>NC_077246.1:5110000-5722916 GCF_947179165.1 Solanum dulcamara | reverse complement strand
TGGTACCCAATTTATGAATCAGGACCCGACCATGAGATCCGACTTTCGAATTGGGATCTGATCCCGACACTCAATCCTAATGATCGATTAAGGACCAACTCTGATACTTAGCTTGGGACCTAACCTCGACTCTCAATCTGAAACCCGACTCCGACACCATACACGAAACCCTACCCTGACACCTAACTCTAGACCCAATCATGACACCTCGGAATCTTACCTCGATTTCTAACTTGGGATCTGACACTCAAATGGAGATCCTACCTCGATCCGACCCGAGATCCAGAAATTGGATCTCGAATCATCTTGAATTTAGAATAAAAGGTTAATGATGGAAGGTTTTATCTCATTGAATTGTTGATTGAACATTGCTTTTATTGAAAGACTCTATAATAGATAAAATTATCATTTACTATTTTTCTATAATAGACAAGAAATTGTCATTTATTATTTTCTTTAAATAATTGTTATTTAATTATTATGCAAATATGTAGGACTTTGAAATTAATTAAAGTTATAACTATCAAATATTTACTCTCTAAGGATATAAAAGTCGTTCAATATTTAATGGATATTTTGATCGACCGGTATAATTAAACGCGTAGAAATTCCATACTCATAGTTTACTTGAAATAGATTTAATGTTAAGCTCCTAGTATTAATAAGATAATATGTATCCTACAATAAACTTAGTCCTAATAGAAATATATTTTGTTTAGTCCTAGTACAAAATTACATTTATACCCATTAGTAATTTTTTAGATGGAGAAAATTTTAACTTAAAAGGACAAATAAGTATATCAACTTTTAGTGGATATTTTGGTCAATCAACATTTATATTCGTGGTTTTATAATAACTAATGTCTATGAACGTACTTTGCATGCTCCCTAGCAATTATCATACTAAAAAGAACCTCGATAAATAATTCGGAGTCCCATCCCGACATTCAATTTGAGACACGACCCCGACATTCTACCTTGATATGTGACACTTGAATCGAGACTCTACTTTCTAACCAAGGCTCGACCGAGACCCGAATTCTGACCTGAGATCTAATCCTGACATTCGATCCTGGACCCAACTCGAAACTCGACATTAAAATTTGACCTCGACACCTAACACCCGACACTAATCCGGGTCCCGACTTTCTTCCTGGGATTCCACCATGCACTCGATTTTCTAATCTAGATATGACCCCATCGGACATGAGACCCGACCTCAACTTTCGACTCTTGACCCCTCTCGACTTTTGATCCGAGACCCAATCCCGATATCGGATATTGGAACTGACTTGCGAATTAGAATCTGACTCTGATATCAGACCCCAACTCTTAAATTAGAATCTGATCCCGACTTCTAACATAGGACCCAACTCTAACTCTCGATTCAAGATCCGACTTTCGAATCAAGATCCGACCACGAGATTCGACTTTCGAACTGAACTCCGATTCTGACACTCGACCCCGACTATTGATTAAGGACCCACTTGATACTTGATATGGGACCCGACCTTGACTCTCGATCTGAAACTCAACTCCAACACCCGACACAAAATCCCACCTTGACACCTAACTCGAGACTCAACCCTGACACCCCACCTATGATCTTACCTCAATTTTTGACTGGGGATCCGACACATTAAATTGTTGATTGAACATTTTTCCTTTATTGAAAGACTCTATAATAGATAAAATTATCATTTACTATTTTTCTACAATAGACAAAATTGTGATTTACTATTTTATTTAAATAATTGTTATTTAATTATTATGCAAATATATAGGAGTTTGAAATGAATTAAAGTTATAACTATTAAATATTTACTCATTAAGGATATAAAAGTCGTTCAATATTTAATAGATATTTTGGTCAACAAATATTATAAAACGTGTAGAAATTCCCTACTCATAGTTTACTTGAAATAGATTTAATGTTAAGCTCCTAGTATTAATTGGATAATACGTATCATGCAGTAAACTTAGTCCTAATAGAAATATGTTTTGTTTAGTCCTAATATAAAATTATATTTATATCCATTAATAATTTTTTAGATGGAGAAAATTTTAACTTAAAATGACAAATAAGTAAATCAACTTTTAGTGAATTTTTGTTCAACCAACATTATTATTTATGCTTTTATAATAATATAGATATAGATATAGATATATTTAGATAGATTGATAGATAAAGTCCTGATGTAAAATCTCTTACTCTAATTGATATATAAGTGGAAAAGGGCCTAAAATACCGTCGAACTATTGAAAATAGTATAAAACTGCCTTCCATCCACCTATTAGCTCTAAAATACCCTTGATATCAACCTTTAACTCCAATTAAGTAAGCTAGGTCAATGCCAATTGAATCTACATGCTAAGTTGGCCCTCCTTTTTCTTTTTAAGGCTATGTAAAATACGGTGAGTGGAGGTGCTAGAGAGTTCCTTGAAAAAAGGGTTGGCAACTCAAGTACAATTGATGGGCTTAAGTCCAACCTGTTTATTGATCATTTTTTTAACAACCATTCATTTAAATAAATTTAATTAAATCTTTAAATACGCAGACTATCTATTGGTCACATTTTAAATAACCTAAATTAATTAACAAACCCGCCCATTCCTAATTTTAGACCCGCCCCAAATCATATCCACCCACCCCATATTAACTTAACCTAATCGATCCAAATTCTCTATTTTTTTCCATTATCAATAACTATGATGAAACTTCATAGAAAAGGCACAATTCATTCATCTCCTCCTCCAATTTCTGACCATGTTTCATCGTTATCAGCTCCTATTTTTACCTTGCTGCAGCTTTATCTCAAGTAGATAAATAAGTCTTAGCTTATCTCATTTCTTGCACTTCCGGCGTGCTTTCCGGCCATCGGAGAACAACCCACAAGTTTAATACCACCAGCCCACTCCTGCAACTTCAACCCGTATCGTCGGCGAACTTTTCGGTGACTTTTATAATAATCGGAGAAATACCCACCACAAGTCAGCAACACCCAACTCAGGTTCTGAAAACTCCGATGGTGGTGGTTTGAAAGGTCTAGGCGTCGACGTTGTGAGCAGCTGCGTTGGCGGTATTGTTGACTATTTAATTTTTTTAACTGTTATTGTTTAAGCTGTTATATGTGTTATTGAGTAGAATGAGATTCTTTATCAAATGGATAACTTATTCATGTAATTCTCGAAGCTTATGAAGATGGATTGCAGAGCAAAAAAGAAGAAGAAACACAAACGGGTCATCATTGAAAAAAAGGGTCATCCAATGGTGATTTTGGTTCTTCTGCTGAGCTGAAAAAGTAATTTTTGAACAATAATGGGTCCGGGTCCAAGTCGGGTCAGCTTGACCCGATGGAGGGAATTTCCAACAGTCATGGGGCAGGTCTAAAATAAGGAATGGGTGTGTTTGTTAATTAATTTAGGTTATTTAAAATGTGATCAATAGATAATCGCTACGTATTTAAAGATTTAATTAAATTTATTTAAATGAGTGACTGTTAAAAAAATGATCAATATTGAATCCAAAGGTGGATGTCAATAGTTCGAGGGTATTTTAGGCGTTTTTTCGTATAATTAAGTGTGTTTGGTATTATTAAAAATATATGTTTTTCTTTTTAAAAATATATACTTTTTTTGTTTCAATTGCTTAAATATTATCTAGGGAAGGGAGAGAAATAACTTTCCTCATTTATGAAGATAAGCGGAATTAAAATTTTAAATTTATGAATTTGAAATTTTATTTTCTTTAATTACTAGTAATTTATATATATTCAATGATTTTCTTAAGACAGATGCTTCATGGTGGTTGGTCTTCCCGAGGTAAATTACATTACATCCTCTTATTTTTTAGTTTAACTTCTGCAGATTAGCAGCGTAAAAAATATTTATACTACTATAAGGTGTCTTGATACATAAGTATATAACACTATCAGAAAACTCATAATTTTATATGGAAAGTCCATTGAAAACAATTGCGATAAGTACAATTTTAATGGAGTTTTGATGAAAAGTCTATCAGAAATTTTGATTTTTCTATTAAGCAATTAAATTTTCTTAATGCAATTAAATTTGCAGTTTTTTTCTATTTTTTAATTTGTCTTAATCACGTCAATTTGAGTCAATTATATTTTAAGATTAGCTTGATAAGACCGTCTTCAATTCTTTGAGATGTCTCTTAAATATTTCAAGATCAAGTTAATTAAATTATCAAATTATTATATTTAAAAAGATATTGCCTTCTGAAGTGTGCACTATGGTTAAGATATATTTTTGTAATTAAACATAATATAAAATAAATACAAGTAAAAATGATACGCTGCTTGGTATACTTAATCAAGTGAAGTCTCAATTTTATATTTTTAATATTCCTACTACTTCTAGAATATTTTGATAGTTTGTATACCAAATAATTCAATTGATAAAAAATTTAAAACTTTAATCAATAAGAACTTATCTAAGATATATACATTTGTAGTCTTATATGACACATAATAATTTATATATACCTATTCATGCCTACAAATTATTACAAGAAATATTATATTGATAATTAAAAAAATAGTAATTAATTATTATGTATTTTAAACAGAGCTTTTTCTTCAATGTGCTTTCTATTAAATTATGGAAAAAAAGAAAGTTTAGAACTTGAGACATGTTTGTTCAAAAAACAAGTTTTTGTTGGATTACCAGGAAAAAATAGTTCAGAACTTAGAAAAATAATGGAACGTTAGTTAATCTAACGTATTTATAGTGAATTTTTTTTGTCTAATTCTGAATTTATTTCCTGAATTCTTTTTATTCTGATTCCAAATATGATTGGGAAATTTAAAAAAAGATTAGGAAGTTGTTTCCTAAAAAAAAATTGTTTCTTTCTTCTTGCCTTCCTCCCAAGTTATTTTTTTTCAAAACACGGTTTACCTTTACTGTTGTTCAGTCACATAATATTACTAAATATATTCATTTCTAGATCTTCCACTAAATAGCTACTAACATTAGCAACAGATAAGCTCAAATGAGCAGAATGGTAAGTGCAAAAATGAGAAATTCTATAAGGTCCAATCACTGAATCCAAAATGGTAGACGAAGCCACATTAGAGACTATGGAGGATCCTAATTGGAGCTTGAACCTACGAATTTGCGGGATGATCAACAGAGGGGTGTTCAACGGGGATGGAAATCGTCAAAGCGATTAAGAAGAAGTTAGTTTTGTCGAATAACCCGGTAACACAGAGTCTGACTTTGAATTTGCTAGAGACTTGTACTTCTAATTCTAGAAAGTATTTTCAGAAATGGCATCCGATGAAAAGGTGTCGGATGATATGATTGAAATGATTGATGATCCTAAAACTGACAGTAGGATTCATATTAAGGCTATATATGGAACTTATTACTGCTTGGGGCGAATTCAAGGAACTTAGCTACTTGCTTGTATTTCGTCAAACTTACATGGTAAAACCCTCGTCTATTTTGCAGGAAATGTTTGTATTGAATGTATATAAGCTTTTGTATCTTAATAATTAATGCATGTTCTTACTTTAATTTGTGAATCTTGATGTTATATTTATTGAGTTTAAGCAAGGTGTGAATTGAAAAATGAGAAAATGAGAAAAGGAGAATTGGAAAATATTGGAAACCAAATGAAGAGAAAATGAAAAGTCATTTCTCCCTCATTGGTAGAAGAAAAGAATATTTTGTCCTTATATAAGAAAACACTTCTTCTAGCTCTTAAAGGGTTAAGTAGAGGATGTACTCGCGCCGTCATTGACGTCGCTCCGTCGGCTTTGGCAAATAATTGATTGATAATTTTTTAGACAAAATTTATTTATTAATCTCATTAATTGATTTTCTTTACCTGAATATTAATTCAGCATTAATTTATCCGTAGATCAATTTGAATTAATTAAATTCGCAGGACCGAATTAACTTAAATTAATTCGTGCAATAGAATAATTGAAATTCGCTCGAAAAGGACCTGTTCGGCTGTTCCTTCCGAACAGACATTTCTTTTCCTAAAAAAACACCATGACTGTTCTAAAAAGACAAGTCTTCCTAAACAGGTATTTTTGCACCTGTAGATGGCTATAAATAGAAAGGCTTTCTCTCATTTTTCTGCATCAAAGTTTCCCCTTCTCTTGCATATTTTTCTTACAAACAAATTGATTAAGTCAGTGTGTGATCTCGTTGTTGAAGTTTGAGTTCGCCAAAGTTACAGAAGTTTGAGGACCACTATTTCTATAATAGTTTATCTATTTTATCTTGGAAGAAAATAATTTTCATGCCCCAGAAGGATACATTAGGCGTGACCGGCACTCAGAGACTATTTCTAGTCCCAAGATAACCACTTGGCCTGTTCACACAAACAATCAATCAACTCTCTATCAGCAGAAGACTTAACTCATCAAGATGATCAAATAGATATTCATAGAATAAGGCCAAAGGCCAACAATCTGTCTAATCCAATCAACAAGACTAGTATGAATGAAACTAGCCAAAAGACAATCTCAAATCAACAGGTCAACAATCTAGTCTATGAAGCCTCTATTAACTGTCTGAGTGGTGCCAATGACAGGTTCATGACTACTTCAAATCAAATAAAAGTAAAAGTCTAAACTCTAAAGGTAGATGATAAAAGAATGACATCCTCCGAAAGCAGAGATGAATCACCAATCAGCTGGAATATGAACGGATCCTCAACGATGAGCCTGTTGATGATCTCTAGAATCTGTCTCTGCATCATGAAACGATGCAGGTCCAAATGGACGTCAATACATGAAATGTGTAAGTACGTAATATGGCAGAATGAAACATGCATAATGTAGAATACTATCAACTCAAATAACTCAATCAAGAAGTAAGCAACTAGATCAAGATGTCAAAAGTCTAAAGCAAGAGTAAGGTTTTAGACAGAGACCAATCATATACAATCAAATCCAATCAAATCAGAGTACTATCAAGACCTATATGGAAGTTTCTCTTATCCGACAACAATCACTTATGAGCCAGTAATCGTACAACAAGCTCGTTGCTGTTGCTACAACCGTCCAATACCTTGACAGGGTAAAGGACAAATCTATCAATCTGGATCCAACAATCAATCAAGTCCTATCTTTTTAGGACAATAAAATAGGGAAACATCATAATTCAATCATCTTCTACGTTTGGCGATGTAGTTATTGAACTCGAGTTATTACTTACTCTTACTTAATTCGGTGCTCGATACTCCTCCCATGACTCAATGCTCATAAGACAATCAATCCCAATCAACTAATGAACAAGACTCATATGGACTTTTATCAGTTCATCGGTTCTATCAAATCAGTCATTTCGGACAATCAATCTTCCAATCAAACCAATCAACAAGTCTCATATGAACTTTTATCAGTTCATCGGTTCTATCCAATCAATCCTTTCAGACAATCAATCTTCCAATCATTCCCAAACCATTCATTTATGAGTAGTTGGCACAATTATTTATGACAACATTTTGTTGAGATCATTCAATTTAGTTCAATAATGAAGATGCAAAGACTATCAAGTTTCATCAAGACCATCGTCATGCTCATATCCCAATCACAATCATACATTCACAAGTCCAAGGCTCTAGACTCAATCTTTAATCATATTCATCCAATGTTAGTCAAAATATAATGAGGGTTTATGAAGTAAATAGTCAAAAATCATTCGTTAAAGAACAAGTTCATAGAAATCATCAATTACGCATTATTATGTAAAAATATGTTAAGTTTAAAAAATTTTCTCAAGAAACACAATCATGGGGACTCAATTCGTTCAAAATTCAATCTATCACAATCGTGGGGACTCAATTCATTCACAAATAACCTATCACATTCATGAGGCAAATGGAAGAACAAAGTCCACGATTTAGTTTAGCGTTACATACTGTAAAAGCTCCACAAATCTTGATGAAGAATCATAACTTGAAGAAGAACAATCAAGATACCCTTTCTTGAAATTCTTGGATTTGTTTTCTTGGAAATCCTACGGTTATGATTTAAGATTTCTCTTAGCGATTCATGTATGTATGAAGAAATTTGGGTTGAAAATATTAAAACGTATGCAGAAGAACTTACCTTGATGAAGAACCTTGAAAGAGAACCTTAACTTGATATTTTTCTTGAAAATTCTTGAGTGTTAAAGTTTAGGAGTGAATGAGAAGGTTTCTAATGAGGAAAAACTGATTTCTACACGTTTAGGGACATTAAAATAACTTCCCAAAGGGTTATAGGACAAAAATACCCTTACAAAAATAAAAGGGGCATCGTTTGGCTTAGGCAGTGGAGTCCGCGTCCTCTCCGCATTGCAGACTTCTGCTAGGATGGAGCGTCTTCAGTAAAACGGTCATAACTTTTTACTACGAACTCCAAATGAGGCAAATTTGGTGGAGTTGGAAAGAGGACACATAGATATTTAATTTGATAGGTTATAGGCCACCTAACCCTTAATATTATGATAGATATGGTCGTTTAAAGTTGACCCTTATAAGATCTTATATGAAAACTTAATCGGTAAGGAATTTTTCAACTAGACTTAGTATTAGAGGTTCTTTATGACCAGAATTTACCTCTAATACACTTCAAATACTTAGGAATTGATCCTAACTCATATATACAATTAGAATTCATCGAGTTCGAGTCTATACGTATATGAATAATGGTCCGAGTCTTGGTGAAAAATTTTGAGGTGTTACAATAATCCATAACCTCAGGTACATGCATTGAGAGGATTAAATCCTTAAGGACACAGTTGATTCTGTGGACTCGGATAATTCTTTTGTTTTTCATCTTTATTGTTTCTGATTTGCTAACTTTTATAGAGAAGATAACGATATTACTTATACAAGCTTTATGTTTTTTGAATAAGCCTCCCTTCTTATCTATTATGCTTGATTGTGTTAGTGGAGCTGGAAATGAAGAAGATTGGAAAGTTATTTCCTAAAAATAAGAGGGTATTGACTGCTTTGGCTTACATAAACAAGTTACACGTTTAAAAAAAGGATCCACCGAACTCAATTATATGTGTTATATATAGATGTCATTATAAACAGATTACATGTCCAGAAACTACAATAAACAACAGGGAAAAGACTAAAAAGAAGTGAATTGTGATTGCAATGATCATTACAGAATTACTAATCGCTACTCTAACTCAATTAATAATGAAGGCAGTCATGTGTTGTGGGGCAAAACTGAAGCTCTACAAAAAGGACATGATTTTTTCCTCTGCAACCACTTGTTAATGCATTCAGCATGAAGTTCATAGCCACATTGAAGTGTGACAATGGTATCTTCATCTTTATATTCAAGTAAGCAGATAGAACATGCTTCTTGTTCCTCATCATCATCACCATCTATATCCATCGTAGGAGGAGCATAATAGTTCTTGTTTCAAACTACTCAGACATGTTTTGATCTACAAACTCATTAATATCGTCTTCTTCCACCACCTCTTCTTCTTCTTTGACTTCAATTTCATCACTATATGAACTAGTGAAATGAACCGCGCTTCGCGCGGCCATGAGAGAGGTATTTAAAATATTTCTATTAATTTATGTATTAAAAAGTCAATATTCATACATTAAAGATGACGTTGAGGTTTTATCCTGAACTATTATAATAGGTAAAAAAAAACATATTAGCATATTGTAACGATTGAAGACAAGATGCGGGAAATGCGACTGAGATGGTATGGACATGTGAAGAGGAGAGACACAGATGCCCAGTGCGGATGTGTGAGAGGCTGGCCATGGATGGTTACAGAAGAGGTAGGGGTAGGCCGAAGAAGTATTGAGGAGAAGTGATTAGACAGGACATGGCGCAGTTACAGCTTACGGAGGACATGACCTTAGATAGGAGGGTGTGGAGGACCCACATTAGGGTAGAAGGCTAGTTCATAGTCTCGTTATTCTTCTCTATTCATAGGCATAGTAGTGCATTACGATCTCTTGCGCTTTGACTTATGATTTCTGTTATTTCTGTTATTATTTATTACTTTCTATGCTTTGATTACTCTATTTTATCTGCGATGCTTTCATTATTTATTTATTCGTTATGTGTTATTATTTATTTGTATTTATTTATTTGTTATCTATTCGTTATTTGTTTGTTGTTTTTCTCTTAAAGCTTTTAATTTCCTATTCTTATCTAACATTTTTTATGCGTTTATGCTTTTACTGAGCCGAGGGTCTCCAGGAAACAGCCGTCCTACCTTGGTAGGAGTAAGGTCTGCGTACATTCTACCCTCCCCAGACCCCATGTTGTGAAATTTCACTGGGTTGTTGTTGTAGCATATTGTAACGGTTGCAGCCAATCTAGAGAGTTTCAACTCTCCTATAATAGCATTAGACAATAGCATCAGAAAGAAACTCAAAGAGTTGAACTTAGAATATCTCTAATAGGCGAACCATCAAATAACATTCGCGAACTAATTCAACTCTCCTTCCAAAGTTGAAAATCCAGAAGTGACAGAATTAAAGACTTGATTCAATATAAAGCAAGTTGTACATAAGAGCACTGCAAACAATAATACCAACAACATGATCATTTAAGAGTCAGGTAATTAGTATTCACATCATTAGTCCTGTCACCCATTCCCTCAAATCATAAACAACGAACCACAACTATGAGGATGGTCATACAGGAGAAAAGAAGCAAAAATCACTAAATAACCAGTCATTACATTAAAAAACTTTTTTTTCCTCAAAAAATAATTTTTCAAAACATTTTGACGAGTGAGAAAATTGAGAAACATCTTCGTACCAAACACACCCTTAGAATATTCATCTCCAATGAAAACATTGTATATATCACATATTTAAAGAGCCAATGTAAACCATATAGATAGGAAAAACTATAGATGAAGCCAAAATAAGGCCTTTAACTATGAAATGTGAATTGAAAATTTAAATGTCAGCAAAAACATGTTGTAAACAAATACATGGGTTCAAATGAATGAAATGTTGGAAGAACATGCCCATTCAAATGACACAAATACTCAAGCAAAAGGGCAATTTAAGCTTTTGTGTTCTTTCTGAAATCAATGCAAGTCTGACAATTGCAGTCTGAGAAACAACATTCTTCACATCCAAAACACACACAGGAAGTGCAACCTCCACATGTCGGGGAACGCAAACATCCTATACACCCTTCGGCTTGCTCGCTCTTCGGCATCATCACAAGAAAATCTAAAGCACAAAAAAACAACAAAAGAGCATGTTCACCAAGAATACAAGAAAATTAAAGAAATTGATCATAAAGATGGTTTGTTAAATAAATGATTAATATAATGCACTAAGTAGGGGTGTACATGGATCGGGTTGGTTCGCATTTTTTACAAATCAAATCAAACCATTTGTGTCGGGTTATTAAATCTATAAACCAAATCAAACCAATAAAAGTCGGGTTTTTTCGATATTAATTTTTCTCGGGGTTTTTGGGTTTTTTTTGGGTTTTTTCGAGTTTTTCGGGTTTTTCATAGTATCTAATAAAAAGCACAGAGCAGTGCTTCTTAAAAAGAGTTCTAGTACAAAATGTCAAAATATAAGATGGAGGCAGAACACTGTTTGAAGTTTTAACTTTATAGTATAACTTTATAAGATGACTTTTTTTTTGTATATTATTTAGATGAGCTTCTCAAGTCCAAATCTAAATGTAAGAAAGAAAACAAAAATTATGAAAAAATTTTAAAAAATATTTATAAATTACATTTTTATAAATATTTTTATGTATAACATAATTTAAAAGTAGTATATCTATAATCGGGTCGGTTTGGGTTCGGTTTGACTTTTTTTAGTTTAAACCAAACTAACCCTATAATGGTCGGGTTTTTTTTCCAAACACCAAACTAAGTCAAACCAAACCACTAGTTGGGTTTTTTTTCCGATTTGATTCGGTTTATCAGTTTGGTGCGGTTTATCGGTTTGTCCTGTACAGCCACACCACTAAGCATGGTCACTTGACGACTACTTAGACAATAGCTCATATTATGATATCTTATCTCAAATAGAATTAGTCATTGAATTATTAACTTGATAAATTGAATGATGCAATATAAAGAACATATTATAAAAATAGCATGTTTAGGATCAAAGGAAGTGTTACCCTGACTTTTCTAAAAGAAAAACATAAAGTCTTCATATTTGACTAGTACTTTTTCTTGTATAAAAATGTTTATGAATCTATAAATAGATGCCCATTCCTTCTAACATAGTAGCATTCACAATGTAATCCTAAGGGGCTTTGAGAGTTTTGTGTGGGGGGAGAAACTATGAGACACAAGTGATACGTTATCACTTGTATGAACCTCTTTATATTCCGAGTGAATTGTGTGAGGTTCACCGTAAGAAAAGCAGCCTCTAAGGAAGGGAAATATGGTCCCTCCAAATCTGGTCCCAAATGAGCATTTCCAACGTGAACAAGCTGGGCGCCACCCGTCCTAATAGCCTCCGTCGCTATTGGTCAACAACGGTGAGTTTAGAAATCTGGTCGTCAAATGATTTTGGGACGGAAAATAATTCTGGTCGCCGAAACTATTTTAGCGACTATCTTTCTGGTCCTTAAACAAAGATTAGTATTATGTTTTCCTAGTACCAGCCTATTAGCGACTAGATTGCACTGGTCCTAATATCATTAGGGACGACAAAAATGGTCCTTAATTATTTTTAAGAGCTGGTCCCTAAAGTGTATATAGACCCCACAAAATTATTGTCTTATCATACTCAGTTCAATCAAAAATTTCTATCCAATATCTTAAAATACTACAATACATACAACATAGATAATAGATACAGATAAAAGCCTTGATTACAAACATAAACTAACATATCATTAGTAGCATGGCCATGACATATGGCTCATAAGTCATATCGTTGTTTATATAATCCTTGAGCAAACACTTTAACATCTAAGCGTATATCAGAATATTTTGTCTAAAAGTCCCAGCCAAATGATAATCGTCTAGTTAGGTTGCATGAAGTCTTCAAAATCTTCATCTTGACTTGTAAATTCAGTCTTCAAAATCTGTAATGGCATAAAACACTATCTTAAGAAAAACTATAAAGATTGATCGGAAAATTGGTCTAATTGTTCTTATGTCAGCTTAAGTCTGACAGCATTTTAACCACTCACCTGAAAAAAGGTTCAAATTCATCAAGTGTAATTACATAAATCTATCATCACAGAAGTATGTATAATGAACTGAAACATAAACCTTCTACATAAACAAACTTCTATCGGAAGAGTTTAAATCAAAATAGATTTCGTTCCAAATTTAAGTGGTTGAACTGAACAAATGTTCACTCAAAATAGATTTCATTTCAAATTTAAGTGGTTAAATTGAACATATGTTCACAATACTAATTCATAATTTTGACCAAAAGTAAGTACTAAATAACTTTTTTCCTTTAACTATTGATGTAAAATCATCTTCCCTTCAATAGAAAATTCTTTCAATTCAACTAAAGAGATTCTCATATTCCCACAATTTAAGTGGATCGGAGATAAGAAATTCTCCTTTGTAGTTGTGGAAGTCATTTTGTTGCAAGAATCTCTATTTCTATAAAAATATAAAGAAATCAGATTGAATATAAAGAACAAAGATAGACAAATACCTGGAGATGAATTGCCTCATTCCCTTGTGAAGCATTATAGACCAAAAAACACGAGGCCTCTTTTGAATTGCTGGATTTTCATTGTCATTTCAATTTGTTAAGATTCTTGCGTGATCTGCTTTACATGAAAGTTGTGCTTTCTCACCTCTTCCGCCTATTTGATGAAACTCATCTTAATCATTAGACTTGTTATCGTTCTCATAGTCCACTTTTTGTCTTCTTATTAAATATTTCCATATACATTCAGCTCCATAAGTTGATAGGTCACCAAATAGTAACCAAAATTAAAACATATCAAAGTTAGGACATGGAGAGAGTCAATCTAGCAAATCTAATTTTATTCTACAAGCATAAAGGTGCAAACACATTAGGAAAAATCATTCACTACTTAATCATGTGAACACAAACGGTAAAATTTATCACTAACTTCTAAAGCAATAGTCCTCAAATAGGCAGTTCATCTTCAATCTCCAAGTAAGTAGGGGAAATAAGGCAATGTAGATTTGTTAGACCACCAAATATTTTCTACTATCTGTGAGTTGATCAACAAATTATTCGAGAGTGACTTGAAAAAAAGAAAAAAAAAGTAATAGTCCTAACTAATAAACTACAATGTGAACATAAACATTCATCAACAAAACTAAATTTTAACCATAATTTTTCACTAGCGTAACTATTGTCCAGCATCCAACTATTAACTAAAACAAATAATTGCAAACAAACATTTGTTCTAACTTTGAAAATTCATTACTTGA
The DNA here is from genome assembly GCF_947179165.1 of Solanum dulcamara. NCBI lineage: Eukaryota > Viridiplantae > Streptophyta > Magnoliopsida > Solanales > Solanaceae > Solanum > Solanum dulcamara. The sequence goes on along the minus strand of NC_077246.1, from coordinate 5,708,534 downwards.
AACAATTATGTAAACAGATCTATGGCTAAGGAAACTATTTACTCTACAATTTGTAGCTTAATGATCTATAACCAACAGAAAGGAAAAAGAAGAAAAATCTGGAATGAGGGTGAACTAGATTAAGAAAAATAACAATAAGATGACAGAAAGACAAGACAAAAGTACCCAAATCCATTAGAAAATCATATATCAAAAACTTCTTTTACCTATTTCAGAACATAAAATAAAGAAGTTGCACTTCCTTTTAAAGTAGGGACAATCTTCTGAAGTTCAACATGTCTTGTTAAGAGACAATTAAATTATGAAGTTCATAGCATGAATGACTCATGAAGACCTTAAAAGATGTCAAATATTGAGATAAGAGATCACTTCAATAGGAAACTTATACACCAAACACCAATGAATGTATAAATGCTTCATGAAGATCATAAAAGATATTGAATATTGAGATAAGAGATCACTTTATTCGGAAACTTATACACCAAACACCTATGGATGTGTACCAACCATGGTTTTATGAATAGAGATAAAAAAATAAAGCAGTAAGTCAAAAATGTGATAAAAAAAATACATTCACATCATCTTTTATTTTTCAGATAAAATTAATGTTCATGCCTGTCAATTTTTTTTTTTTACAAATTATGTTACGAAATTCAATAAATTGATTATATAATTTAAAAAACAAATAAAAGTCTAGAGTAAAGGAGCTAAATTAGGGCACCTATTGAGTAAAAAAGTTCAATCAATTCACAAGAAATTTAGAATATACATAACCCAAAATAAATTAAAGCCACAACATTTCCTTATCCTAAAAACATGTCTGCAGAATGCACAACGTTTAATGCAATCCCAATGGCTGAAATTCATAATAAATCATCAAATATGTTGTTTTCCTACAAGCCCCAATTTTAGCCTCATACATAACAGAAAGACATTCAATAGCACCAGAAAGAAAGAAACTGAATGAGAAGTTTTATTTTAATCGAAGAGAGAACAAAAAACATGAAACCCAACTATTATGTTTACCAGATAATGAGAAGCAGATGCAGAGAGTGACGAATTTGATTAGATTTAGCAATAACCCAGCTCACGTTTCCTGCGATTGCGTCTCTATAGATTGCAATTTGAGTAGTCTCCAAATAGGGTTTAGGGATTTGTTTACAGAGAGAATTTTTTTAGCAAAGCCAACTGAAATTTTTGTGTAAGCGCGCCTTTAGTTGCTGAATTGTTCTAGGGACCGGTTATTTATTTAGAGAATAAGAATGTGAATTAGGGACCATAAAATAATCTTTATCCCTAAAGATATATTATTAAGGACTATATTTTCAACTCGTCCCTAAGTCTTGGTCTTTAATAACCCTTTTTCTTGTAGTGGTTATTTTTTTTTTGATAATTTGTACTCTGATATTTATAGTGGATGACTCATCTCCTCTTATGGATGTAGATCGGTTGATCGAACTACGTTAAATGTTTGTGTCTCTTTTGATATATTTCTAGTTTGTCTTCTTACTCATAATTTTCGAGTTTTGCGTTGCTAGCTTCCGCACAACACCTAATTATTTTTTATCACAACGGGAAGGACTCTACCCACTCCATCAAATATTAGTTCTGCTTCAAATCAAGATATCAGACTTGAAAAATGACAGAATATTAATACATATATATATCTGGAGATGATTATTCTGCCAACTGGAAGATTAAAAATATCAACGAGCTGCTCTATATATCTTATTCAATAAAGTGGGGAGCGAGCTGCTCTATAAAAATTCAACATGGGACTTATTAATTTCTTAAATTTAGAAATGAAATCTAAATTTGTTTACTTTCCACTGTATTTACTAAATCAGATAATTTCAATATTTCCAATTGAATTACATGTTCCCTTTTAGATAGAAAAAACTTTCCGTTGAGATTAATTGAATGATGTCAAAAACATTCAATTGAATGATATCACTCATCTAGTATCTTCTTGTAATTTTTCTAAAACACATTTTCTTCCACGATGCTATATAAATGATCCACATGTCCATAACGTGTGGTGCTCAATGATAATATTTGTCTGACGTACCATAATACAGTCTAGGTCCTCTAGGAAAAGAAGGTTGATTTAAAAAAGAAAGATTTCTAAGTCACTTGTTAGAATAACCTCATGTTTTCTTATATATAGCTTATTATGTCACAAAACTCGGATGATAAAATTCCAAAAAGTACACATTGCAGGAAAGAATTTCTACTTTACATAACAAGCTTACAGTGTTTCAAGCGAGTATGAAAATCAAGGAAGGACCAATACAAAAAATGATTAACATTATATTTTAGGATTTTTTTTTATCATTGTCTGATGTACATATATTTAAAGACATCTATGGCTATGCTTATCTTAGTCAGCGTAGGATGGAAGCTATGCCTCTTATGTTCCAAAAAGAACAAGAGAATTTCCAAAGGCAAGAAGGGAGGAAAGAAGAAAGCAGCTGATCCATATGCTAAAAATGATTGGTATGATATCAAGGCTCCATCAGTATTTGGTGTCCGTAATGTAGGGAAGACCCTTGTTACCCGTACACAGGGTACAAAGATTGCTTCAGAAGGCCTGAAGCATCGTGTGTTCGAAGTGTCATTGGCTGATCTTCAGAATGATGAAGATCACTCCTTCAGGAAGATTCGTCTGAGAGCTGAAGACGTCCAAGGAAGAAATGTCCTTACAAACTTTCATGGTATGGACTTCACCACAGATAAGTTGAGGTCTTTGGTAAAGAAATGGCAATCATTGATTGAGGCTCATGTTGATGTTAAGACAACTGATAGCTACACCTTGAGAATGTTCTGCATTGGCTTTACTAAAAAGCGCCCAAACCAACAAAAACGAACTTGCTATGCACAGTCAAGCCAGATTCGTCGCAAGATGCGTGAGATCATGGTTAACCAGGCACAGTCGTGTGATTTGAAAGACTTGGTCCTGAAGTTCATTCCTGAATCTATCGGCAGGGAGATTGAGAAGGCAACTTCAAGCATCTACCCGTTGCAGAATGTCTTCATTCGCAAGGTCAAGATCTTGAATGCTCCTAAATTCGACCTTGGCAGATTGATGGAGATTCACGGTGATTACTCAGAGGCTGTCGGTGTGAAGGTGGATAGACCGGCAGAGGATGTTGCAACTGAGCCAACTGAAGTAGTTGGAGCTTAAATATGTTATGATTTTCAAATCTGTTTTTGAACTTGCTTGTGGCTTAAATTGTTTTTCATTAAATGAGTTAGTAGGTTACCTTCATGTAAAAAAAAAAAAAAACTTTGATGATGCATTGGTAGGTCCTTGATCGGATTGCAGAGTTATTATGCTGCAGTTTCGAGCACTCGAGAATTAAAAAAAAATTGTTGGAACATCGTTTCCAGAAATAAGCCCGGCAATGCAAGCAAAAAATAAAAACAATAGAGCAGTTCCAGTGATTTTTGAATATTTGCATATGGTAATATTCTTCTAAAGAGCATGTAGAAGATCCCCAGAGACAGATAGGAAATGTTACTACCAATTAACATGAATTTTCAGATAATGGTTGCAACAATACGTACTAGCACGAATACATCATGTGTATAGTCGGCTATGACATCACTATGTACTTCAGAAAACACATTTCCAGAGCTCGAGCGTGATATATGGTGTGAGAAGAAAGCTGCCTGCATGCCTTTGGCTCCTGTATTGTCATAGTGCTGCCATCATTGTCGATCTTGCAGCTTCTTTCTTCATCTCAGCAGCTTTGCCACTTCCTCGGAAATACATGTACACTTGCTGCAGATCGTACAATGCATGGAAAGATGTTCAGGTAAGAGAAGACAGCAAAAGCAATGAGATAGGAAGGACAGATGCTTCAACCTGAATAACCCATATGCTGGTCAGTGATTCAAGACAGAACAATGCAAACCCGATGAAGTAGAATACCTGCAAGTAAAAGCATATTCAAAAGACTATCAAAAGCAAGTATAAACAAGATTTCCACTTTGCCATGGGAAAAAGACTTACTCACCAACTTCTACTATTAAGTCAATGAAACATCTAAAAAACTCGTTAAGTCAAGAACTTGAAGACAACCATCATTTGATTCAATTCTAGTTCAAGCTAAATTTTAGACAGCAAAAGAAGCTTACCCCAACCAAACCATTCCAGCCTAACAGATCAATTGCAGGCAAGATACCACTGTTAAACAGGGGAATACGAAAAGTCGTTATACACACATAGTTAAAAACGTATACATACAAGTCAAAGCATGAGATTCAGCCAAGCATGGCTTTATGCTGGTGATGCAAAAGGATTGCATATTCTAGAATCTCATTGTACCAGCACAAATTGCTTCTTCCAATATGGAAACGCAACTTACGCTAAAGACTTTCCCTTGAAGAAGATAGGAGGTGCCACGGTAGCAATGATGCAGAATCCAATGTGAAACTACACCATGAATATAAACAATCAGTACTCTGTTCTCAATAATCAACTGTAGTAGAAGAGGAAAAACTGAAAAGGGTGATGTAACATTTACGAGATAACATAAGAAGAACCATCCGAACTTCAGTGCACTATCCGTCCTGCAAACGAAGTGGGCATAATGACATACATTTTGCGAGGTAGAAGAGCATTATCAAATAAATAAAAGAAAGGTAATGTGAAAATTATTTACCACAATGAGGGAACACAAAATAGTACCTCATTGCACGATACAGAGGACGATACCACAGCACATAGGCTCCTGGGACACCAGATATTAAGTAGATAATAGCAAGAAGCCAGATAGTTATACCTACAATGACAAAAGGAAATCTAGCTGGTTAGTTTTCATTTGCAGATAAAAAAATTGTTTAAATCTAGTTCAGGAGAAACCTTCTCCTTTGATCCAAGCTGAGGTAACTGCTATAAGGTTCCATAGAAGACAGGCTGCCAAACCTGCAATTCACCATGTGCAAAGTAAATCGATAGGTGCATTAACAAGAAAGACCAACTAAAGCTATTAAAAAAGAATTTTGATAAGCCTATACCTTGTCCTAAATCATTCTAATATACTATTTAGCAATGTTTCCCCTTTGCTCTTTTATCTTTAGTTGGAGTGGCAGCTTTGAGATGCAATTTTTCTTAAAACATTACTTCCACAAACATGACTTATAAACCTAATCCAAATACCAAAGCTATCAAAAAAAAGCAAGTTTGTAAATTCTAGATCCACATTTGAGTGTCATTTAAATCATTTGCACAAAAAGTTTGTTGCCTGAAAAATGGGTTTGTGATTTAGAAAATCTCAAATGCAAATGCAAATGCATTAATACTCCTGATAGCTGGAAAACACTAGTACAAATTTGTTTAGAATAAAGCCAACCAACTATAAGCAGAAAGAATTATCACTATGCATCTCGACCTCCAGTAGACTATTATGCCACAAGTCGTGGAGGAGGAGCTCAAGGCAAAAGCCGAGGTAGAGGTAGATCTCAACAGGGATATAAATCTCAGGTACAATGCTATAATTGTGATAAATATGACCACTATAGCTATGAGTGTAGATCAAATCCTAAACAAGAAGAAAGAAGTCATATAGTAGCTATTGAAAATCAAAATAGAGAATCTCGTATATTCCTCACCAACAGGGACATGAAAAATCCAAGAAGAATATTTGGTATTTGGATAGTTGTGCAACCATATGTCTGGTCAAAAGGAGTTTTTTTTTTGAATTGGATGAATATGTTAATGGTAAAGTAACCTTTTGGCGATGAATAACAAGTTTCTGTCAAAGGAAAAGGCAAAATCAAAATTACTCAGAAAAATGGGGAAAAGAAATTTATTCCTGATATTTACTATGTATCATCTTTGAAAAGAAACATCATCAGCCTTGGACAGCTTTCTGAAATAGGATACGAAGTGCAGATAAATGATTACTCAATGACCTTGAGAAAAAAAAATAAAGAATTTGTTTTCAAGGTTAGTATGATGCAAAATCGCCTATTCACTATTGATATCGAGTCTGGAGATGTAAAGTGCATGAAAACATCTATAAAAGATGACTTGTGGCTTTGGCACTTAAGATATGGACATCTTGAATTTTCTGATCTAAAGCTGTTAGCAAAAGAAAAGATGGTGAATGGTCTGTCAGAAATAAATTCACATGATCAACTATGGGAAGCCTGCATCAAATAAAAACAACACTGACAAAGTTTTGAAGTTGCAAAATCTAGAAGAGCTAGAAGACCACTCAAGATTGTGCACTCGGACTTAGCTGGTCCATTTGACATACCATCACTTGTTTAAAACAAGTATTACCTAACTTTTATTGATGAAGTATTTGCTCCGGTGGCAAGGATTGATACCGTAAGACTTCTCACAGCAATTACAACACAAAATTAATGGAAGATTTATCAAATGGATGTGAAATCAACATTTCTAAATAACTATCTGGAAGAAGACGTTTATATCGAGCAGCCGCCTGGATATATAAATCAAGGACATGAAGACAAAGTCTATAATCTGAAGAAAGCTTTGTATGGATTAAAGCAAGCTCCGCAAGCATGGAATACAAGGATTGATGAATATTTTCATAAAAATAAATTCATGAAAAGCCCATACGAGCATGCATTATACACACAAAAAAATAAGGTCGGTGACATCATGATCGAGTGTCTATATATGGATGATATGATTTTCACCGGAAACAATCCAGGTATGTTCAATGAATTTAAGAAAGCTATGACTAAAGAATTTGAAATGACAGACATTAGTAAAATGTCATACTTTCTTGGAGTCGAAGTGAAACAAATGAGAGATGACATATTTATGTCTCAAAAAACATATACGGAGCAAATTTTGAAAAAGTTCAGAATACAAGATTGTAAGCCTGTAGACACGCCAGCAGAACCAGGCATGAAGTTAAGCGTTGACTCAACAAGCGAGCCAGTTAATCCAACTTTATTTAAAAGTGTAATTGGAAGTTTAAGGTATTTGACTATCTCACAGCCAGATATTATGTATGCAGTTGGACTGGTTACCAAATTTATGAAAAGCCAAAACAAGATCATTGGATTGCAGCAAAGAGAATTTTGAGATACATCAAAGGTACGGTGGATCATGGTCTTTTTTATACACACTTTGAAAAATCGAAATTGATTGGTTACTCAAACAATGATTATGGAGGAGAATTGGATGATCGAAAAAGCACATTCGAATATTTATTTCATCTTGGTTCAACAAATTTTTATGGTCATCAAAGAAACAACAAACTGTAGCTCTTTTAACATGTGAAACAGAATATATTGCCGCGGCAGCATGTATCTGTCAAGCAATTTGGTTGAAGAATATTTTGGAAGAATTATTTTTTGCTCAAGAAGATCCGATCAAAATTTATGTTGACAACAAGTCTACCATATCACTCGCGAAGAATCCGGTGTCGCACAGTCGAAGCAAGCACATCGATACAAAGCATCATTTTATTCGAGAACAAGTGAAGAACAAAACAGTGGAGGTAGTCTATTGTCGCACAAAAGACCAATTGAAAGATATATTTAAGAAGCCATAGAAAAAAGACATATTCCACATACTCCAAGAAAAGCTTGGAATGAAAAAATCGTTTTGAGGGGGAGTGTTAAAAAAATTCAAACCGACTTCAACAAAGTCAAAATTGGCAAGATTAAAAAGTAGAAGGAATTCAATTTGGAGAAGTAAACTAAAGATGGAGGAATTCAATTTGGAGAAGTAAACTAAAGTAGGAAGAATTCAACTTGAAGAAGTAAACTAAAGTAGGAGAAATTCAACTTGGAGAAGTCTTCTATATGGAGGTGTAGGTTAGCTATAAATAGATGCTTTTATGCATGAAATTGTGTGTTTTAAAAAAAAAGCAAAGCTTCTTAGAGAGTTAGAGAGGAAAAAATAGAGAGCAAAGCTTTTATGATAAAGAGAAGTGCCGAAACACTTATTGTGAGAAAGTTGTAAGAGTTTTATTTTGTATGTGTAATATTTTGCTCCTTGTATAATAAAATTATTATTTTGGTCCACTACGCTTCCAACAGGTTAGAGAAACTCCCAACTGAGTAAGAATTACTTATTATTATTTTTAAACTTGCATTACATATTGATGTTGAGATGATGTTGAGTTTTGAGCTAAGTATGAGAGGAGTTTCTTTATATATGTCCTTACTTTTCTGTCGTTTTACATACTCGTACATTCCATAGACTGACGTAATTCAACCTGCATTATTTTATGATGCAGATACAAGTGTTAGACATCTTCAATCGGCACATCGTTGAAGATCATTACTTTCTAGCTATTTGGTGAGTCCTTCTTGTATTCAGAGGAACTCCTTATTCTTTTATTATTATTGAGTATTATGTTTCCTTTGAGGTAGCCACGGACATGTCATTGGCACCGTATGATAGTGCTAGAGACTTCGTAGACAGAGTTTGATGATGTAATTGGAGTAGTTTTCCTTTGAAACTAATTCTTTTAAGGATTATTTCTTTCCTTTGATGTTGATGATGACGAGCCCACATAAGTATTCTTATTTTTACTTTAAGTCTTCCGCTGATGAACGAATGAGTGATGAGACCAAGTGGTTCTCTCGGAGGTCAGAGATGGTTTCTGAGTGTCGGCCACGCCTAGAGTACCCTCTCGGAGCGTGACAAAATGAATACATCCTTTAGCCATTACCATTATTGTATGATAAATTTATGACATTGTGTGATTTTTTTGAAGGGTTGTGACTTTTCTGATAATGCAAAATAAATACATGTTCATATTATCCTTTATTGACTATTAATAGAGGGTTTCCTCTCATTTTTAAATATACTACCTTAAAAGCATGAACTCCCTAACTTGAATGTTTAATTATTATAGTATTCCCAACTAAAAAAAACATCCCCCTCTAACTTGAATGTTAAAGTACTATAATACCCCCAACTTAAAACACCCAATTTAGTATATCTTCTATATTTTATATTTTATATTTAATTATTTATATTATATTATATTAAAAGTGGACATCTTTTCACATTGAAGGATTGTGACTTTTTCGATGTGTTGTGAATTTTTAAAGAATTGTGACTTTTTCGAAGGGTTGTGACTTTTCTGATAAGACAAAATAAATAAATGTTCATACTCCCTTTATAGGCTATAAATGAAGGGTTCAGTGCGCTTGATTTTTTATTTTTTTTCATCTTGAGTTTTTATTATTACTTTTGAATATTTGTTCTTCTATATTTTATTTGTGTGTGTTTTCTCTCTATTAGACTTCTTTAATTTAATTTTCTATAAAAAATATATTTTTATTTGGGCTAAAAAATTTAATAAATTTCTTGAACTTTTAAAATATTTATACTATTTAGTATGGGTTGGGATACACGTGTAACACACGTGTTCGAGAACTAGTTATATATAAAAGCACAAAGAAAAAATATATTAAATTGATGATTATATATATATATATATATATATATATATATATGATAAATACCTTCAGGGCAGCCACGGTAACATTCACAAACAATTTTGAGTTTACAAGTATTAAAAACCCTAAGTTATCAGCATCACCGTGCCTACGACTGGTGCATCCACACACAACCTCCACATAATCATCTCCTTTCTGCAACACACTTATATCGCGCAACTCTTCTTTGCTAAACATATCACCTCACCGCCGCCGTTACTTTTCACTCAGTCAAAAATCAGAAAGTACTTTATATAAAGATCAAATCTTTTTTTTAAGAAATCCTATAAGAGAACAAAAAAAAAAAGAAGCGATCAAAAAAGGTGAGTATTGATTGTGTGACGTCGATATGGAAAAAATTGATTATATAGGGGAATGCATTGAGAGAGAGAGAGAGAAAAAAAAGAAGGGAGAGAAAATACAGAGGAAGATGGGCAAATGAGGTGTTTTTAAAGTGAAAAATCGCCTTAGGGAGCAAGCTTATTTAAGAGATATGGTGTAGAAAGAGTCGTTCTTTGAGGGGGAGGAGGGGTTATTATACAGAGCGTGTAGGAAGGGGGGAATTTCGTTGTTTCAATTTAGTATGTGAATTGATTCATTGTTGTCCAGGAATCAAATTAATTAATTTTTCTATACCAATTTGAATTAGTATTTTCAATTTTTTGAAATAAATTGACATAATTAGAAATGGAAAAAGAGTCTAATACATCCTTCATTTATGTGATGTAGAGATAACATATCTCTCGTTAACAAAGTGGCTAACATATACCCTTTCATTGCACGGATGACCCAAATATACCCTTTTTGGTGAATAGAAATAAAAAAATTAATTTAAAATTTACTTTTGATTTGTTTTATTAAACTAAAATCTATACAAGGTATATTTGATCCTTTTAGCAAATTTCAGGGATATATTTGATATTTTTCACACATGAATTTTTTCTGCCTTCTTAACTCAAACTAATTTGCGTTTATTATTTTCGGAGAAGGGCCTAAAATACTCCTCAAATATTTGAATTAGTATAAAATTACCCTTCATCTACCTTTCTTCTCTCAAATACCCTTGACGTCAACCTTTTATCTCAAAAATACCCTAGATATTTATCATTTGGTTCATATTTGCCCTCGTTTTTAACAGCTCCCCTAAAATATAATTATTAAATATGTCACGATCCAACCCCCCGAACTGTGCGGGCACCTACTCTAATACCTAAGTAGGAGAACCCTTAACCCCTTATATGAAATAAGAATTGCGGAAGTTATAGAAAACTTAAGTATTAAGCCAGAAAAATTTCAGTAAGTCTGTAGTAATGTAAGAACTCCAGTTTTATACAAAATAATACTTAAACCCCTAAGGTTACAAGTCTAAAATAGGTACAAGAGCTTCTAAGAGTACAATATATAAATAGAATAATGACACAACTCCCACAATAAGAAAGGAAGAGTAGAAGCTGTTGGAGAATCATCTTCGTCTTCACCTAAGAGACATCACTGACCCTGCAACTAGAGTATGCCAAGTGGCATAGAAAGAGTAGTATCAGTACAAACAACACGTACTAATAGGCATCATCAATCAATCTGATACTCACCGCATAATATAAATAGAGGAAAATAAGAGAGATCATAAACAATTAAGCTTTATAAACCTGTCCACACTAACCTATTAGTAAACTTCTTACTCTCACCCTAACATAAATTTAGAAAGGAGGTCTTATTATTACTTTTGAATATTTGTTTCTCTCTCTATTTTTTTTTGTGTGTTTTCTCTCTATTCGACTTATTTAATTTGATTTTCTATAAAAGCTTGTATTTTTATTTGGGCTAAAAATTTAGTAAAATTCTTGAACTTTTAAAATATTTATACTATTTAGCAGGGGATATATGTGCGGCACACGTGTTCGAGAACTAGTCATTAAATAAAAGAACAAAGAAGAAATATTATACATATATATATATATATATATATATATATATATATATATATATATATATATATATATATATATATATTTGCAGCCACGATAACATTCACAGGCAATTTGAATTCACCAGTATTAAAAACCCTAAGTTTAGCACAAGCATCACTGTGCATACGACTGGTGCATCCACACACAACCTCCACGTAATCATCTCATTTTTGCAACAACTTATATCACACAATTCTTCTTCTCTAAATATATCGCCTCACTGCCGCCGTTACTTTTCACTCAATCAAAAATTAAAAAATGTTTTATATAAAGATCAAATCTTTTTTTCTTTCTAAAATCCTGTAAGATAACAAAAAAAAGAAGAAACGATCAAAAAAGGTGAGTATTGATTGTGTGACATCGATATAGAAAAAATGATTATATAGGGGAATGCATTGAGAGAGAGAGAGAGAGAGAGAGAGAGATAGAGAGAGGAGAAGGGAGAGAAAATAGAGAAGAAGATGGGCAAATGAGGTGTTTTTAAAGTAAAAAATCGCCTCAGAGAGCAAACATATTTAAGAGATTTGGTGTAGAAAGAGTTAAAAAGGGTGTTCTTTGAAGGGGGGAGGGGGGTTATTATACAGATCGTGTAGGAAGGGGGAATTTTTTGTTTCAATTTAGTATGTGAATTGATTCATTGTTGTACAAGAATCAAATTAATTAATTTTATTTTCTATAAAAGCTTGTATTTTTATTTGGGCTAAAAATTTAGTTAAATTCTTAAATTTTAAAGTATTTATACTATTTAGTAGGGGATACATGTGCAACACACGTGTTCGAGAACTAGTTATAAATAAAAGCACAAAGAAGAAATATATTAAATTTACGATTATATATATAATACCTTCAGGGCAGCCACGATAACATTCACAGACAATTTGAATTCACCAGTATTAAAAACCTTAAATTTAGCACCGACATCGCCGTGCCTACTACTGGTGCATCCACACACAACCTCCACGTAATCAACTCCTTGTTGCAACAACTTATATCACGCAATTCTTCTTCGCTAAACATATCGCCTCACTGCCGCCGTTACTTTTCATTAAGTTAAAAATCAGAAAATGTTTTATATAAAGATCAAATCTTTTTTAAACAAAATCATATAAGAGAATAGAAAAAAAGAGAAATGGTCAAAAAAGGTGAGTATTGATTGTGTGACTTCAATACACAAAATTAATTATACGGGGGAATGCATTGAGAGAGAGAGAAGAAGGGGGGGGGGGGGTAGAAAGGAAGATGGGCAAAGGGCGATTTGGTATAGAAAGAGTTAAAAAGGGCGATCTTTGAGCGGGGGGGGGGGGGGGGGTTATTATATATAGCATGTAGGAAGTGGGGTGGGGGGGGGTTGTTTCAATTTAGTATGTGAATGGATTCATTGTTGTACAAGAATCAAATTAATTAATTTTTTTATACCAATTTGAATTGGTATTTCAATTCTTTCCAATAAATTTACATATTTAGAAATGGAAAAATAGTCGGATACACCCTTCGATTTTGTGATGTAGAGATGATATATCCCTCGTTAAGAAAGTGGCTAAGATATACCCTTTCATTGCATAGATGACCCAAATATACCCTTTTCGGCGAATAGAAGTAAAAGTAATAATTTTAAATTAATTTTTGATTTGTTTTATTAAACTAAAATCCATACAAGGTATATTTGATCCTTTTAGCAAAGTTGTTTTCACACATGAACTTTTTTCTGCCTTCTTTAATTCAGACTAATTTTTGTTTATTATTTTTGATGATTAAATTTATTTTTTCATTCATCTTCTTGTAAAAGTTATCATGACAATGAGTAAATTACAGTATGTCCGTCAAAAATTAGTTTTAGATTTTTTCTTACTTTTGTCTCTTTTATTACATTCACACTTCTTTCTTTTTATTTCTCATAGTTCACACTAAGGATTGAACAAAAAAAATATAAAATAAGAACAAGAAACTCAAATAATGATAAGTTAATAGATCTACAGGAGAGATATTTAACACCGAAATTAGTGAATGGATCAAAGAGTTTCTAACATTAATTCACGTATGAGAAAGATCAAATATACCCTTATATTAATAAGAAATTAAAATCATTTATTTCACTTTCAATTTGTCAGTCGAAAAGTAGGGATGGCAATGAAACGGGGTGAATTTAGCCTTAACACACAAAGTTTTAACCTGCTCCGCATAAATCCGTCCTGCCGTGCCCCAATAATTTGCTTCACTTATGAAATAGGATTAGGGACAATATTTAGTTATTGAGTTTGGGACATGCTATCTCCTGGGCTGTTTTTCATTTTTTTTAAAAAAAAAACAAGAAGAGAAGATAACACTTTCACGAGGAATATCTTTGAATGACATTTTTTAGAAATTTTATGAAAAAGAAATATCTATAGTCGCTCTAATAGAAAAAGAAGCACCACTGTAAGAAATATAGGAACTACTTTCCGTTTCTCTTCATAAATAAAGAAATTTTAGCTTTTATTTTGTTCGACCTTAATAGACCGGCAACCCGCCCTTTCCTGCATTAATTTTAAAAATTGATTTCAACCCGCCCCGCCTCATATATCCTTAAACCCGCCCTTTCCCGCCTAGCCTAAAACCTGCCCCGCCCCACCTCCGAACCACTCCATTGTCATTCCTACCGAAAAAGATATATTTGGGTCATTTGTGTAATGATAAGAATATATGTGAGTCACTTTTTAAATATGGGTCTATCAAGTCATTTTCCCTTTAGAAATTTCATTCAAAGTAGGAAAAGGGGTCAAAAGTACCCCTCAACTTGCATTTATTTGTTAACTTTGGCCTTCATCATACTATAGGGCAAAATATACTCTTGTCGTTACCAATATATTCAAAAATACCCCTTAATTGAATGAAATTCCCAAATTAATTTAAAATACCTTAAAAAAAAACCTATTCCCCTCTTTTAACTCACCTCGATCCACCAAATTATATTATTCCCCCTTAAGCTCTTATGCCAACACCCTGGCCTTTAGTTAGTTTATCAACTATATATATAATGTTGATAACATACCATTCTAATCACTAGCAGAAACATAACCCTGACTCCCCATCCTCACCTAGACTTAACATTCGCAACTCCCATGAGCCACCACATCACAACAAGACATACTCGATTCATCACCCCTCCAAATAATCTGGATCTCTGAGGATCCCTATAGCATCATTACGGTATTTAGTATGCAATTCTGGTTTACGCAAGGACCACCTCAACATTAATACCCAAACCAGCCACTAAAGAGCCAACATATGACAAACATAACACAATAAATAAATCGGCTCTCTTATGAAATCCACACACAAACTGTTAGTGTATCGTTAGGGTACCCGATTCAATTGTTAGCATGTACCGACAAGGTACTCGATCCAACCGTTAGTATGTACCGGCGTGGTATCTGATCTAATTAGTAGTTTTACCGACGTGGTATCTGATCCAATCATCAAGCACACATCACAATTACAACACAATGAATAGAAATCACACTTGTACACCCAAATAACACATTCATTACCTGTGAAGGATAACAATTAACATTTCAAATCATGCTTTCTCATAAAATCATAATTAAGTAATTCCATCCTCAAACTAAACCACCACTAATCACAATTAACCATCCAGACTCCATGCTCGAAGGCTTATACATGCAATCTCCCGATAACCCACAAGATATTATGTAAGCAAAGACAGGTCTAATGACTCAGTCGAAAGAAACCTAGCTTACCTGAATGCCAAGCAACTGTTGAAGAACTCAAAACATGCGCTTCTGACTTTGTGGGGGCAAATTCTGACGGACGTAGATCGAGAATATGTGGGTTTTAACTTTCTTTGTGCTGAAGTTCCTCCCCTCCATTGTTCTCGAGATTAAAGTGGCTTAGGAAATTTTTTGGGGTAATCCTCATCAACTTTCTCAATGAAAAGTGGGAGGAAAAATAAAAGGCATTGAGTTTTCTAAAGTCTGATTCCGCTAGCCCCGCTATAGTGGACATGCAGATG
Source organism: Solanum dulcamara (assembly GCF_947179165.1). Lineage (NCBI taxonomy): Eukaryota > Viridiplantae > Streptophyta > Magnoliopsida > Solanales > Solanaceae > Solanum > Solanum dulcamara. The sequence continues at coordinate 5,693,114 of NC_077246.1, read as the reverse complement.
CTATAGCGACGCGCCATAGCGGGGGACTTCTCACTATAGTGGGCTAATATTAGCCTGGATCAATTAGAATTCTGAGATTTTGTCATGTATCCCCAATTTCTCAATTGGCAGCGTATTTTCAAAAAAAATTGGGACTTCGCACAAAGTGCCTTTTTAAATAATGATGGATCAAATCGTTAGAATAGATACCAATTTACCTCTCATTTGTCCAGAACGATTATTAAGACGGAAAGAAAGACAAACCGGTCATGAAAGATCACCGCCTAATTCGACAATGACGAGAACAAATTTCAACTCCACGCAAACCGCATAACACTATAACTTCCACTTACCCAAGAATACTGGGATAGAAAATTCGAACGAACAAGCCACAATAAAAGTTTTCCTCCCCCATCGAACTGGACCCTGCTATAGCGGGTATAATTCCGCTATAACGGCTGCCCAGCTCGAAAGCTCAAAAGCTGCCTGCCTTTGCTCCTGTATTGTCATAGTGCAGCCATCATTGTCGATCTTGCAGCCTCTTTCTTCATCTCAGCAGCTTCGCCACTTCCTCGGAAATACATGTACACTTGCTGCAGATCGTACAATGAATGGAAAGATGTTCAGGTAAGAGAAGACAAGCAAAAGCAATGAGATAGGAAGGACAGATGCTTCAACCTGAATAACCCATATGCTGGTCAGTGATTCAAGACAGAAGAATGCAAACCCGATACCTGCAAGTAAAAGCATATTTAAAAGTCGATCAAAAGACTTATACTCATCAAATTCTACTATTAAGTCAATGAAACGTCTAAAAAACTCGTCAAGTCATGTGTTGGTGAAGGTACCTCATGTTGTGAAGTATTCAGCAACACGAGATAGGATCTAAAGTTTCACAATTTAACTCGCCATGTGACTGCTCAATATGTAGTATTGTTGGTCCATTAATTATTAATAATTATCTCCATACAATGGCCTAGTTGCCTTTTACCAGTTACTGACAGTGGTTCAAAATCATTCTGAGTTAGTAAATTCAAATTAGGATCGACACACAACTGAAAATTCCGAATCTCATCCTTTTCACGGCTTGGAGAATTACTTTGACTAGTCGGGGAGCGTATATAACCACCAGCTGATTTTTTATGTGCAACCAAAGTCCAATTTTCAGCTTCATTATCTTCTTCATTGCTGCACTTTTCAGCTTGTAAATCAGTATATTTATCAGTTGTTAGCCTCCCTTGTTCATCATTGCCCCGTCCAATAAAATTAGCCTTACACAGCTCAAAATTTTCAGCAACTTCATCATCACCTGTAGCAATTAGTTTCTTCCCCAAATCAGCTATCGATGCCTCTTTCACCACTGACAATGTACCGGCCGTTGATTTTAACACCTCTGTTTTGAGGTAGTTGCTGCGCTAATTCGACAATCGACACATCGATCAAATTAGTAGCATTATTATTAACTTCAGCTGTAGCATTTTCCATAACCTTGTCAGCATTCAAATTAGATACGTCATAGCTACATCCTGGCAAAGGCATCATGACATCAATCTCATCCCAAGTCTCCTTCAATTACGTGTAATATACATTCACTGAGTCAGATCCTTGCCTCAAATTCCCCATTTCAGTCCATAAATGGTAGATTCTAGTCAGATTTTATCTATCAACCCTTTCTTTGAAGTCCTCCCGAATCCTCTTCACTTTAGATGCATACATGATCCCTGGTAACAATTCACTTGTAACCGTGCGCGTGATCCATGAAACCATAATCGCGTTGCACTTCTCCCATTGCTCAGCCATTAACAAATCCAAGTTTCTCCTTTCCACTTAGGGCTAATTGCATAGATCTACACCACAAGGCATAGAGTCTACGCACGCCTTATTTCTATCTTGGAAGATAGAGAAGTTGTTTCTGAGTACAAACTATACCAGTGAGCAGCAATAAGCGATCGGTGGCATTCGTATCAGAAAATGTTGAAAATTTTTGTTATAGTTTTTTTCTTTTGAACAAAAAGCAATTAGAGAAAACTCAGTTTTTACAGAAACTGAGAATGTTTTCTGATTGCCTTTGGTTGAAAGAATTTCCAATTTTTCTTGCAAGTTTGGCAAAATTTGTCTTTTTCTTTTTGTTCTTGAAACTAATGCCACCTAAATATTTAGCGTTTTTATAGGAAAATATATTATAAGAATTTAATTGGAAAACGGAGTTGGGAAATCGGTTTCTATAATGACTTTTTTCCCTTTCTTGCTTTCCCCAAGTTTCTATAAAAATTATTACACAAGACTTATAATTACATTTTTCAATTTTATTTAATTAAAATGCAATTTATAAAATTATAGCACATAGAGTTATTTAAAATCAAATCGAAATCGATAACCCAAATAAAAAAAAAATCATTCAGAACCTCTAAATTACATTTTGAACATTTTGGGATCTTCAAATAACATTAGCGGGTTGGTATGACCAAATGTTGACCGTGGTCACCTTAAAACTTTAGAAACACAGGTAATCCAACCCAAGATAATGTCTCGGGAATTCTGCTTAACCTTAAAGTACGCTACAAATCACCCTATACAGTTAGTGAAATCATTAAAAGTCAGATTAAATCTCGCCAACCTCAACTTTTTACTTTGATCAAACCTCCTAAATTTTCAACTTCTAAAATTGAAATACTTTCTCATAACGCAACCGGTCACATCATGAATTTTGTCACCCATTTCCTCAAGTCATAAACAACTAACCACATTTATGAGGATGGTCATATAGGGGAAAAGAAGCAAAAATCACAAAATGACCTTGAGGGTCATTACAATAAGAAAAAACTTTCATTAAAAAAATAATTTTTGAGAAGCATCTTCATACCAAACACACCCTAGGATATCCATCTCCAATGGATATTGTATATATCACATATTTAAAGAACCAATGTAAACCATATAGATAAGAAAAACTACCGACAAAGCCAAAATTAGGCCTTTAACTATGAAATGTCAATTGTAAATTTGAATTAAATGCCTCAGAAAGAATGTCAGCAAAACATATGTTGCAAACAAATACATAGGTTCAAATGAATTAAATGTTGGAAGAACATGCCCATTCAAATGACACAAATACTCAAGTAAAAGGGCGATTTAAGTTTTTGTGTTTTTTCTAAAATCAATACAAGTCTGACAATTGCAGTCTGAGAAACAGCATTCTTCACATCCAAAACACACACAGGAAGTGCAACCTCCACACGTCGGGGAACGCAAACATCCCCTATACACCCTTCGGCTTGCTCGCTCTTCAGCATCATCACAAGAAAATCTAAAACACAAAAAAGCAACAAAAGAATGTTCACCAAGAATACAAAAAAAAAACTGATCATAAAGATGGTTTGTTAAATAAATGAGTAATATAATGCACTAAACATGGTCACATTACATAACTTGACAACTTAGACAATAGCACATGTTATGATATTTTATCTCAAATAGAACTAGTCTTTGAATTACTAACTTGAGTGATGCAATAACTATTGGGTTTTAAAAATGTGAATGAGAAATGAAAGGTTGTAACCATTACAAAGGGTTGTGCCTTTTCCAAAAGGTTGTGACCATTTCGAAAGATTGTGACTTTTTCAAAGAGTTGTGACATTTCTGAAAAGTTGTGACTTTCCGAAAGGTTGTGACTTTTTCAAAAAGTTGTGACTTTTTTGAAGAATTGCGACTTTTCTGAAAGGTTGCGACTTTTTTGAAGAGTTGCGACTTTTCTGAAAAGCCACAATAAGCACATGTTTGGAGATCATATTTAAAAGAGGTTTATGCTGCCAATATGTATTTTGATGATATACATTTGAAAGCATGAGAAAACAAATATGTGAAAAATTATTTTCAAATACTTGAAAAATATTTGGAGATCATACTTAAAATGTGGGGGTTCTTTGCTTGTGATAAACATAAAATTAGACTTGGTGTCTAATTTAAATATGGAAGCACAAGATATGAAATTGAATGACATTCTTGTATTATGTTAGACCCACAAAATTCTTGGAGTATATTTTGGTTGTTGAGTTTCTCTATTACTAGTATATAATATGATATGACTAGCATGAAACTACAAGTTAAATATATATACTTGTTCGAAAGAGTTGTGTTCTCTTATGAAAAAGTGTCACTTAAAATGTTGTGATCTTTCATGAAAAAATATGTCTATTATTTGTATAGCTATGATATTGGTTAAAAAACCATATGTTATGTTTTCTGCTATAAAGAAGCATTTGGTTCATATGCTCTTATTGGACCCGATGAGACTATGTTCATGGGTAATTTTGCAATAACCAAAATTGAAGGTTATGGAAAGGTCCTCTTGGAAAGGACATTTAACAAGGTGTCGAATTTAAACAATGTTTGTATTTGACAAAGTTGTAATAAGTAAGAAAAAAATATTTGTAGGAAAAGATTAACCTCACGGAGGGTCTTTTCAAACTCAATATTTCTGGTCCTTCTTACTTGCTTGAGTCAAATTATTTATGGCGTGATCGTTTGGGACATGTCAATTACAAAACCTTGTGAGGACTTATCAACTTAAAAATTTTACCTAATTTTGAGTGTAATAAATCAAAATATCAAGTTTGTGTTGAATCTAAATATACTAAGCATCCTTATATATCTATTGAACGGAATGATCCCTTAGAGTTGATTCACACTAACATTTGTGATATGAAGTCAACATCATCTCATGGTGTGAAAAAGTATTTCATAACTTTTATTGACGATTGCACTATTGTTATGTCTATTTGCTGAATAGTAATGACGAAGCAATAGAAGTATTTAGGTAATACAAAATTAAAGTTGAAAATCAGTTGGGTAAAAAGATAAAAATGATAAGAAGTGATAGATGTGGAGAGTATGAATCTCATTTTGCAAAAATGTGTTTGGAAAATGGAATCATCCATCAAACTGCTATCTCTTACTCACCTCAATCTAATGGAATTACAGAAAGGAAAAACCAAACTTTAAAGGAAATGATGAATGCTTTACTTATAAGTTCAAATTTACCACAAAACTTGTGGGGGGAAGTCATCCTCACAGCAAAACACAGTCTATTCCATATGAGAAATGAAAAGAAAGAAAATCAAACTTGAAATATTTTAAAGTGTGGGGATGTCTAGCCAAAGTCTAAGTTCCTAAACATAAAAGGGTCACAATAGGACCTAAGACTGTGGATTGTGTTTTCATTGGATATGCTACAAACAGTAAAGCATGTTGATTTTTCATTCATAAGTCTGAACATCCGAAAATTCATGACAATACGGTAATTGAATTAGATAATGCTGAATTCTTTGAACATATCTATCCATATAAAACTAGACTTGAATTATCTAGTGAAGGGTCTAAACTACCTCGAGAAGAACCAAAGGAGAATGTACCTAATAAAGAGATTTCAAGGCGTAGTAAATGTCAAAGGACATCTACTTTCTTTGGATCTGATTTCGTAACATTTCTTCTTGAACATGAGCCTTAAACATTCAAAGAAGTTATATCCTCTACAGACTCATCCTTTTGGAAAGGGGTGTCAATAGTGAGATTTGTTTAATATTGAGTAGTCATACTAGGCAGTTGGTTGATCTTCCTCTAGAAAATAAAACTTTATGTTCAAAATAGATCTTCAAAAGAAAAATGAAAGTTGATGGATCTATTAACAATTACAGAGCAAGCCTTGTTGTCAAAAGCTTTAGAAAAAAAGGTCTTAATTTTTTCAACACATACCCAATAGTAATTAGGATTACATCCATTATGATGTTAATTGCATTAGCTGCTGTATATGGCCTTTAAATTCATCAAATGAATGTGAAAACAACTTTCTTAAATAAAATATTGGAGGAAGAAATTTACACGGAATAGCCCAATGGCTTTGCGGTTTATGGTAAATGAAAGACAATGTGAAAATTTGTTAAGTCACTTTATGGACTAAAACAAGCACCCAAATAATGACATATAAAGTTTGACCAAACTATTTTGGCAAATGAATTCAAGAATGATAAATGTGATAAATGTGTTCACATTAGAGACACTCCAAATCAGAAAATCATTGTTTGTTTGTATGTTGATGACATGTTGATCATCATAGAGACACTTATGACATATATGTTACTAAACATATGATAGAAAGAAACTTTGATGTGAAAGATTTTGGAGTTGCTGATATGATCTTAGGTATAACAATTCTTAGAAGTCAACAAAGTTTAGAATTGTTACAGTCTCATTATATCGAAAATGTACTTACACAAGTACAAGAATTTAAATTTTAGTACTTCTAAGGCTTCAATAGATGTGAGCTTTGCACTTCAAAAGCATGAAGGTGAAAGTGATTCACAATTGGATTATGCAAGAGTATTTAGAAGTATGATGTATATCATGAATTGTAGGCGATCAAATACAGCATGTGCTATTAGTAAACTGAATCGGTTCACGAGTAATTCAAATAAACTCATTGAATGGCAATGAAAAGAGTTTTGGTGTAATTAAAACACACTCAAACCTATATTTTGCATTATAACAAATATCTAGTAGTACTAAAAGGATATAGTGATGCAAATTGGATCACTGGGTCAAATAAAATAAAATCCACTAGTGAATATGTATTTACTCTTGGTGGAGGAGAAGTCTCTTGAAAATCGTTCAAACAGACATGTATCGCTCGCTTTATAATGATTTGAGCTTATCTCTCTAAATAATGTCGGTGAAGAATCTCAATGGCTCCAAAATTTCTTGAAAGATATTTTTTTTGGCCTAAGTCTTTGGCACCAATATACATGCGTTGTGATAGTCAAATCGAAATATGTAGGACAGGGAGCATGATATATAACGGAAAGTCTCATCATATACGATGAAGACACAATACCATTAGACAACTAGTCTCTAGTGAAATTATCACAATTGACTATGTAAAGTCAAAGGATAATATGTAGGATCCACTTACAAAAGGCCTAACTAAAGAGGAGTTGAAGAGATCATCAACGAGAATAGGACTATGGCCGAGAACAAATCATTGTGACAGTAACTCTACCTAGAAGTCTGGAGATCCCAGGATCTAGTTTCAAGGAGATAAAACAAAGTCATTGATGATGGTTCAACATTGTCAAAAAAATTTCTAATGGTCCATTCTCATGATGAGACAATGTTCAGTAACAAGGATAAAGGTGTTAAGACTTTTTAATGATTTCTAATTTCGATACGGGGTATATCAAATGGTGTATCTACAGGATAACACATTTAGAAATCACCTATGTAAGTGTGAAGTGTAAGCCGCTTCAAGGAGAATCCGGTAAGTCCAGTTCTCTACGCACTTATAAACCAAGAAGTGTTCATGGATGAAATGAACAAAACAATGAGAACCAAAAACAGTTAAAGGGTTGATTGTGTGGTTTATGTTGTCTCGGTATACACCAAAACTCGATGGTTCAAAGATATCAAATCTATCGATTGACCGGGTATATCCGATATATGTTCACTATGGAAAGTTCAAAGGAAAACCTACTTATGCAGATGCAATTAATCCTTACTTACAAATCACACAATTTTTCATGCATATGTTTTAACAATAGTCATTCCCCATTCATGTGGGGGATTGTTGGGTTTTAAAGGTGTGAATGTGAATTGAAAGGTTATGACATTTATGAAAGGTTGTGCCTTTTTTCAAAGGGTTATGACTTTTTCAAAGGGTTGTGACCGTTTCAAAAAGTTGTGACTTTCCGAAAGATTGTGACTTTTCTAAAAAGTTATGACATTTTTGAAGAGCTGCGACTTTTCTGATAGGTTGTAACTTTTGTGAAGGGTTGTGTCTGTTCCGATAAGCCACAATAAGCACTTGTTCACACTACCCTTTGTTGTCTATAAATAGAGGATTTTCCTCTCATTTTTAAACATCGAATTTCTCCCTCTTCTGCATATATATTTTCTTATAAACAAAGTTGAGTCTTTGTGTTAATTTGTTGCTGACTTTTGAGTTCGCTATAATTATTGAAGTTTGAGGTACCTCTACTTCTTTAATAGTTTATCTGTTTTATCTTGGAGGAAATAATCCATAACCTCGGTACAGTGAGGGGATTAAATTCCTCAAGGACACACAGTGAATTATGTGGATTCGAATACTATTTTTTTATTTTCATCTTTATTGTTTCTAATTTTAACTTTGATATAGGAATAACAATAACTACATATTATAAAAATAGAATATTTAGGATCGAAGGAAGAACTCTACCCACTCCGACAAAAACTAGTTGAATGATATCACTCATCCAGTATCTTCTTGTAATTTTTCTAAAACACATTTTCTTCCACGATGCTATATAAATGATCCACATGTCCATAACGTGTGGTGCTCAATGATAATATTTGTCTGACGTACCATAATACAGTCTAGGTCCTCTAGGAAAAGAAGGTTGATTTAAAAAAGAAAGATTTCTAAGTCACTTGGTTGACTAACCTCATGTTTTCTTATATATAGCTTATTATGTCACAAAACTCAGATGATAAAATTCCAAAAAGTACACATTGCATGAAAGAATTTCTACTTTACATAACAAGCTTAGAGTGTTTCAAGCGAGTATGAAAATTAAGGAAGAACGACCAATACAAGAAAAGATTAATATTATATTTTAGGTTCGTTTTGATCATTATATGATGTACATATATTTAAAGACATCTATATCTATTCTTATCTTAGTTAATCCTAGTGTTATAAATAGACTAGGATAAAAATTATTTGGGTAGACAATATTTTTAGGTGAACATATTTGGTGAGTTTTGTAGCTTTAGATGACTTCTAAGGCAACAAAAGACCTTTTTGCATAATTTTGTTCTTTTTTGTAGACTGATATCATCTCGATCAGACAAATAACTTGCAATCTTGAATCACTACTATCTTTTCATGTACTATATTTAACTATTGAATGGTCTCTATAAATCTAAACACAGATTGTAATCAGCTGATTCAAATAGGTAAATAATTGGAGTACTAGCTTAAGACATTCAAAATTGTTTAACTCGATATATATATATATATATATCCCTCTTGTTCTACTACTAACTGGTCCTTATTATAGATTTTTATTATGCAAGTCAGATTAATCAATTAGAAGAGATCTTTTTTTTTTGAATATGAATAACAAATTAAAAACATACTCATTATTTAAGAAATTAAGCATGAAAAGGAAACATACTTGTCAAAAGGAATATCAGAGCACTTAAAATGAGGATTGACCAAAGCATCATGGTAGCTTCTGCATTCCTTCTTAGAGCGGCGACAAAACCTACGTCCTTTTTCGCACTCAGTACATTTGATAAACTCATCACGATGAATGAATTTATGTGACCTCTTGGCATGCTTTGAAGACTGGTTATAATATTTAAGTAGTGCAGTCTTTATCAATGGAACTTTATAACCATCAACAAAGACCCAAATATTATTTTTCCATCTGCAAGTCTCTTTTCCAGCATGTTTCTCAAATGCAGCTGGAGTAAGGTTATCTAATCACAAAAGATCAACTTTTATTACTATCAAAACATGTATCAAATAAGGTAATAAGAAAGGATAATTTTTTAATAATAACATGCTAAATGATTAAGTGATGAGAAAAAATAATAGGCTATTAAATTATTCCAAATCAAGTGATTACACCATAATATAAGTTTCAAGAAGCTATATAAAAGAGGTGAATGTGGCCTCGTTTACTGGTTCAATTGAACCTAGCATTTTTCAAATGGACATGTTGTAGGTTCTTTAAGAAAGAACCATGGGTCCAAGGACAAACTGTTCCAAATATAAGGTAGAATGAATACATCCTTTAGCCATTACCATTATTGTATGATAAATTTATGACATTGTGTGAATTTTTCAAAGGGTTGTGATTTTTCTGATAAGGCAAAATAAATACATGTTCATATCATCCTTTATCGACTATTAATAGAGGTTTTTCCTCCCATTTTTAAATATACTACCTTAAAAGCATCCATAACTTGAATGTTTAATTATTATAGTATTCCCAACTAGAAAATCCCTCTAATTTGAATGTTAAATTAAAGTATTATAATACCTCCAACTTAAAACACCCAATTTAGTATATCTACTATATTATATATATATATATATATATATATATATATATATATATATATATATATTTATGTTATATTATATTTTTATTTATGTTATATTATATTAAAAGTAGACACATTTTTTCATTGAAGGATTGTGACTTTTTCGATGAGTTATGAATTTTTCAAAGAATTGTGACTTTTCTGAAGGATTGTGACTTTTCTGATAAGACACAATAAATACATGTTCATACTTTCTTTATTGGCTATAAATTAAGGGGTTCAATGCGTTCAATTTTTTATTCTTTAATCTTGGTTTATTATTAATTTTGATTATCTATTCTTCTATATATTTTTAGTGTGTTTTCTCTATATTAGACTTCTTTAATTTAATTTTCTATAAAAAAATTGTATATTTATTTGGGCTAAAATAATTAGTAAAATTCTTGAACTTTTAAAATATTTATACTATTTAGCATGGGATAGACGTGCAACTCACGTGTTCGAGAACTAGTTATATTTAAAAGCGCAAAGAAGAAATATATTAAATTGACGATTATATATAAATGGTAAATACCTTCAGGGCAGCCATGGTAACATTCACAGTCAATTTTGAGTTCACCCGTATTAAAAACCCTAAGTTTAGCACCAGCATCGCCGTGCCTACGACTTGTGCATCCACACACAACCTCCACGTAATCATCTCCTTTCTGCAACACACTTATATCATGCAACTCTTCTTCGCTAAACATATCGCCTCACCCCACCGTTACTTTTCACTCAGTCAAAAATCAGAAAGCGTTTTATTTAAAGATTAAATCTTTTTGTAAAAATCCTATAAGAGAACAGAAAAAAAAGAGAAGCGACCAGAAATGGTGAGTATTGATTGTGTGACGCCGATACACAAAATTGATTATATAGGGGAATGTATTGAGAGAGAGAAGAGAAAGGGAAGAAAATAGAGAGGAAGATGGGCAAATGTGATATTTTTAAAGAGAAAAATCGCCTAGGAAGCAAGCATATTTAAGAGATCTGGTGTAGAATGAGTTAAAAAGGGATATCTTTGAGAGGGGAGAGGGTGAGGGGTTATTATACAGAGCGTATAGGAAGGGCGGGGGGGGGGGGGATTTTTTTGTTTCAATTTAGTATGTGAATGGATTCATTGTTGTACAAGAATCAAATTAATTAATTTTTCCAATTTGAATTAGTATTTTCAATTCTTTAAAATAAATTTACATATTTAGAAATGGAAAAAGAGTCTAATACAACCTTTAATTTTGCGCTATAGAGATGATATAGCTTTCGTTAACAAAGTGTCTAACATATACTCTTTTATTGCACAACTGACCCAAATATATCCTTTTCTGTGAAAAGAAGTAAAAAAAAATAATTAATTTTTGATTTGTTTTACTAAACTAAAACCTATACAAGGTATATTTGCTTTTAGCAAAGTTCAAAAATATATTTGATCCTTTTCACAGATGAATCTTTTTCTACCTTCTACAACGAATAAATTACAGTATGATTGCCAAAAAAATAATTTTATATTTTTTCTTACTTTTGTCACTTTTATTTCATTCACACTTATTTCTTTTTATTTCTCATATTTCACACTAAGGAATGAACACAAAAAACATAAAATAAGAACAAAAAACTCAGATAATGATAAATTAATAGATCTACAAGAGAGATATTTAAAACTAAAATTAATCAATGGATCAAAGATTTTCTAGCATTAATTCAATATAAGAACGATCAAATATACCCCTGAACTTCATGAAAAAGATCAAATATACCCCTACATAAATTTTATTTTAATAAAAAATTAAAATCATTTATTTCCCTTCTAATTTGTCAGTCGAAAAATAGAGATGGCAATGGAGCGGAGCGGGGCGAATTTAGCCTTAAAACACAGTTTTTAACTTGCCCCGCCCCGCATTGCACTTTTATGTGTTTTAAACCCCCTCCCCCCCGCCCTCTCCCTCCCCCGCGCATAAATCTGTCCTGCCGTGCCTCAAAAATTTGCTTCATGACTTATGAAATAGAATTAGGGATAGTTTATAGTTTTTAATTATTGAGTTTGAGAGCTTTCAGACATGCTATCTCCTGGACTATTTTTTATTTTAAAGAAAAACAAGAAGAGGAGATAACACTTTCACGAGGAATATCTTGAATGAAATTTTTTTAGAAATTTTAATGAAAAACAAATTTCTATGGTCGCACTAATAGAAAAAGAAGCAACCACTGTAAGAATATAGGAACTGCTTTCCGTTTCTCTTCATAAATAAAGAAATTTTAGCTTTTTCTTAGTTTGACCTTAATAGACCCGCAACCCGCCTCGCTATACATTAATTTTAAAAATTGATTCAACCCATCCCGCTAGCCCCATATATCCTTAAATCTGTCCTGCTCCGCCTAGCCCAAAACCTGCCCTGCCCCCCTCCGCACCACATCATTGTCATTTCTATCAAAAAAAAATATATTTGGATTATTTGTGTAACGATAGAAGTATTTGTGAGCCACTTTTTAAATATGGATCTATCAAGTCTTTTTCCCTTTAGAAATTTCATTCAAAGTAGGGAATAGGGTCAAAAGTACCCCTCAACTTTCGTTTATTAGTTAACTTTGTCCTTCATCATACTATAGGGCCAAATATACCGCTGTCGTACCAAAGTATTCAAAAATACCCCTTAATTGAATGGAATTCCCTAAATTAATCTAAACTACCTTCTTCTTTTTTAAAAATAACCTATTCCCCTCTTTTAACTCGCTCCTTTATCATTACTAGTACACGTATCCGCGCGTTGCGCAAATATTTTAAAATATAATAATATTTTAAGTGATGAGAAAAAATAATAGGCTATTAAATTATTCCAAATCAAGTGATTAAACCATAATATAAGTTTCAAGAAGCTATATAAAAGAGGTGAATGTGGCCTCGTTTACTGGTTCAATTGAACCTAGCATTTTTCAAATGGACATGTTGTAGGTTCTTTAAGAAAGAACCATGGGTCCAAGGACAAACTGTTCCAAATATAAGGTAGAATGAATACATCCTTTAGCCATTACCATTATTGTATGATAAATTTATGACATTGTGTGAATTTTTCAAAGGGTTGTGATTTTTCTGATAAGGCAAAATAAATACATGTTCATATCATCCTTTATCGACTATTAATAGAGGTTTTTCCTCCCATTTTTAAATATACTACCTTAAAAGCATGAACTCCATAACTTGAATGTTTAATTATTATAGTATTCCCAACTAGAAAATCCCTCTAATTTGAATGTTAAATTAAAGTATTATAATACCTCCAACTTAAAACACCCAATTTAGTATATCTACTATATATATATATATATATATATATATATATATATATATATATATATATATATATATTTATGTTATATTATATTTTTATTTATGTTATATTATATTAAAAGTAGACACAATTTTCCATTGAATGATTGTGACTTTTTCGATGAGTTATGAATTTTTTAAAGAATTGTGACTTTTCTGTTAAGACACAATAAATACATGTTCATACTTCCTTTATTGGCTATAAATAAGGGGGTTCAGTGCGCTCGATTTTTTATTCTTTCATCTTGGTTTATTATTACTTTTGATTATCTATTCTTCTATATATTTTTAGCATGTTTTCTCTACATTAGACTTCTTTAATTTAATTTTCTATAAAGAATTATATTTTATTTGGGCTAAAAAAATTAGTAAAATTCTTGAACTTTTAAAATATTTATACAATTTAGCATGGTATAAACGTGCAACTCCCGTGTTCGAGAACTAGTTATATTTAAAAGCGCAAAGAAGAAATATATTAAATTGACGATTATATATAAATGGTAAATACCTTCAGGGCAGCCATGGTAACATTCACAGTCAATTTTGAGTTCACCAGTATTAAAAACCCTAAGTTTAGCACCACCATCGTCGTGCCTACGACTTGTGCATCCACACACAACCTCCACGTAATCATCTCCTTTCCACAACACACTTATATCATGCAACTCTTCTTCGCTAAACATATCGCCTCACTCTCAACGTTACTTTTCACTCAGTCAAAAATCAGAAAGCGTTTTATATAAAGATTAAATCTTTTTTGTAAAAATCCTATAAGAGAACAGAAAAAAAAAAAGCAACCAGAAATGGTGAGTATTGATTGTGTGACGTCGATACACAAAATTGATTATATAGGGGAATGTATTGAGAGAGAAAGAAGAGAAAGGGAAGAAAATAGAGAGGAAGATGGGCAAATGTGATATTTTTAAAGAGAAAAATCGCTTAGGAAGCAAGCATATTTAAGAGATCTGGTGTAGAATGAGTTAAAAAGGGATATCTTTGAGAGGGGAGAGGGTGAGGGGTTATTATACAGAGCGTATAGGAAGGGCGGGGGGGGGGGGGGGAATTTTTTGGTTTCAATTTAGTATGTGAATGGATTCAATGTTGTACAAGAATCAAATTAATTAATTTTTCCAATTTGAATTAGTATTTTCAATTCTTTGAAATAAATTTACATATTTAGAAATGGAAAAAGAGTCTAATACAATCTTTAATTTTGCGATGTACAGATGATATATCTCTCGTTAACAAAGTGGCTAACATATACTCTTTTATTGCACAGTTGTTTGTGAATAGAAGTAAAAAAAAAATTAAATTAATTTTTGATTTGTTTTACTAAACTAAAACCTATACAAGGTATATTTGCTTTTAGCAAAGTTCAAAAATATATTTGATCCTTTTCACACGTGAATTTTTTTCCTACCTTCTTAACTCAAATTAATTTGCGTTTATTATTTTTGATAATCAAATCTATTTTCATTCATCTTCTTATAAAAGCTACCATGATGCCCCAATTTTTTTCCAGATACAACAAATAAATTAAAGTATGATCGCCAAAAAGATAGTTTTATATATTTTTTTTACTTTTGTCACTTTTATTTCATTCACACTTATTTTTTTTTATTTCTCATATTTCACGCTAAGGAATGAACACAAAAAAACTCAGATAATGCTAAATTAATAGATCTACCAGAGAGATATTTAAAACTAAAATTAATCAATGGATCAAAGACTTTCTAGCATTAATTCACATATAAGAACGATCAAATATACCCCTGAACTTCATGAAAAAGATCAAATATATCCCTATATAAATTTTATTTTAATAAAAAATTAAAATCATTTATTTCCCTTCTAATTTGTCAGTCAAAAAATAGATATGGCAATAGAGCGGAGCGGGGCGAATTTAGCCTTAACACACAGTTTTTAACTTGCCCCGCCCCGCATCTCCCCCGCGCATAAATCTGTCCTGCCGTGCCCCAAAATTTGCTTCATGACTTATGAAATAGAATTAGGGATAGTTTATAGTTTTTAATTATTGAGTTTGAGAGCTTTCAGACATGCTATCTCCTGGACTATTTTTCATTTTAAAGAAAAACAAGAAGAGGAGATAACACTTTCACGAGGAATATCTTGAATGAAATGTTTTTAGAAATTTTAATGAAAAACAAATTTCTATGGTCGCACTAATAGAAAAAGAAGCAACCATTGTAAGAATATAGGAACTGCTTTCCGTTTCTCTTCATAAATAAAGAAATTTTAGCTTTTTCTTGTTTGGCCTTAATAGACCCGCAACCCGCCTCGCTATGCATTAATTTTAAAACTTGATTCAACCCATCCCGCTAGCCCCATATATCCTTAAATCTGTCCTGCTCCGCCTAGCCCAAAACCTGCCCTGCCCCCCTCCACAACACATCATTGTCATTTCTATCAAAAATATATATATTTGGATTATTTGTGTAACGATAAAAGTATTTGTGAGCCACTTTTTAAATATGAATCTATCAAGTCTTTTTCCCTTTAGAAATTTCATTCAAAGTAGGGAATAGAGTCAGAAGTACCCCTCAACTTTCGTTTATTAGTTTACTTTGTCCTTCATCATACTATAGGGTCAAATATACCTCTGTCGTACCAAAGTATTCAAAAATACCCCTTAATTGAATGAAATTCCCTAAATTAATCTAAACTACCTTCTTCTTTTTAAAAAATAACCTATTCCCCTCTTTATCATTACTAATACACGTATCCGTGCGTTGCGCGAATATTTAAAAATGTAATAATATTTAATTTAAAAATAATTAATATGAATTATTATTGAGTAACAGAAGTGCATATGTAACCATATATAATATTTTGATTTCATAATAAAATTTTACTATAATCTATGTGCAGTAAGCAGTAAAGATATGATCTTCAAAGACACCAAACATTATTCTAACAACTTCTCCTTCTCCTAGTATAATGAAATTAATAGCATATGTAGCTTCAAAGTTTGAGTAACATATAATTATTTTGGTATAATCCGCACTCGCATAGTACCTTCACCACCATTATTATCCTCGTAATTTTGCTTTCCATTATTTAATTATAATGTTGTACCCTTGTTGTTTCAATTATATGACACATTTTTTCTTTAAGCCCCCCTCCCCCCCCCCCCCCAACCCCAAAATGGCATATTTATATATAAAAAAAAAAAAGGGGCAGTGAATTCCTGATTTCTTTTATCCACATCCTAAAAAGATGAACATAAAAATAAGAAAAAATAAGAAAAGTGAATTCCTGATTTCTTTTATTAAAATTTTTACGTTCAATTGCATAACAACCGAATATTAACTTTGATGAGTCGAGCTCAGTATAGTCTTGTGTTTTCTCTCTTAGCATAGCTCAGAAGCTCGACCATGGCTGTCGGTAAGAACAAGAGAATTTCCAAAGGCAAGAAGGGAGGAAAGAAGAAAGCAGCTGATCCATATGCTAAAAATGATTGGTATGATATCAAGGCTCCATCAGTATTTGGTGTCCGTAATGTAGGGAAGACCCTTGTTACCCGTACACAGGGTACAAAGATTGCTTCAGAAGGCCTGAAGCATCGTGTGTTCGAAGTGTCATTGGCTGATCTTCAGAATGATGAAGATCACTCCTTCAGGAAGATTCGTCTGAGAGCTGAAGACGTCCAAGGAAGAAATGTCCTTACAAACTTTCATGGTATGGACTTCACCACAGATAAGTTGAGGTCTTTGGTAAAGAAATGGCAATCATTGATTGAGGCTCATGTTGATGTTAAGACAACTGATAGCTACACCTTGAGAATGTTCTGCATTGGCTTTACTAAAAAGCGCCCAAACCAACAAAAACGAACTTGCTATGCACAGTCAAGCCAGATTCGTCGCAAGATGCGTGAGATCATGGTTAACCAGGCACAGTCGTGTGATTTGAAAGACTTGGTCCTGAAGTTCATTCCTGAATCTATCGGCAGGGAGATTGAGAAGGCAACTTCAAGCATCTACCCGTTGCAGAATGTCTTCATTCGCAAGGTCAAGATCTTGAAGGCTCCTAAATTCGACCTTGGCAGATTGATGGAGATTCACGGTGATTACTCAGAGGCTGTCGGTGTGAAGGTGGATAGACCGGCAGAGGATGTTGCAACTGAGCCAACTGAAGTAGTTGGAGCTTAAATATGTTATGATTTTCAAATCTGTTTTTGAACTTGCTTGTGGCTTAAATTGTTTTTCATTAAATGAGTTAGTAGGTTACCTTCATGTAAAAAAAAAAAAAAACTTTGATGATGCATTGGTAGGTCCTTGATCGGATTGCAGAGTTATTATGCTGCAGTTTCGAGCACTCGAGAATTAAAAAAAAATTGTTGGAACATCGTTTCCAGAAATAAGCCCGGCAATGCAAGCAAAAAATAAAAACAATAGAGCAGTTCCAGTGATTTTTGAATATTTGCATATGGTAATATTCTTCTAAAGAGCATGTAGAAGATCCCCAGAGACAGATAGGAAATGTTACTACCAATTAACATGAATTTTCAGATAATGGTTGCAACAATACGTACTAGCACGAATACATCATGTGTATAGTCGGCTATGACATCACTATGTACTTCAGAAAACACATTTCCAGAGCTCGAGCGTGATATATGGTGTGAGAAGAAAGCTGCCTGCATGCCTTTGGCTCCTGTATTGTCATAGTGCTGCCATCATTGTCGATCTTGCAGCTTCTTTCTTCATCTCAGCAGCTTTGCCACTTCCTCGGAAATACATGTACACTTGCTGCAGATCGTACAATGCATGGAAAGATGTTCAGGTAAGAGAAGACAGCAAAAGCAATGAGATAGGAAGGACAGATGCTTCAACCTGAATAACCCATATGCTGGTCAGTGATTCAAGACAGAACAATGCAAACCCGATGAAGTAGAATACCTGCAAGTAAAAGCATATTCAAAAGACTATCAAAAGCAAGTATAAACAAGATTTCCACTTTGCCATGGGAAAAAGACTTACTCACCAACTTCTACTATTAAGTCAATGAAACATCTAAAAAACTCGTTAAGTCAAGAACTTGAAGACAACCATCATTTGATTCAATTCTAGTTCAAGCTAAATTTTAGACAGCAAAAGAAGCTTACCCCAACCAAACCATTCCAGCCTAACAGATCAATTGCAGGCAAGATACCACTGTTAAACAGGGGAATACGAAAAGTCGTTATACACACATAGTTAAAAACGTATACATACAAGTCAAAGCATGAGATTCAGCCAAGCATGGCTTTATGCTGGTGATGCAAAAGGATTGCATATTCTAGAATCTCATTGTACCAGCACAAATTGCTTCTTCCAATATGGAAACGCAACTTACGCTAAAGACTTTCCCTTGAAGAAGATAGGAGGTGCCACGGTAGCAATGATGCAGAATCCAATGTGAAACTACAACATGAATATAAACAATCAGTACTCTGTTCTCAATAATCAACTGTAGTAGAAGAGGAAAAACTGAAAAGGGTGATGTAACATTTACGAGATAACATAAGAAGAACCATCCGAACTTCAGTGCACTATCCGTCCTGCAAACGAAGTGGGCATAATGACATACATTTTGCGAGGTAGAAGAGCATTATCAAATAAATAAAAGAAAGGTAATGTGAAAATTATTTACCACAATGAGGGAACACAAAATAGTACCTCATTGCACGATACAGAGGACGATACCACAGCACATAGGCTCCTGGGACACCAGATATTAAGTAGATAATAGCAAGAAGCCAGATAGTTATACCTACAATGACAAAAGGAAATCTAGCTGGTTAGTTTTCATTTGCAGATAAAAAAATTGTTTAAATCTAGTTCAGGAGAAACCTTCTCCTTTGATCCAAGCTGAGGTAACTGCTATAAGGTTCCATAGAAGACAGGCTGCCAAACCTGCAATTCACCATGTGCAAAGTAAATCGATAGGTGCATTAACAAGAAAGACCAACTAAAGCTATTAAAAAAGAATTTTGATAAGCCTATACCTTGTCCTAAATCATTCTAATATACTATTTAGCAATGTTTCCCCTTTGCTCTTTTATCTTTAGTTGGAGTGGCAGCTTTGAGATGCAATTTTTCTTAAAACATTACTTCCACAAACATGACTTATAAACCTAATCCAAATACCAAAGCTATCAAAAAAAAGCAAGTTTGTAAATTCTAGATCCACATTTGAGTGTCATTTAAATCATTTGCACAAAAAGTTTGTTGCCTGAAAAATGGGTTTGTGATTTAGAAAATCTCAAATGCAAATGCAAATGCATTAATACTCCTGATAGCTGGAAAACACTAGTACAAATTTGTTTAGAATAAAGCCAACCAACTATAAGCAGAAAGAATTATCACTATGCATCTCGACCTCCAGTAGATATGTAAACTAAAAGGTTGTAGAATATTTGCTAGCATGGTCAACTGAGAAGCCTTACAAGTATCCGTTCACTAGGGGGCTATGCAGAAGACATTAAAGGGATTTAGATCGACAGACATACCCAACCATGTAAAAAATGCAACATACTGCAACTTCTGTAGATGGATTGGAATTTCATTTGCAATATCATGATGAATAATGGGGAAGAAAGGTGGCCAATTCTTTTCCTCTATGACAACTCCAGCTGTAGTGTATAACAAAATAAATCAGCTCACATGTAGGAATGAATTAATCAAATGGCTTAATTTAGTTCATAGTTACAAAAATGTATACATTACACTGGAGAACTACCTCTTGCTATAGCATCTTCCCTCCTTTTCAGGTCCTAAATGAAACAAATAAAACAACCAATTAACAGATAAAATGCCTAAAGAGAAATATAGTCAATAACATAGATTGTTTTAAACACTAACTTGAGGAATGTTGCTAACACAAAAAATTTCTCCCCACTAACACAAAAGCAAATGAGGTATAATAGCTTCTAGAGCTAGACACAACAATCACATGATATTCATACTTGATGGACCTCTGAATTAATAAAAGATCGCTGACACGAACAGTGAACATAAACTGTTTCTAATATGTAAGAAAAGCAAAAGCATGATAAGTAGCCAGTAGCCACAATAGGATGAAACACAAGCTTACCTGTTCTATTTTTTTCAGTTCAGCTTCTTTAGCTTGGAGTTCTTTCTCTTTATTCTTCAGATCCTGAATTGTTATATGAGAGCAAGTGTCATTCAACCCTACCCCTTGGCGAACACACCAGTAATGTGGTCAAGCAAGAAAATTGTACAAAAGTTAAAGTTGACTATTCTGTTTCACCTTCGAATTATCAAGAGGGATATCAACTGTTTCACCACGATCATAGTCAGCAGGTTCATGAGGAAGTGGTGAAAGCCTTGAGTTTGTAGCAGGAGGAACACTTGCAGGATTCTGAAGATTTAGAGAGTAAAATAGTGCATAAGCAAGATAATACATAATCTTTAATTGGTAAGAGCACAGAGACATGCAAATTGATATTCTCATAAATTCAAGAATCAAGATCAACCTCTCACATTAATATGTAGAAAAGAAAAGGAAAAGAAAGACTCAAAATCAGCTTTAACATGATAAAGGATTTCTGTTACATTTATATTAAAGTTCAAATTAAACTAGATCATAAACAAGAAGCTCGCAGCAGTCCCTAAATTAGGTCATGAGAAAAGGACTAGGAGGGGGAAGAAAACACAGCCTTCATCCTGAGGTAGTGTGGGTAGATATCTTGATGTTTTTGACTTATACAACAGCACCAAGCTCAGAATTAACTACAGAACACCATAGGAGAAAGGTTAGACAGGCAACACACTGTAGAAGAAGAATACTGACCATAGGAGAAAGGTTAGATGGTCTAAAATTTGTAACAGGACAACATAAAAGACGAATAATAACTCCCTCATTTTGTTAACCATTCAGCAGTTGCAGCTGAAAAATGAATAAGCATCTTGTGTATGCATTACAAATAATGCCTGATATGTTTAGAAACCCATTGTTTCTTTCTAGGTGATGGGAGTCCTCTCACAACATAAAACCTTTAGCCTTTGCCTTTTCGAGCAGGATCCATGTCTTTTCATGATTTTCAGGATCTTTACTCATTTACAGTTCTCAGACTAGCAGATTGTACTACCTCCTTCTAAACTTTATTTGACACTCTTTCTGTTCTGGAATCTGGGATGTCCAAAAATGTTTGACTTTATTTCACTCCTATACATCTTTCACAACTTTCAAATATTCATATACATTATGTCTAACTATTTTTTAACCAATAACCTTATTCTAATATTTTTAAACACCACTAAATATAATATATTTAGTACACCCACAAAAGTAGGGTAAGGTTTGTGTACATCCAACCCTCCCCAGATCCCACTTGTCGATTACACCGAGTATGCTGTTGTGTACCAAATATAATATATAAGTCAAATTAAAATCTTAAACTCTGCACAACCATCAACACCTTCATATAAAGAGGGACAAAGAGACTATTAGTTCTGAGCAACTCATAGTTCCAAACTGAGAAATCAAACCTGGAAGAAAGTAATAAGCTTACCGTCATATAAAATGGACCGCTACCATAATTTGATTGACCCTTTCGTCGAGCCCCTTGGTCCTTAGAGAAAAAAATATGGAGATTATCTTATGAAGAAACTTATCTAGAATGCACAGAACTAATCATTTAGGTTATACAAATGAAACATGCCAAATTTTAGAAAACTTTTACAAGAAAGATGACCTTTACGAGACTATAGAACAATAATGACTTTAGCATTCAAATAATAAGAACTACCAACCCAACAGAATTATAATTATGATCCTCCCCGCTTTAATTACCAATGCTAGCAAAGATACGGCACTTGCGCCTAACTCAACCCCAAAATGTAACTCATAAGGTGAGGATTACTCAAGTCCATATAAGCAGATTACCAGTCAATTCCCCAACAATGTGGGACTCTAACCCTCTCTAACACCCTCTTCACGCTCAGTCCCAGCTGGAGCATGGACCGGGAGCCCAAACGAGTATGGGTATATTTGTTGTTCAACAACATACAAATTCTCTCTCAATCTCCAGAAAAATCATTCCATACGCTTAAATGTGACAAAATAATCCGATTGCAACCAGCTTTCTAGTCAGTGAACGAATCTGTATTGCAATATTCTTTAGTCACAGCTCAATTCTATAATATGAATTGCAACAAATCCAGTTCAATGAAATTAAAATTAACTCCTAGTCCTAAAGAACAAAAACCCCTCAGAATTTTTCAGTATATTCTCCAGCTGAATTACTCTAAACAAAAACCCGAAATGCAATTCACATATCTGGAGATTGAACCAAACAAACAAGCTTAAAGCAACCCCATTTTTTTCTATTGACAAATACATTGTTTCCAACACGAAAAAAAAAACCACATTTTTTTTAACCCAGAAATCAAAAACCCACAAAAATTCATCCAAATTACATAAACAAAAAGGAAGCACAGAAATTGGAGATTTAATCGAAATTTACCGAAAAGGGGTTATCTTCTTGTCCTTCATCAAACGGATTGTCATTGTAATAACGTCCAGCCATAAAAGAAATGGAAATGCGAACAGATCTTGAAAATGGGATTTGAAAGTAAATCTTGAAATACGTATAGGGGTTTAGATTAGGAAAGTGTATAGATCCATATGAATAAACGTGATGGTGTAGATTTCCTCACTTTTTTCAGATGTATTTATTTACTATTTTTATAATTCCTTTATCTGAAAGCATATCTGTATTCTACTTTCCCAACAGAGATTTGGGGAAATTCATGTGAAAGAGAAGCTGAAAGAAGTCATTCCCGGGAAGATAACAGAGAGAAATCTTGGGGTTTATATAGGTTTTGAGTTTTATTATTAATAATATTGATGTTGAGGTTGGTGGGGAAGATGGGTTCTTGAATGTTATTTTAGGTACAATGTTCAATATTATTGAAAAATTGTGATGGAATAGTAAATATTATTTTTATTTTTTTTAATTAAAAAGATAGGATTAATGGTGTGGTTTTTGGTATTGATAGGGAATGTTTTATTATAAAATGAGATTTTTTGGCCTGAATAAAAATTATTCTAGCCTCAAAACAAATATCAAATGAAAAAAAGAAAAGTACATATCCAATATTCTTTTCAATGATACATTTATGTATTGTCTACTTTAGGGTTAGATTCATATGAATTTGTCTTTTGGACTATGTCATATTGAGATGTGCATATTATGAGAATTTTTCTCTTTCGATCATTTATTCTTATGTGGATTCACATAAAATGTCATGTACATCTAGATATTTAAAAGCTTGCTAATGTAGAAGTCTATCAGTCAGAAACTCAGTTGATTGGTTTTATTCCAAAACATGAAGGATTTAGTCATAATTTTAAAGTCAAAAAAGTTAAGATCAGTTTTGTGATAGGTAGGTTCTTACTATGTGTGTGCACACATCCTTAAAAGGATATAAATGCTGACTCTTCAACAAAGATTAAGTAGATGGAAAGGATTTTTTAACCTATATTAAACTTGTATCTTATATCTAATTTCCATAGAAGGAATGATTTGGAAGGCCTTTGTATTTGCTTCATTTGTCACCTGAACCCTTGTACTCACGATTTTGTCAAGTGAATCCTCGAACCCATTGAAACACATCATTTTAAATTCTTTTTTACCTATCATCCTATGTGGCAAAAGCAGGTGTGTGTAATACACTCACTTTAAGAGCGTGAAGGACTTTTAAAATGCCACTAACGGTAATTTTTGGGAGGCTATAACAGCCATCGTCTTCTCCAAATTACCCAAAATCATTAATGAGCTTGTTCTTCTCAAATTTCTTCTCGTTTATCTCTCTCCAAATTTCTTTTCTTTAAATTTCTTCTTGTTCTCAATAGTCATTCAGGTACCGTCAATTTTTACTGTATTTTTTGTATTCGTTAAAGTTTCTTGTTTGTCACAATGACGGTTCATTTTGGCTATTGTGGACTTCATGCTGAACTTAAGATGTCAAAGGCATCAACTAATCCTGAAAGAATGTTTTGGGGTTGTCAAAGATATGCAAATGATAATGGATGTGGATTTTTTAATGGGCTGATATAGTTGATCCAACATACCAAGTTCATCCTACATACCAAGAACAATACTACATGAATAGCCAACCCATCAACAAATGCTGATCATGAAAGACATGGAAGGCAGGGAAGACATGGAAGACAGGGAGATAGAGTATTAGCATTGATATCAGTGTTATTGTGATTGTTGTCATTTGGTTTTTATCTTTTATATTTTAGATGGCGTGATGATTTGTTCATGTGAGTACTACGATGATGAAATATAATGTAATGAAAATATCCAATTTAAGGCTTATAATTAATTTGATCTACCCACAAATTCATAAAACAAAAATAACTTGTTTGTTATAGCAATTTAACACAACAAATGAAAATTAAGCGAAAATCAAGACAGTCAGAAATTAAGTTAATAGTTGAAAAGTATTCTAGAGCACAAAACTATTGAGAATTAAGCTAGACAAAACATAACTCTCTATTGTGAAATACTATGTGTCTTGACTGCTTAGTGTGGACTGGGTGGCTGGTGTGGCATGAGTTATTCAAGACTGAGTGTTTGTAGTGGCATGAGTGCTTGTACAAGAGTTGACTCTTTTGTAACTTTTTTTTGTAGTTGTTTTTGAGTAACTGCAGCTCTACCCTTCTACATTAGTCCATTGAGTTTGTAGCCAAGATCAATATTGGTAGGTATTGAACTCTTTAATGTAGGACTATGTAACACTCTATAAATAGTTTCAGACTGATAAAAGGCAATAATAATATCAGTTAAAGATTTTACAATATCAAATAAAATTTCTTAAATAATAATACTTACCCTTTCTATCACACTATCATTTTCTCCAAATAGCACACCAAAATCAGATGTCCTTAGCTTCTCTGTTCTTGTATCTTATATCTAGTTTACATAAGCAGAATGACCTGAGAGGTCTCTGTATTTGGCTTCATTTTTCACCTGGGCCCTTATACTCGACTTTACCAAGTGAATCCTCGAACCCATTGAAACACAATATTTTAAACCCTTTTTTGTACCTATCACTATGTGGAAAAAGCATGCGCATGTAATACACTCACTTTAGGAGTGTAAAAGGCTTTTAAAATGTCACTAACGGTCATTTTTGAGAGGCTATAACAACCATCTTTTTCTCCAAACTACCCAAAATCATTATTGAGCTTGTTCTTCTCAAATTTCTTCTCGTTTATCTCTCTCCAAATTTCTTTTCTTATCAACTCTTGAATTTGATGAAGTCTGATGCTAGGCTCACTCATGATATTGTCTTTGTAAGTTTTACTAATCCACTTTGAAGTACATAGCTTGTTTCTTGTTCTTTTGCAACACTTATGGACAGAAAAATATGTCTTCACAATAAAATTTTCAGTATTGCCCTCGAGACTTCTAAGAGTATGCCAAGAATAACCCTTCTTACAATTTGCCCTGATCCTTTCCTTTTCATTAGGTTTTAGTTTAAGGTTTACACCCTTTTGAATAGAGTAAATTTGTAGTGCTTCCTTAAACTGAATATTATTCACAAAAATAATATACAACTGAAATAAAATATTTTTGGCAATTGGGTCAAAATAGACCTTAGTACTTGCATTCCTAGCTGATGGATTTACAACCTCATCAGATTCAAGAGGATCCCCTTCATAAAGCTATCAAAATACAAGTCATGCCCACACAATTTTCCTTCATATCTTCCCCTCTTATTCTTATTCATATCTTCAAAATCAGCATCTATACCTACAGGACTAGAGGGTATATCCTCTACATTTACTCTAGCAGCCTTCTCTTTACTAAGTTTTTCTTAAATGTTTGATTGTCTAGATTCAACAAACTCCTCATCCAAGTTACTTAAATCATCAATGTTCTCATCAACATCATAGAGTGATTCAGTATCAGATTGTTCACCATCTACATGTATATCAGATTCATTAGAGGCTTTAAGGTGATAGGAGAAAAAGTCATTACATTCACATTCATTAACAGTCTCCTTATTTTTTGCTTTCTCTACTCTAGGCTATTGATCTTCATTTATATTCTCATCAACATTTTCATCGAGTGGTTGAAGGGAAGACTGCAACACCTCAAAAATTTCTATGTCAATACCCGAACCATTCTTCATAGGCGTATAGGCTTGAACCGATGACTTCTAATTTTAAATATAAGTTAGGATCGATTTCTAAGTTTTTGAAGTGTATTAGATGTGTTTTAGGGTCATAAGGGATCTCTAACACCAAGCCGAGTCCAAAGAATTTCAATCAGCTAAGTTTTTATATGAGTCTGAAATAGGGTCAACTTCAAATAACTATATTTCCTATTATATAACGAATTAGGTGTCCCATACCTATCGAATTAAAGGTCTTTGAGTTCTCTTTCTAACTCCACCAATTTACCTCATTTGGAGTTCAGAGTAGAAATTTATGATCGTTTTACTGAAGCACGTCCAGACAAGACAATTCGACGAGCTCACCAGCCAATTCGGCGACTAGCCGAATAGTGCCCAAAATCCTTCAGAAACTGTTGGATCTGGTGAGCTAAATCACCATTCGGCAACTCGTCGAATAGGTCGGTGAGGAGACCTCCAACTCACGGATTTGGCCGACGGAACCCATTAAAATGTCATTTTTCTAAATCTTATAACCTAACAACATTCTTATACTCTCAAATCTCCTCCTTCAAAAAAATCTTCTCAAACTCAAAAGATTCAAGGCTCATTATTGAAGACCGAACATCAAGATTTCTTCAATCTTTACTCTAAGGTTTGTGGGTTTTCATCCATGGGTTCTTCCACCCATGGAGCCCAAATGTTTTCTCAACCTAGCCTTTCAATTAAAAATGATGAAATCTTATGGGCTTTTACATGATGGTTCAAAATGCATAGATTATGGTATATTTGAAGTTTATTTACTCATATTGATATATATATATATATATATATCAATATATATTGACTCTCAATTTCAAGTGATGAGTTTTATGGATTTTCATACTAAGATTCCAAATGTGTAGATTCTTGAATATTTGAAGTTTATTTATTTATATTGACTTATGTTGATTCTTATTTACATGAAATAGATGATTTATCAAAGTTCTTATATGAAGGCTTGAAAGTAGTTTTAAACTATATTGGTGGATTGTTTTAAGATGTTTAAATGATGAACTCCTTCACTCTCATGCATGCAAGAAGTCTTTAAAGGCATTGAAAGGTTTTTGTGAAATGAACCCACCTAGTTCTTATGAAAAAGTAAAGTTGAAATGAGGTTTGACTCCAATGAATGTTATGAAGTAAATGATTATGAAGGGGGGTTTTATGAAATGATTGATTGATGAATGGGTTTTTTAGCTAAAGTAAGATTTCAATGTGAAAGGACAATTCTCACATTGAATCAAATGAAATGTTTAAGGTCATGATATGACATGTATGACATCTCTATAGTCCGTCAATGCTTTTGAACATTTTTCAAAAAAGAAAAGTCCAATTAGCATGGTACCTGGAATACCATCACTGATTGTAGACCTAATTTTCTTATAAATCAAGGTTCATTAGTAGAACAGTAAATAGGGCATGGCAGCCATGATGATATTATAAATCAAAAGGTTTTAATGAGCTATTCCATCGATTGATGTTTTAATGTTAAAGTTGCTATATTGATGTTCAAACGTTATTCTATGGGATTTGACCTAGCACCGAATGTAGCATGTAGATGGAGACTCGACCGAAGGGGTTCTTAAGTAAAGTCTCATGTTGCATTAACTATGTGCCACCATAGGAGCACTTGTCAGCTAGACCTTTGTAGCCATCAAGTATTAAAGTCAAAGTTAAAGAATGAATGTAAAGTTGACGGAGTTCTACCCGGTAAGTAGTCTTCCCTTGCCAACGTAGGGGGTTATGTTGGATTCCATGTAATAGCTCGCATGGTCTTAAATGTGTTTTTATGGTCACTTCCCCACAAATGAATGTTTTAAGGTTTCATATGATGACGTCTAATGCATGCATTCACTTATGCATATTGCTTACTCATGTCTCTCTCTTATGTCCTTCATTTCATAACATACTCTCATACTTAGTACATTCGAAGTACTAATGCATACTTTTGTCTACATGATATCAGCATGTAGGAACCGATGTCGCTCCTCGACCTCCTCCACGTGGCTAGCTCGGATTAGTTTGAAGATTGCTTGTGGTGATTTCCCATGGTTCGGGAACAACATCTTTTTTTTAAGCTTATGTTATGTAGAACATTAAGACTTTTATTAAGGCATTTCTTGACACTTATTTTGAGGGTGAGCTAGGGATATGTCTTAGCCCCCGCAAGTCTTTAATGTAGAAGGTATGGATGGACATAGAAAAGGATGTTATGTTGTCTTTGACTCTTATTAAATGTGAAGCCCCTTAGTCCTACATCCCTTTTTTCCGCTTGATTTGTTTATCATTGCCAATGAAATGCTTAATGAATGCTAAGAGGCTTGTGTGAGGTGTTTCCAGGTGTCTCATTCTCCGTGTCACGTCTAGGTCCTAGGCTTGGATCGTGACAAAGACACACTAGCCCTATCATTTATAACTGTAGGTGGGGGGAGGGGGATTGACCTTTTTGGGGAGTTAACAATTGGGCTAGTTGCACTTCATTTTCATCCTCAACAACTAAAGGAGTACTAATGTGATGGACCACATATACATCAATAAAGTCCCTATCCTTCAAGTTGTTAATAAATCTTAGCACATCATTATTATTATTTAACATGTAATAATCACCTCTTTTGTTAACTTTGCACCCAAATGTTTCAACCTTTTCAACTCTCAATTCACTAGCTAATTTCTGAAACATGATATGGAGCTCATCGACAACTATTTTTATTTTTTCAAGATCACAATTTCCATTAGCATACCTGAGTTCAGGGTCTGATAAAAAACAACTTCCATAATGCATTTGAAGTGTTACAATTGTTGAAGCCATATTGTTACCATGCCTGCAAAGTCACAAGAATACTTTCACATAATTAATTTTGACTAATTCTTTACGGAATACAACAAAAAAACCCTAATTTTAAAGTTTAAACAAAAAGCCCTAATTTTAAAGTAATTGTTTACGAAATACAATAAAAAGCCCTATAATAATCTAATATAATCCAATTGTACCACAAACTAGAACAAAATCCAACGCAATTGACAAAAAAAAGAATTTATTCACAACAATATTAAGATGATTTTACGAGAAAAAAAAACCTAGAATCACAACATATTCACAGCAAATGCCATTGAATGCATAACACCTCTACAAATTATTATTACGCTTATATTAGACATGTAACAAAGCAAACTCCTCCCAAAAATCACACCATAACCTCTGCTAAATATCTAAACCCTGAAATACAACAAAATCCAAAATCAAACACCAACAGCAACTGCAAAACAAAGAATATTGACAATAAGTTGACAAACTTACAACTATAAAGTGAAATGCGAACTCAAACACCTTTGAAAATCGAAAATAGTCACGATGATCAATAATGAAAATCGGCATTAGAGAGGCCATGAGGGTCTGGTTGAAAAAGAAAAAGAAAGATTTGAAAGAGAAAGGAAATTAACAAGTTTTAACATGTCATTTCCTATTTCGAATTTTTAAATGATGTGAAAATTTATGTGTGCTCGTTTTTAAGTTTACACACCACTTAGTATTTCAAACAAAGGTTTTAAATGATATGTTTCAATGGGTTCGAAGGTTCACTTGGCAAAATCGTGAGTGCAAGATTCCAGGTGACAAACCGAGCCAAGTACAGAACCACCCAGGTTATTCCACCATTTACATATTGTTACATGGTTGAGTGGTTGTAGGTCTCCATCTCCTTGGATGTAAATAACTTTGGCATGTGCCACAAGAATTGCATGAGAAAGAATGAAGATATCCTTATACAACCAAATGAAGTTTGTAAATGCTACAGCAAGTGAAGATCTACAACTTCATGAAACATTCCTATACTAATTAACAACAAATATAACGCTTGTCATTTGTCAAACAAATGGGAGCAATGAATTCCATGCATTGGTGCTCACAGCTTAGCCTGAATGAACATTAGAATGATGCAGCTTGACAGGAATCAGATGAACAAGCTGTGTTTACAGGTCATTTAAGTCTCCAGCATGCGTTGGTATTTTCATGAATCGTGCTTCTTTGAGGAGCCTTTTGCTTCAGTTTGAAGTTGTCTTTAGCAGGGTGCTTGGCCTGCAACCCGCCTTTCTTTTTCCGAGTATCTCAGCTCCTTCGAAAAATAAAGAATATCTTCAGATCTTTCTTAGTTCTCACCGGCTGAATTCCCAGTATGCGCATCTAACTCAAATCATTCACTGTCAGATCTTTTGTGAGATTCTCTTCTTATCATTTGTATGAGGTCCTGAACAACTTCTGACATTGGTGGCCTGTATTCTGGCTCATGCTGCATAAGAGTTTAAAAGTTAAGTGACACTTGAAGGCAAACCTATTCCACAGCTAAATCCTAGACGATTGGCTGATACTTTAACTGGCAAAAAACAGACGAACTTATGTTCAAACCTTTCAACCGATAGAGATGACAGACAAGCTAAGACTATTCCGTCCACTCAGCGATTAGACGACGCACATTAGTAAACATTTATGTGTTTCACATAAAGGAATAACTCTCACCTGAACACATCGGGAAATTATGTCAGCAAAGTGTGATAGTGATTTGATGGGGTATTTTCCACTAAGGGAAGGATCAACCATCCTTGTCAAGAGATCAATATCATGTAGTTGAGGGATTGCCCACCTGACCAAGAACTGCTCTCCTCGACTCCGTGTCCTGAATATGATATGCAGGTGTGTTAACTGAGAAAAGAGGCACAACTACATTAACTCAAAAGGATGCTGAAGGCTTTTTACCGGTCATATGACATTCTGCCTGTTATTAGTTCCAGCATCACCACACCAAAACTGTAAACATCACTTTGGGAAGTGTAAATCCCCAGCTCAAATTCAGGAGCACCGTAGCCATATGTTGTTAGAAGTTGTCCCGACAACTGAAAAAATAAGTGAAATGTCACATTGATATAGTTATCAACATACCATAAACTTAATGTAAAAATAATCAAACCCAATTGATTAAACAAGACTGCTTTATCAAAATAACAATAAATAATGACAAGGTAGCAGACAGATGATCCACATGCATCCTAGAACAATTTTCTGATCATGTTTCTGATAATCCATAAGCAAAACGCCAATATAACTTCATAAGCACTAGGCCTTCGGTCAAACTGACAGTGTCATACTGCTCTCTAACCAATCCCCACAAAGTTGGGAGTTCCTCCAATTTGACAGCAAATAAGGAAACTTGCTTGCATCATCTTACATGAGCAGGAGTAAAACCTACCAATGAATAAAATAAACGACACTTTCTAATTGTCAGTAGTTATTAGATATGGTGGGGGACAAAGACAAGGGCAAGACAAGCACTCAAAAAGGAGTTGCAGTGCTTTTAGTGTGTTGGCTGCTATATTGCTCAGACTCTTCAAAAAAGTCAACGAGTGCGTGTCGGATTCTCCAAAAGTAGTGTATTTTTGGGCAATATGACACAGGTGCGGCATCGAAAGGGAAGAGTCCGCGCAACTTAGGTTGGCAAGATCCTCTCCTTTCCCTGGTTCAATATTTCCTTCATCACTTATTTAGATTTGTATGAAGGCATTGAAGGGAACGAAAACGACAAACTTGAAATATAGCACATGAAGAGAACCAGATCTCCATTTCCAAATTTATAGGAAAAAGGTAATTTCTGAGGTTCATTCTATCCTCTCTAGAACAGGAAGAGAACCAACCATTTCCCAAAATATAACTTTCATTTACAGGATTCGTACTGCTCCTTGTTCCAACATCTTGTTGAAAGCACTTTGACCATCAGTACTGTTCTTATTTAATCAAATATTCAGCTCACATGTCCATTTCCATCATATATCAGGAAATTATTTTTCTTTCACTTGCAGCGCATACAGAAAAACAATAATCCAATGAAGCAATTCAATTCTTTCTACTCCATAACATTAGGGTCGCAAGTTACCTGACTCACAGCACCAGATGATATTAGAGGAGCCAAACCACAATCTGAAACATGTACAGCCAACTCATCATCAAGCAGAAGATTGGCAGACTTGAAGTTTCTATGAATAATAGGTGGCTCGCAGACTTCATGGAGGTACCTGCATTCCATCAAACAAGAATGATTAATTTGAACATGCTCTAGCAGTCTATCTCACTTTTTCATGTGAATCTAAAAATGAGAATCAGACCGCTTAGCATTGCTAAACAATTAATTTAATTTTCTTTATTTTTTCATGGACAGTAGAAGCAAAGAAAGTAGTAGTAATGAAGCAAAAGACAGCTACATCTGACATTTTATATATAGTTAAGACCATTCCAGGTCATTTGTATGTCTTTCTATCATGCAATACACACAACACACGAAAGTTCAGGATTAAAATGAGCTTTTATTGAATTCATCCACTATACCAGAACCAATTCATTGATCAGTTTTTCATAGCAATGATTTATCATCTAGTATGCGCAGAAACACTTATTATAGGTCAGTCTAGAGACACTTAAACACACACATGGAAGCGTGCATGCACACACGTGATGTGCATAAATAAATGTATGTAATGTTATTTGACTAAAACCCTCCACCTCCAACCCTAAGGTTGTGGGTTCGAGTCACCAAGGGAGCAAAAAGGTAGAAGCTCCTGGGGAGGGGTTAAAAAAATGAAGAAAAGAAAGTGACTTACTCCAACGCTCTTGCAGCTCCAAGAGCCATCCTGACGCGAGTAGTCCACGAAAGTTGATCCTTGAATTCATTGTCAGAATGCAGTGCATCTTGTAGTGTCCCGTTACTGCAATACTCATAGACCAGAAGCCTTTGACCATGCTCTGCACAGTAGCCCATCAGCTCAACAACATTAGCATGACGAATTCTGTCAATATTGTTTACTAGGTCAAGAAATTCATCATCCTTTTGTTGATCACAAACTCTTTTGTCCAGCTTTTTGACAGCAAGCAACTGCATAAGCATTCAAAAGGAGCATGTATCAGATGTGAAATGAATATACATCAAACAACTTATATAGATGAAACAACATGCACATACATATACTTTGATAGTTAAAATCAGGACCAGGAAAAAGATGCAGCAGTATCTGGTTGTTCCTCTTATAAAGTGAGACAAAAGTTAAGGCAGAAAACATACTCACTAGAAAAATAGTAATATCATATAGCTAGAAGGCTAATTTTAATTTTAACAAATTTAAAATACATTTCTAGGAAAAGAATTCGTCAATGATGCTGGTTAATGGGGAAAAAAATACCAAATGAAAACTAATTTGGAACAAGGAAAAGAAGAGAAATAGAATATCCTTAAAAGTAATTCAAGAAAAATTTTATCAGATACAATAGGTAGAATTCATTTAACAGATTGCTAAGGAGTGCTCCAGTTAAGGATATACGAAGGTGAATTTCCACAAAGAAACCCTCTTTTGCATATAATTATACTTGTATCACACCCATTTAAAAAAAAATCTAAGCAATCTAACAATTTATATCAACTAGAGATTAAGAGGCAATTATGATGCTAATTGCTGATATTTTAGCATTCAAGAACACCAAACGTGAAGGAGAAGAAAAAGTCAGAAGAGCGAAAAAGCTGAAAGAGCCCGTTTGGATTGGCTTAAAAAAAGTAATTTTTATGTATGAAGTGCTTTTAGAACTTTGAAGTGCTGAAAATTATTTTTATAAATAAGCACTTGAGTGTTTGGATAAAAGTGCTTATGATGTGAATTTTAGGGTTAAAAGAATAAAAAAAAGTAGTTTGGGAATTTAGTTAAAATACAAGGGATATAAAAGTAATTTCCATGGTCAAAGAAAATGACTTTAAGCACTTTGAAAAAAAAAAAGTTAGGAATCCTAACTTTTCATTTTTGACTGACTTTAAGAACTTTATGGCTTAAAGTCAGCATTAGGCAAACACGTCCAAAAGCTAAAAAGGGGCTTTAAGTTGGTTTTGACCAACTTAAAGCCAATCCAAACGGGCTCAAAGTCTAGACTCTAGACAATCTAGTGGAAGTAGGAAACAACAGTAAATAAATTGGTGCATCATAATAAATTCATGCCGATTGAAAGTTCTACCTTCCCATTCGGAAGCTCTACCCTGTATACACTACCCAGCATTCCTGATCCCAACAGATTATCTTGAGAGAAGCTATTGGTGTATTGCTGAAGTGATGCAATTGTGTAATATTTCACAGAAGTTAATGGAAGTGGCCTGGTTGGAGGCTTCATTGTGGTATCTTCAGCAGCTGCAATTGGCTTGACAATAACTCTCTCTTCTGGAAGAGTCGGCGGAGGAGGAGGCGGAGGTGGTGGCATCAAATCAATATCCACTCTGCTAAGGTTTATATCACTATTATCCTTCTTTGGCACTGCACTCATGGCTTGCACATTTACCTGCTGCTCATCCTGTGACTTCGGAATAGGAGCCGGTCTTCTTGGTTGTTTTTCTTTTGGCGTCACAACTAGGGGAGCTGTTCATATAAGAAACTCACTTATCACTAAAGAGTAGAAGGTTAAACTTTGAGATTCACAAACTTTCCAGTTCTAAATGCTGCAAAACAGACTTCCAATCTCATGAAGATTCTAGGAGATCATTTCAAATGACAATAGAAGAGCATTTGAGAGATATCGCAGACTTGTATATTCACACCAGATAAGAATCTAAACTATCTCAATACATGCAGGATGATTGTCAATTAAAATACAAACACCAATCCACATCAAATGGAACCTAAAGTAAGGTGCAATATCTTTTTCTTAAGTAACTAAGGGAAGAAAAAGTTGGACTTAAGAAAACAGTGACAGTAGATACCATAAAATAGCATAGATATTGAGTATTTTGTGGCACCTTTTTCTATGTCATGGCCAGGTTGGACTACTGAACCAATATCTTGGGGATGCTCTCTAGCACCCATATAAGGAGTTATTTCATGGTGTTTGGGAGTTCTTTGACTCTCATGCCATTTTCTGAGGCACATTGGCAGAAAGAGAAGGATTGCTATAACCAATATTATAAATGACAAAACTGCTGCAATTGATATCCAGACCACCCTTTTAGAAGATAAAGACTTTTTGTGTCTTGTTGAACTTGATTCTGCGGATGCTGATGGTCCATCAGCCTGTCTAGGTTTGCTTTGAGAAGATGGCGTCTGTGCCGAAGTTGGAGACCCAGAAATGGGAGGTGCTGTTGATGATGTGGGTGGAGGTAAAAGAGCAATACTACTGTTGAAAGGATTTCCATCTTTTCTGCACGAAAAACAAAAGCGGCAAGTAAGACAGCATAAACCATCACTGATTATAATCGACAAGGCATGTATCAGATGGTAACAAAAATGACCCAACAACTGAAACATCGATCCTTGCATATATCAAATATGTCTACCAACTGGTATCGATTTAGTTCAGCTGAATAAATAAGACTGTCTGACTTCTATGTTATTTTTTGCCCGCCCAAAGTTAAGGGCTAGATATATGATTAAGGCAGGTGACCTAACTTGAGTCTAGCCACCATGGAATGTGAACTTAAATTATGATCAAGCTTAGCCCAGGAACCAGCTTGCTGAACTAAACAACTTGCAATTTTGTCTATTTTACAGGCCACCAATATCATAACTTAGCTATTGTATACCATATTGTACTACGGTTTAAAGCTATACCTATATCTGTTGTATATTTACTGTGTATGTATGAGTTGCTTACTTCCAAATGTTGAGAGACTGACCATACGACAGAAATCATGGTTCTATGTGGCATGCTTTTCAGGATTCTTCTATTTTTCAGGTAATGTCTTATTTTTTTGGTTCATACTTTTACTCAGTGAGCTGTCATTTATACTTGGGACAGTTTTGGGACTCATATCCATGTCAGACATTAAGCCTAAATGTTTGGTCATTTTGTACAAAATGCAATTGCAGCATACAACCTATGTTGCTCGGACTCTCCAAAAATGTTGTTGCGCCCATGGCAGATTACTTTGGGAGGATCCGACACGTACCCCGTCGCCATTTTTGAAGAGTCCGAGCAACATAGCATAAAAGCACACCCATTTTTTCATTAAGTTAGATTTCAGGCACTTGTAAACAAGAAGTTTCTGAAAGGATTACTTTGTGTGTGTGTATATATATATATATATATATATATATGGTTGTCACCACTGCTAGGTAGTATAAAAGTGAGGCAATAATAGTAAATAAGGAGCAGTATCAAGTAACATTGAACTTGAAAAGATATTTGTTTCTGCAGTTTCAACATACATGTCTTCTATGATTATATTTTTTTTTTGTGGGAAATGTTACATGTCAAATAATATTTCCAACAAACAATGAGGGCAACATGGATGTTATAGGTGGCCAAGATTACATTTTAACATACAAGAAGTTGATTCAACATAAACAAAAATGCAAACACAAAACGAGTATATGAGAGCAGAAAATGAATGTACTTACTTGAAATTGGGAATAGAGAACAATTTTTGAGGTATGGGCCCAGAAAACAAGTTGTTTTCCACATTCCTAGAAAGGACACAGGGAGGGTGGAGAGATGTAAGTAAGATTCTATCATTCTAAAGAACTGAATTATATTCGAGTAAAATCTAGTTTGGAAGAGTACAAATCTGCAAGGGGAAGATCCTGCAAAACATCAAGAGTTCCAGAAAGCTGATTATTCTGCAAATGTCTGAAAATCAAGAAGTTAGCTTTATCATATTGATCAAACTATAAAGTTATAAACAAAGAGTTTAATATGTTGAATTACTCACAGAGTGGTCAAGGAAGACAAATTTCCTACAGAAGGTGGCAATGATCCACTTAAATTGTTACTTGACAAATCACTGTTGAAAGATGAATACCCAAACCAGTTATTTATATGTTAAGAAAAACCAAATGGAAGTATTAAAATGCTTTTGTTTGCTGTCATACAGATTGATCAAAGCGGTAAGGCCTTGAAAGGAATCGGGAATTTCTCCAGTCAAATGGTTTCCATTCAGAGACCTGACACGCAGCGAAATACCTGAATTAGATTCTTTATGAAGTAAGCAACTTTTAATCTACACTATAAGTGATACTTACATAGCTGAAAGTTGGCTCAGGGAAGATAAAGAATTAGGGATACTTCCAGTGAACGCATTAGCTGAAAGAAAACTGTCCAAGGTAAAAAATATCAACTGTTTTACTCAATAAGTAAACATAGGCTTATCAATGTGTCCTCTTCCTCTTTCTTTTTCTTTTTCTTTGTTTTCGGTGCTTTTGGGGGATCC
Source organism: Solanum dulcamara (assembly GCF_947179165.1). Taxonomy (NCBI): domain Eukaryota; kingdom Viridiplantae; phylum Streptophyta; class Magnoliopsida; order Solanales; family Solanaceae; genus Solanum; species Solanum dulcamara. Next base: position 5,655,279 of record NC_077246.1, on the reverse strand, counting down.
TTCACAGGTCAAATGGTAGAACTTACATATTCTGCAAGCTAACTGGCAGATTAGACGGAATGCTTCCACCAACATGGTTGTTGCTCAGATCTCTGCCACAAGAAATGGCCAACAATTACTATTCACATATCACTACAGTAGACTCCACTAAATGGAAACATTTGATAATATGGAAAAAGCATCATACATAAACAGACACTTCAATTTGGCCTCAGCTGGCAAGTAAGCACTCCAATTTCGAGTACGCACATCCAGATACCTCAACTCGTCTCTGTTGTGTCAGTTGAACACTCCAACTTACAAAATGCTCATCTAGATACCTCCAAAATTGATGTGTCACATCAGCGCCGGATATCCACGAGACACAGTGGAGACGAGTTGGTGTATTTAGTTGCTCGTTGAGACCAAGTTGAGGTGTCTAGATGTGCACTCTCAAAGTTGGAGTGTTTACTTTCCAGCTGAGCCCAAGTTTGAGTGTTCGTTTGCATATTATGCCTATGAAAAACACATGCTTACAAACATGCAAACTTTTAACCTAGGAGAAACGCGAGAAGCTTACATTGTTTGGAGAGAAGAAAATGAGCCTAAGTTACCCCCAAGTTCACCTCCCAAGTTAGCAGCATTGAGTCGACTGCAAATGACATGATAAGTAGGATTAGATTTCAGTTTCACGTCTACGAAATGTTGCAGTAAATAGAAAGCCCTTACATTGTTACTATGTTTGCATTCTCGCATACGACCCCTTGCCAAAGTCCATTACATGGGTCTCCACCAACAGCACCCCAGCCCGGTAGGGATGGCGATCCCATAGAAGTATATAAGTTATTAATTGCAGCAACTTGACCAATACAGAAGGAAAATTTCGGTTAAGAAATTCCAAACATAAAGAAGAAAGTGCAGAAACTGATCATCAACAACAACCCAGTGAAATCCCACAACGTGGGGTCTGGGGAGGGTAAAGTGTACGCAGACCTTACTCCTACCAAGGTAGGACGGCTGTTTTCGAGAGATTCTCGGCTCAATAGAAGCATAAAAAGAGATTAGATACTGCTAAGAAGTACAAGAAGTTCAAAGCGCTATGTGAAAGCAAATAACGAATCCAATCAATTACAGAAGGAAACCATATGAAAATTTAGAACCCAATCAACTAAAAAAGGCAAACATTGAACTTCCGAGAGAGGCCATTAACCAGAATAGGTGCAAAAGCTGCTAGTCCTCAACTTTGCAAACCCAATAAAATGTCAGGACAATGCAAGTGAAGGTATTGAGTTGGTTGACTACCTGAATTTTCACTTTATTAATGAGAGTACGGCTCCCCACCGTGTAATCCCCTATTCTATTTCCCGACCCCAATAAAAAAAGTTTTAAAAAAGGTACAAACTTTATATACCAAAACTGCAGGACAATCTTTATAACAAGCAAGAAGACTACCTACTAGTTCAAATATATAAGGACAATAAGAACCTGCCGTCACTTTGAGTTCAAATTAACAACTAGCTTAGATAATTACATATTCTCACATAATTAGCATTGCACAAAACATGAAATTGGAATTCCCCATGAACATTTACAAAGGAAATTACTAAGGGCCCGTTTGGACATAAATTTGTTTTCCCTCTTTTCAAAACATTGTTTTCAACTTTTTTCAAAAGTAAAATGCATGTCGAAACACAATTTCAATTTCTAAATACTATTTTTCAACTTAACATCAAATGCTAATCTTTTCTTTCGTATATCACTCGATTCATGTCCAAAAGCGTACTAAGAGTTGGCGGCTGTGTTCCTTACCATCTCCAGGGTCAGTTTCATCTGAAAGCTGCACAGCAAAAGCTAAAAGAATCCACACCAAAATCTCCAAATTCAAACAGCATACAACAAAATTCTTCACATCCATATTGGCCCAAAATACAATTTTTTTTCTTCAATTCAATCTAATCTTTCTTTTGGGAAACAACTCTGCATAGCCAACACATTAAAGTTCCCAAACTGCAAATACCAAATATTACAAAACATCAATGGCAGTGTTTTCCTCAAGCTTAAGAATGCAAGAAAAAGACTCAATGACCCACAAATAACAAAAGGGTATCTAAAAAAGAACATAAAGAATCAAAAAGCTAAAATCTTTGGGGGAGGGGATTAACTTTTGATAATTCAGAAAGAAAAAAGTACAAAAAAAACCCATCAAAAATTCAGTGAACCATGAGCAAATGATGAAATGATCTTCACACAAAAGAAGAAAAAAAAAGAGGCTTTTACACAAATTAAGCAAAAGCAAAGAGTATTTAAAAACAAGAAAATGAAGTTTTACATGAAAGTAAGTAGTGATTAAGAATCCAATTAAACTGAGATTAGTTATAAATTTAGAAAGAAAAAGACTTTACCTTTGTAATTGGTGGAAAAAGAAAAAGAGTAAGAAAGGCTAATCTTGGAAAGTTGCAGAGAGGCACTAGAGAGGCACTGAAACTTTTCTTCTTCTTCTCTCTCTTTCAAGAACAAGAAATAGACACTAAAGACAGTGAGTGGAAATCGGTCATTTATAAGTTAAAAACCGATTATAAATTAAAAAGAATTTAATGTAGTCCAACTTATTTGTTTTGATTTATAAATTAAAATAACTTATAAACTATTTAAAATAAATTCATCTAAATAAATTTAATTATTTATAAAGCTTATTTTTTGTACAAAATAACTTTAAGATGGTCAGCTAAACACTCAAAAAAGCTGAAAACAACTTATAAGTAATTTATAAGTCAAGCTAAACGGGCTCTTAGTGACATTCCTCATCACTTTTTAATTATCATAATTTTTTTAAAGTCTAATTGATATTTTATTATATTTTCTATTATATTAAAAAATTACAACTTTTTTTAAGTTTAAAAAATTACAATTTATTATACTTTTCATCTAATTTTATTTTTATTTTTATTTTAAAATATTAAATTAATGTAATTTAATTTTAAAAATTAACCAAATTGACTCTTGAAAAAAGAAAATAATAACTAAAAAGGAAAGGAGGGAGTATTTTTTTATGTTGAATGTTTTTTAAAAAAAAATTAAAGATGTATTAATTAATTCTTTTAAAAAAGTATCCTTTTCTCTAATAAGTTTTTCAAGTATATCTAGTTTTAAGAAAATTTTGGAAAATAATAAAGGGATAGTATTCATTTATTTTGGAATAGAATGAGTAAGATTTGAACAGATTAATAGCACAAATATTATATTCGAAATAAAAAAAGGTTTAAAATATTTTTAACGTATTATAAGTAGTTCGTGTTCTTTTCATCTATTGAATCAAATTTATCCGTATTAAAGTTGTTCAAAAGCGTTCCTTAGTCCAAAATTTTGAAGATAAATTCTTAATGTTTTGAAAAAAAAATACTTTATTTGTTTTAATTTGTTCATTTTTAGTTACTATTTGGAGTTTGGACATTCAAATGATTTTATTATTATTTTTTCTATAATTTTTTTAAAAGTATTTTCAAAATTTTTGAATTGTTAACTTATTTATCTTATAGTGCTTTTTATATAATTTCTAAATATGAAAATTTTATTTTTTAAAAAAACTGAAAATTTTACTCAAATTCACACATACATTAGTTAGTTTGACTCTCATACTCCAAATAAAGTCAAATAAATTATAACTAAGAAAGTAATCATATCGCGTAGTATTATGATACGTAAAGTCAATAACTAGTGTTTGGCCATATAATTCGTCATTACTTGTCAAATATCTCAAATTCCTAAGTTCTAGACAAGACTAAACTTGAGAACTTGAAAAGTTTTAAAAATTTAAAAATTATCCCAAACTTTTATATTTTATTAAAACACCCATCATTTATTGTCAGGAAGATTGTTCGTAGATTGTGGAAGATTTTATAAAAGAATAGTTTGTCATTATCTCTTCCGAAAAAGAATAATTTGAGTGACAATATTGGGAAAAAAAATTAATTCAATTAATGCATTGTTCTTGCCCATATTGTTATTTTGTTGTTGTTGATTGTTATCAATTATGTTATAAGTTTTTTTAACGGAACATGTTCATTATAAAATGATAACACAAACTTATGGATATTTTTAATAATTTTTAGAACTTACCGGTATAAAATAATATTTTTTGAAACAGTCAAATATTCTTAGAAAAATTTGTGGCCAAGTGAAACTTCACTCAAAAATTACTTGCCAAAATTATTCGAAAACTTGGGACCAAACGCTAGCTTAGTTTTACTTAATAGTATACATGAGTAATTATGCTCTAGAAAACTTTAAGCTCAAAATATTTATAAAAAAAAATAAAATTGATAAGTACATGATTTTTATTCTTACTTAAAAGATATGTTTAGCTCTGTTTCAAAATAAGATGAGTTACTTTATTGCTGTTTGTTACTACTCCTTTACGTTGTTACCAAAGAATATATAGATATGCATTTCTTCCTTCCTATTTTATTTTATCAAAAAATATAAGTTTGTATATGTTATGCAATTATTTACGAAGGCACTATATCAAACATTGAAATAGCTAGAAAAAAATAAGTTGTCTTATATTTTCTTGATCCGCGTGTGTACATAACTCGCTTTTAACTATCATCAAATGATGTACTGCACTTTATGGGTCAGTTTCTTTCTTAATCAGATATCTCGAATTTGAGCTTTGAATATAAAAAATAGAGAGCGTTTTTCGTTGAATGAGACCTTATGCAGTGCGAATCCAAATTAATTAAAATCCACTACAGGTACGGACACTGAATGTATAGAAATCCATTGTTTCTTGTGTTCAGACATTACCATCTGGTTTTCATGATACTTTTGGAGTTGGTGAAGGAAAATTTTCAAATTGTGCATGAAGGCCAAGTTTTGAACTTGTAATATCTTGTTTGATAGAAATATTTGGAGACAAATCTTTGAACAAATTTCTATGCCAAAGTCTTTTTTTTGTTTTGTGTTTGTTTCTATGGGTAGGAAAAGAAAGAGAAAATTGATGTAAGCAAAGTTTTTGATCACGTAAAATTAGGTTTAGAGCTTAACTCACATTTCAAAAAATTAGCTTAAAAGAGAAGAATCGACCAAGCCTTATAAATAGATTATCCATCTTATTAACTATTAATGTGAGACTTTTTTCATTCTTTAACTGATCATATAAGGAATGACTCAAGAATTTTGCATTTTCCTTTGTACCGTGGGTTTTAAGTTTTTTTTTTCTTTTTTCCCTTTCCAATATCAAAATATGAAAGTAAAACCTAGGAAAAAAATGAAAAAATATATATATTTTTTAAAAAAATTATTTATCTATTTTGTGTAGTTTTTACGAATATCGATTGACACCCGTCAAATATATGTGGCTCCTTCATTGCTCCCCTCATAGTTCACGTGAAAATATCATCCTCCTCATCATTATCATCATCATTATTTTAAAAAAAATCACCTTGTATACAAAAGGATATTTGTCTAGGTTAGAAGTGTTTTACTAATATATAGAAGAGACTAGGGAAGCAGGTCATGGTCCACATGCCTGCTTCTTGACAAGGACATTTATGTTATTCTACTATTATTAAGCTTTAAAAGGGTTGTATTTCAATGCTTCATATGTGTACCTTCTTTTTACTTGACATAAAAACCAACACGTGGACCTTTTTTCTCGTTTTAAGAAAAATATTTTATTTATAAACTTAAAATTTTTTGAATCTTTCTATAAGATCTCTCTTGTTTTCTCTTTCTATATATTCTCTGTTTTTTTGTGTATTGAAAATAACCTAGTAACATCTTTATTTATAATAGTAAGAAATTAAATTAAATTAGCACTAGAAAACTTATTCATATATAAACAAAGACAAAGAAATTCTAATTAGACATGAATTAAATAAATAACAAATAACAAATCATAAACAACTTAGGATTCGTATTCCAACTTTGAATTATTATTCCAACATTCTCCCGTAATTCAAAGTTGTATACTCTTGCTTTTTTTTTCTTGTCATTGTTGTTGTATTGGAAAACACTTTTCTTCAATCTTCAGTTTCATTCTTCTTGTTGTTATTGTACTGGAGTTGGTGGAAAAGACATTAACCAGAGTTGGGACAACGTGCTCCAATATCAAAAAAAAAAGAGTTGATAAAAAAAAATCAACGAGAGTTGAAGACAAAGTGTTCTAACACTAGATCGGGCCTACGGATCGAGTAGATCGAGTATGACTATTCGGACCGTATGTCCGGTCTACCCGATTATGCCTTACATAATGTGGACCTTCTTTTCTTGTTTTCCTCTTTTTTGTTTTGCTTGGCATTTATGTGAGTTTGCTTTAACATTTGTAGACTCTGCCCCTTACTTTTGAAATGCCTATATCATTTTTCTTTACGGCAATATTTGGTATTTAATTTATTTATTTATTGGCAGGTCATTATTTTTTTGTTTAACACAATTCAATTTTTTATCGGGATATCTTGAAATATTAATTACTAATACATTAATTAATACTTGATCTATAAAATATAATAGACATGATCTAGTCTTTCTGTATTTTTGTTGGTTTTAATATGTTTATCTTATTATTTTTTTAGCGTATTATATATTTAAAAATTACATAAATTACGATAAATCACAATAATTAGCTTTTGTATTTTCTTCGTTTTAATATGTTTATCTTATTTTTATTTTTCAGTCTGTTATATATTTGAAAATTACATAAATTACGATAAATCATAATAATTAGCAACTTAAAATATTTACAAAAAATATTTTTAAAAAAATGACTTTCAAAATTCTATCGGTGTCACATATATTGGAACAAAGGAAGTAACATATAGTATTTGAAATGATTAAAAAATATTATAAATTACAATAATTAACAACTTAAAAATTTGAATGACATAAAAACAAATCGGCGGACTCTTGAAATTCTATCAGTATCACATAAGTTGAGATAGAATGAGTAATGTTTTTATTTGAAAATGACGTAAAAAATATTATAAATCATAATAATTAACAACTTAAAATATTTAAAAGACATAAAAAAAATTGATTGACACTCGGAATTCTATTGATACCACGTATACTAGACAAAAAAAGTGACATATATTATCTTAATTATGTAGAAAGTACTATAAATCACAATAATTAATAACTTAAAATATTTATAAATCATAAAAAAAAAATTGAGTCCCAAAATTTTATTTATGTTACATTAATTAAAACAAAATAAGTAACATATATTGAATCCGTGCCAATGTCTAGCACTAGGATAAGAGCTTATGACAAAATAATATTGATAAGGATGTTGTTGTGCTGATGTTATGTTTTTTCATACATCTTCTGACTTTGTCAATTAAATTGATAAAGATCAATTTGTGAAATTAAATAAATAATGATGTTTTTTTTAGTGATTGTTTGAAGCCTTATAAAATGACGTTACAATGTATGTTTATTTATTTATTTACATTATAAAAAGTAACACTGCTTACGAAAAATTTCATGTATATCGCTGAGTACAATGAATAAATTGAATAACTATATGTGAAATGGATTTTAATCAACTTAATATCGTACGTCAAAATATAATAAAATAATCACATAAAACTCGACTCAAACAAATCAATACTTTTATTATTATTAATCGTCAATTCTTGCCAGTTGAAAATGTTACATATGTATTTTGCATTTTTAATATTCATAATTTTAAAAGAATTGACGATACCATCCATTTTCATTTTTGATATGTCGAGGTATAATTGAGATTAAACTGAATATATCGTTTTTAAAAGGGGTTATTTTCAAAAGGTGTGTTTTCTTTTCTTCAATGATTTTGAATTTGAAATTTTTTGAATTGCTTTTGTTTGGAATGCTTTTCCTACAACTTTTATACTTATACATCAATAGTTGATAAACTTAGTCAATGTTCATCTTTCTTTCACAATTAACCTTTTCATCTTTTTATAATTTTAATTATATTAGAATTCATTCAATTAATTTAGATTTACATTGCACAAGATTCATTTTTAAAAAAGCTTCTTATCATATATTTTTTTAATTCACACGAGACTTAAATTCAAAACTTTTAATTCAAGAATTACTTTTTCTTCTAATAAAAAGAAAGAAAATAGTAAAAGAGATTTCAAATTCAACGTGAAAAATAAAAGAAGAACGAGAAAAGATGATTTCCTACCTAAAAAAATTATATCGAGGATACAAGTAAAGATAAGCATTATGATCTAGTAATTTTGCAAACTTTGTAGCTTAATGATTTTAACCCAAGTAGTATCATTTAAATACTCTCTATCGTTTTAATTTATTTGTCCTACTTATTATTTAAACAATTTAAATATTTATCTTTTAAGATAAATGTCAAAAACAAATTTAAATTATCACATTTTTTGAGTTTCATATCTAAACTATTGTGTGAGTTTTATCTCTAAACTATCACTTATTAGTTTGAAAAATACACTTAGTGTGTAATACATTCTCTCTTTTATTTGAAATACATTGTCACATGGCATTGCACATGAATAAGATCTTCCACCTTGACAAAAAAAAATAAACTTTTAATATTAGTTAGTTAAAAGTTAATGAGCCGAGGGTCTTTCGGAAACAGCCACTCTACATTTCAAGGTAGGGGTTAGGTCTGCGTACACTTCACCCTCTCCAGACCCCACATAGTGGGACTATACTGAATTTGTTGTTGTTGTTGTATTAGTTAAAAGTTAAATATCAAAGTATTACTATCCAAAAAGAAGAAATTATTTTTTAAAAAAAAATAATTATTTTTTAAAAATAAAATTTAAAATATTTTCTCACCCAAAATTCAAATAAAATCCAAATATTTTATATATATTTTTTAAAAGGTGTCTTCTCAATTACTACTAAAATAAAAAATGAATACATCAAAATAAAAGATAGTGAAACAAGCTCCCACTTTGTTGGTCGAGGTTCGATTCTCCACATTGTAATCCCTTTTTTCCACTCCCAAGTTAAAAAAAAAAAAGAGATAAGTGTAAAAAATACATCTAAACTATTTTTTTTTTTTAGTTTCATACCTAAACTAAGTGATAGTTTAGGTATGAAACTCACACTCCCAATAGTTTAGATATGAAACTCAAAAAAGAAGAATAATTCAGATGTATTTTTGACACCTATCTAAAAAAAAAAATAGTAAAACAAACTCTCATTACATTTAATCAGATATAGAAATAACTGTCCTAGCTAAAATGTGAACAACTTGGTTCGTTGATTTTCTAACTAGAAAAATCGACATTAATTAAAAATCCTTTATTAATATTTTATGATCATAAACAAAAGAAACAAAATAAGAATTATTTCAAATATTTCCTTAATAGACTCGACATTTAAAAAGAAAAGTTGGAGACGATGTTGATTTCTTTAAGAAAAAACAAATAAAGCAACAACTCTTCTTACTGAAGATAAGGATAAAGTCATTAGCAAAAATTGGCCGTCAAATTTGTCCATGTACGATTTGACTGGATAATTTTATTCTGTTAATGTTGATCTAATACTATTACATTAGAATGTTTTTTACATTATTTTTTTGTTTTAATTTGTTTCTCTTAATTTGACTAGGTACAAAACTTTTTAGAAAAATTATTTTAAATTTTATGATCTTACATTAAATATATATGCAATACCTTAATGTATTAAAATATTGTTTAACTTATAGCTCATATAAATTTACATGTGGAATATTAAGATAATTAAAAAATCATCAAATTTGAAAAAGATGAACTATTTTAAGCAAAATTAAAAAAAAAATTAAGACAAATAAATTTAAATCAAAAGAAAATATTATAACTTTGAAAATGTGTGAAAGGTAGTCGTTGCTTAGGTCCATGTAGTCCAAATCTTCGAGGGGGAGATGAGAGATATTTTGTTCCACCACAGAAAATTATTTGATTCTTGTCTTTCAAAAAAATTCCACGACATACCCGAACAAGTCTTTTTTTTAGATTTTTCATTCGATGGTCAAAGTCTATGGAATATCTACTAAATTTAAATTACATATTACAGAGCCTATTCGGAAGTAACGCTCCTAACCGTAGTCAAGTCACACTGTCACATTCAATAATCCAAATGAAATAAGTAGCTGTTGTTGCATTCTCTTCCCAAACCAATTAAGAAAACCATATTAAGTTCCGAAGACAATGACATATAAGATGGAATTATCCTTGAATATGATGCTTCGGGCTGGAGAGTAAAAAATACTCTAGATAAGAAAATTGTTAGAATATATGGTAATATATTCTGACAGATTTGTAATAAATTGTATATATTTAGTTTTCATATATAGATAGTTAGTTTCCTTGTATTAGATGCTTATATTAGGTGTATATATACTTATTATGTTAATGAAATAAAACAAGGGATTAATTTCTTTTAAAAATGTCTGAATCCAAGCGTAAGGAGAGAGATGTGTTGATGAGAATATTTCACATTAGATCAAGATAAGAACACTGAGCAATAATTCTTATAAAACTTGAATAATTCTCCTTTCTTTGAATTAGCTTTGTGATGTGAGTTAGAATTAAGGGAATAGAAAGATGTTGATGAGAATATTTCACATCGGTCTGAAACAAAAATATTGACTTCTTACAAAATTTGAATTCCTTATAAGACTTAAACAATCCTCTTCATTTTAAGCTAGCTTTTAGAACGTCGTAAATTTGATCCAAAACCTAATTTAACATGCATGGTCTGCATCACAATGTAATGGAAACAGGAAAGAAGATAGAGATTGTTATCAAGTTGAAAGATATGTTGGTGGAAAATGACAAAAAATGTGATGCTCATATTATATATCCAAATTAAGGAAGACCAAAATATATATATATATATACTAACAACAACACCATGAACACGACACACAAAGTTGTAACAATTATCCAAACAGATTTTAAGTCTGATAAACAGGTCATTAAAGTGCTCCTCTCAAAAGTATATTTTTTATTTTTATTTTTACAAAATTAAAATTCAAAACTTTTAATTAAAGTAAAAAAAATTAACTATTTCATTGCACACGTCAACGTTATTGACATTCGATGAAAAAGTTTGGCACTACTATCCTAGTCCTAGATCTGAAAATAACTTAACAATCAATCTAAGTATATTATTTAACCTTTCTTTTTGCAGCATGCGCCAACAAATTATATATATCAATTTTGAAAAATATATAAAATACTTAGTTTTAGAGAGACCACAAATTCATGTGCTCTATATTTTAGCTTATAAATACTGCTTTCACCACCATCTCCACCATCAATGATGCGGCCTCAACATCCGCTTCTTTATCCACCTGCCACGTCTGCAACTTTTGACGTGGAATATATAAAAGAGACGTCAAAAGTAGAGTTGTTCAAAATCGAATCGAATTAAATCAATAATTCGAATCAAAAAATAACTATTAATTTGTCGATAATAGGTTATTGGTTTAACGATTTTGGTAACGATTTTGAATTTTCTCTTATTATCAAGTTATTTTTAATGATTTATGATTTTTTCTTAATGGGTTAACTGATAACCCCATAGTAAATTAAATAATTATATTTATATCATTTGGTATATATAAAATCCTTGACTTAGAGTTTAGTTTCATACTTCTATTTCTAACTATCTCAAATTCTCAGTTATTCTAAAATGTGACAGTGTTTGCTTTTGAACAAAATACAATCTGTCAACTCATGTGCATGGTTCATTTGGTTTGTCATATTATTTCTAAGTAGTTTTAAATTAAAAAAAATTGCATTAAATCTTAACGGTTAAACAGATAACTGAACCAATAATGATCAATATCTGATAAATCAATAACCGATAAGTCAATATTTTAGTAGTTCTATAACGATTTAGCATGTCTACAAATCTATAACCAACAAATCGAACCGATAAACTTCAAACTGAACCGAATAGATCAATACGCAGCCCTATTCAGAAGTGAGATAGACTCTTAAGTCTTAACAAGGGCAACAATGACAACAACATACTTAGTATAATTCCACAAATAGGATCTGGAGAGGATGAAATATACACAATCTTATTTCTACCTCGTGAAGATAGACACTTAGCATGGACAACTGATCCAAATTAACACAGCTGCTGCAGTGGCTGACTTAAGTGAAAAGGCCTTTTTGGGCCGGGCCTCAGTTGGTGTCATATACTGGGCGCAAAATGCAGCTTCGGCCATTATATTAGTTTTGGGCCGGTTTAAGAGGAAGCCAGGCTTGGAAGATAAAAGAGAATAATTTCCCCTTTTTGTTTTATATATATGGTAGGATATGATGATAACATTTGATATATAGATTGTAGATGTGAGTTTGTATCAATATATTTGGAAAAAATAGTTACATACTAACACTTTGTTTGGATGGTCATTACATATTGCTTCATATTGTATCATATTATATTATGTTGTTATATATCGTATTATAATGTTTTGATGAATACGATTAAAGGTATAATAAAGAATAAATATGATAATGAAATAATAATTAACTACAAAATGAGGGAGAAAAAGGTAATTTCAAATCACACCAAATTAATCACTATATAAACTTAGACTTTTTATCGTTACAATAGTAAACAACCATCCAAACAAGTTGTAATAGTGTAAAACTTTTGTTAGATTGTTATCATATAACCAATTTTTATACATTCCACCTTACATTTCTTCGACTAATTCTGCCAGTTTTCATTATTATTCATACCATATGTAACAACTAATTGGTGCATATATTACTAGAAACAAATATTTTCCCTACTGCTAATCAGAGAAAAATTTATGTTATAGAACATTATTTTTCATTCATTTTTCATCAAATCAACTCACTAGGAAAATACATGATAAAAAATAGATTCTCATTGAAATAGCGAGAATCTTCCTATTTTTTCTTTACGAAACATTTAATATTTTTTTTATTTTTACATCGTTTCAATTAAAATATCAGTGGAAATAGTCACTAAATACTTTTCAGCAAAAAATTCAATAAAAAATAATGATTTCTTAATAGTAATACGACAAACAATGTCCGAATAACTTAGCCGGCCTCTGTCCAAATAACTGGTCCATCAGCATTATGCCTATTCATATTCATGACACTATGGTGAATGTAGAAAAAAATTTCAATTCCGTGAAAAATATTTTTCTCAATAAATAAATAATTTTATTATATATTTCTTGATGTCTAATAAGTTAGTTGAAACTATCGTTCGAAAAAACATTTTGTACATAATTTGGACTAACAATATGGGTATGGGGGTGGAAGATTGGAGTGGGGGAATGGTGGGGATGGGGTGGAAGTAAGATGTGTTGACGGATAACAAAGGAGATAATTAATATGGAAAGTCATTTGTAAAACTTATTTTCCGTTATTCTATTTATTTGTTAATTCAGAAATTTATTTTTCTAAAAAAAATATTTTAAAACTTTTTTAACTGACTAAACATTATAAAAATGAAAAATTTCTGTCGTATCAAACACATCCCATGTCATGATCTTGATGTCAAAACTTCAAACCCCCCGGCTAACCCTTGGAGGTATTTTTTTAATCAAAATTGAGATTTGAAGTGTAATTATATAAAAGTTTTACCAATGATATATTTAATGTAATTTTATAAAGTGAATCTGAATAGAGTAAAATGTACAAAGATTTTATATAGAAGAAAGGTTGTTTTTAAGTAGATGAAATCATTTTGTTTTAGTTCTTTGACAGATCATTTTTTCTTTCTAAACTAGATTTTGAGGTATGATTATACAAAATTACTTTAGTGTCAAAATTCAACATAAATAATTTATTAACACACATGTCATGATGGACCTGAAAGATAAATTAATGAGAATTAAATTTTGTGGGATGTCCTAAAAAAAAGGTCCAAAAAATAACAACTATACCATGTTTGGTTCTATAAGTTTTGCAAAAATGCTTTCCCAAAATTGGAAACATGTTTCTCTGGAATAAAAAGATAAGAATGGTTTCAGAATAATTCAACTAAGAGTTCAAAACATTTCAAAACTCAAAAAAAAAAAAACTATTCTTTTTTTAATCTTTTGTTTCAAACCAAAACAAAACCTATCTAAATTTGACAATAACTCACAATCTTTTGAATATGATTACTTTGACATTTCTTTGTTTAGAAAAGAATTCACAGATTTTGCAATTTGATATCACAATTCTTAATCCCAAAGTCTTAAAAAAAAAACATGATTTGATATTTCAAAGCGTAATTTTAAATCTCTAATTCTCCAAAAAGCATGATTTTCCAATTACAAATCATGATTTTAATCTTTTTAAAAATATAAAATTTGACTCATAAATTCATATTTTATTATATAAAAAAAACTATCATTTTAAACTTTACAAAAAAAGGATCATGCTCCAAGAATGTCGGTATCATGTGAAAGAATTATACTAAAGAATAATGAGCTACTAATTCATCATCTTGAGAATCACCAAATCTACCCAAGTTTCATAGTAGAACAAGTGGTCATTAATAAAGTTTGAGGAGAAAATTTAGTAGTACCATTATGAAAACCTGAGTAGTTCATTGATAAGTTTTCCAAGGGACAAGTATGATGAGCCACCTTCCATTACGCTGGCCCTGCTCTTCTCCTTCATCTGCTTGGCCTTATGTTTTACTGGCGAGTTAGTTTCCATCAATTTACTTATCCCTTTTTCGATAACTTGTGCAGTTACTATTGGCTGTTGTTTATTCCTCTCGCAGTAATCCAAAGTGATCTCCACTGCTACTCCTATTTCTTTCACTAACTGAAATGCATTTACCTGCTGCTCTGAGTGCAATGGCCATGTCGCTATAGGCACCCCATACCATATGCTTTCGAGTATCGAATTCCACCCACAATGTGATACAAATACACTGATTGCTTCGTGGGACAACACCTTTAATTGCGGAACCCATCCCACTACTTTCCCTTTTTTCTCTGTCCTGTTTAGGAATCCTTCAGGCAAGATTTCTGAATAGCTCATGTATTCTCCGGGAAATTGAGCGTTGTTGCTCTCTGGTGGACGACGTAAAGACCACAAGAACCGGCACCCAATGTTGTCTAGAGCTATAGCGATCTCTTTCACTTGGGATGTTGGTAAACTTCCCTGGCTCCCAAAACAGAGTAGCACAACCGAATTTGGTGGCTGTTCGTCCAGCCAATTTGTTATTTCTGCCTCCTCTGACTCCGACCGAGATTTTGACTGGTTTAAAATTGGACCAATTGGATAGATCGGTGGCAAGGGATCCTGTTCAGATGATCTTGATATGTTATTATTGTAAGCATCCAAAGCGTGGATTTCTAGTTCAGCGAAAGTGTTGGTGATTATTCCTTTGGATTTTCTGTATCCACGAGCAAAATCAAGAAATCTCCCTAACCAGGTGTCTCTATCGGCTAGAACCATTGGCAATACGTTGGGAGGAACAGGGTATGCGTAACTGGGAAATGATAACAGAGTAGTACTGTCAGAGTTGTTGAAACTGGAAACATCTTGACGACACTCATCTTCAAGAAACTGGAAATGAAGCATCAATCCAAGAAAAGCAGCTGGGGAAGTGAAAAACACATAGCTTGGGATCCCAAACTCGTCGGCTACATCCATCAATGGAGTGCATAACATGTCTACAACAAATCCAGCAAGTTTAATACCACTACCATGGCGTTGACTTATTATGAATTCCCTGATTTGAGATTTCTGGCTTTGTACTAATCTGTTGACGAAGTGTCCTCGGGTTTTAGAGCTCCATTCTGGGGTTGGATCAACAGCTGTTAATTCGAAGAATCGAAGGCGATCAGAGGAGGATGAAGCAGCTACAGAGTCGACAAAAGGGCCACTAACCGCATCGATGTAATCAGGGAGTTTCATAATGAGTACAGTGATTGAGAGCTGATTATTTCTACTTAAGAAAAGCTTGGCTAACTCCAACATCTGAGAAACATGGCCCATTGCCGGAGAAGGGATGAGAACCAGTTCTACTAATTTCTCCATAAAAGATCTTGGTGACGGAATTGTTTTTCAATTCAACTGATAATTTCTGTTATTGGCTCCTGTTTATGTAGATAATTTCTGTTATTGGCCCATTGCCAGAGAAGGGATGAAAATCAGTACGGGTATACTCTTGATAAACAAATAGCTTATCTGCTGAAGTACAAATAACTATATAATGAATTCTCAAGACTATTGATTATGAAGATCCGTCCAAATTGGCTCAATGACAGGGGGGATAAAGGATGCCGAAGGACTAATATGGTCAAGAAGTCTAATGCATATTAACTTTCAATTTTTTTTTAAAACTCCAGCAATAGCTTACAAATGCAGCGCAGGGAATGACATGATGTATAAATAAGACAAAACCATACTTCAAATTTTACTTAGCAACATGATCCATCACTAAAATGACAACAATAAATTAAAATCGAAAGGTTGAGCACAAAGGAATGAGGAGGAAGCGAAGAACCCATCAGTGTGTATAGAAAAAGTTGTCAACGAAGAATGCAAAAGATCAGCTAAAAAGAAAGTAAACAACACATACCATTCAACTTCTTTTTGCCTCTACAAAAAGCTCTTCAACAACCTACGCAATGAAGATACATGAGCTCTTAACTCATCAGCAAATACTCTCCAATATCTATATTTATATTAATATACATGTGTGCATTTATGTTAATACCCCTAGAGTGGACGACGACTTTTGTTAAATTTTGAATTTTTGTAATGGCATAATACATAAATAAACCCTTTAACTTGACCTCATTTCACATTTATATCCTCCAATTTTAGATGTGCACAAATAGACACTTAAATTTGTATAAAATTGAACAAGTAGACACATATGTGCTACGTTGCACAATACACGTAGGATGCAAAATTGTCATATAGGATGATATGTAGGACGAATACGTCTATTTGTTTAAATTTTGAATAGTTAAAGTGTCTATTTATTTATGCACTAGAAAAGTTATAGTTGAAACTAAGTTAAGAATCATATTTATGTATTATAACTTTTGTAATTGTAATGTTTACTTTGTTCCCAAAGCACAGGGGCGAAATTACCAAGATATGGAATGAAAAGCGCAATTCTTAGACGGAAACTTGCCTCTATCAAGAAGATTCTATTCATGCTTTCTTCGCTCGAGCAAATCTGAGTTTCATAAACCTGTGAAATTCAAAGTATCGGAGCATTATATTCCACCCGAATAATTGATACAACCATAGCAATTCAAAAATATATATATATATATATATATATAAAAATGTATAAATTTACTCAGCTAACAGCGCTAATGCAATGAGGAATTATAAAAATTTCTTCTGCACAGTACTACACCACTTTGAAATACTTAAGACTGCAACTAATTTCTGTTAAATGGTCAATATAATGAAGGCGCAATGTTGGGGAACAAATGTTAAAAAAAAAAAAAGAGAAACAAATTTCAATTGTATCAAGCATATCATCAAACACCTTGGGTGCAGTGGCACTCTAGCAGTAATAGAAACAGTTAATATTGAGAATTAATCAATTTACCTTCAAAATAAAGAAACATTGGTTAGGGGGAAGAGCTACAAATCCATAAAATGTTTACTCTTTCTTAGATCAGAATAACAAAAAATTGCAGATATGTGAAGACAACATAAACCTTCATATCAACGGAAAGAGAAGTTAAAGAAAGCTGGAAGAAAATTGTTACAAAATTTGAAAAAGAAAATACTTGTAATTATGACGACTTGCAAATGATTCACTGTTTGAGGGAGGAAATAAATGATGCTTCTAGAATTATTTTTGAGTGTTTGTGCATTGAGTGTGCCGAAATCTTGCATTTAAAGCGTGAAAGATTGAAGAAAATAGAATAAAAATACATCAATATATAATTGATAAAATTAGTCAATGTTCATCTTTCTTTCACAATTAACCTTTTCATCTTTTTATCATTTTAATTACATCTAGAATTTACTCAATTAATTTAAATTTACATTGTACAAGATTCATTTTTAAAATAAGTTTTTTATCATGAGTTTTTTCTAATTCACACGAAATTTAAATTCAAAATTTTTAACTAAAAAATTACTTTTTCTTCTGCTAAAAAGGAAGGAAATAGTATTTTCTTTTGGCAAGAAATTTTAATTCAATGTGAAAAATAAAAGAAAAACGAGAAAAGATGATTTCCTACATGAAAAAAATTATATCGAGGATACAAGTAAAGATAAGCATTATGATCTAGTAATTTTGCAAACTTTGTAGCTTAGTGATTTCAACTCAAGTTGTATCATTTAAATATATCGATTATTTTATTTTATTTGTCTTATTTATTATTTAAATAATTTAAATATTTTTTCTTGTTATCATAGTTTTTCCAAACATCTTCTTTGTTAAAGCTGGTTAACTTTTAGAGTGACAAAAAGAGAACTCTGGGATGTAATAAACAATGTGCAGATAATATTGACAAAAGACAAAGGTATTCCTTTCTAACAAAAATGGATCTTTCGTCTATTGGAAGCTGCTCGTTTATTAATTAAATACCTCGGATTTGAGCTATGAGTATGAATTTATCTTTTTTATAGAAAACGTTTCTCCTTGAATGAAGTCCTATATAATATACATTTAAATATAATCGGATTTCAATATAAATATTGAACATCGAATAAAAAAAAAATTGGGCCTTCACCTATTCTTTTTCACGGAATTTATTTTTTTTACACTTTGTCGAAGCATCTTAAATTCCACAGAGCATTAATTATGGGAAAATTTCATATATGACAAACCTTTTAAGCGTAATAACTTCATATGAGTATAGTTTTCCTAATTACTTATAATGACAAATTTATGTTTGTCATTATACAAACGTTATAGCGAATTATACAAACGCTGTAGCGAATTATACAAATATTATATCCACGAATTATTTGTATATCAAAATATACAAACACTGCAAATTGTATAGCAAATTATACAAATACTGTATACGAATTGTATAGCGAAATATATAAACGTTATACAAAAAGTGTAAATTATATAATGAATTATACAAACTCAGTATACGAATTGTATAGCGAAATATACAAATGAATTATTGCAAATCTCAATAAAATATATCCACGAATGATAATAAAATGAAACTATATCCATATGGAATAATATACTAGTAATGTTTGTCATCTCGTGTAATTTTTCCATGAATTATTCACTTTTTTAATTTGAAACATCATTAATGTTTAGATAGGAAAAATAAACAATTGATACTTAGGGTGTATTTCAATAAATATTTTGTGATAAAAAATTTATATAGAAAATTCACATATTTAATAGTTTAGATATAAAATTCAAATAAAATTAAAATATTTTAAATATATTTTTGATCCTTAATTTTTTTTTTAAAAAAATGCCTTCTCAATTATTACTCAAATCAAAAGTGAATACATCAAAAATAAAAGAGAGAGTAAAACAAACTCTCTAATTAGACATAAAAATAACCGTCCTATCTAAAATGTAAATAATTTGATTTGTTGATTTTCTAATTAGAGAAACCGACATTAATTAAAAATCCTTTATTAATGTTTTATGATCATAAACAAAAGAATCAAAATAAGAATTATTTCAAATATTTCCTTAATAGGCTCGACATTTAAAAAGAAAAGTTGGAGACGATGTTGATTTGTTTAAGAAAAAACAAATAAAGCAACAACTCTTCTTACTGAAGATAGGGATAAAGTCATTAGCAAAAATTGGCCGTCAAATTTGTCCATGTACGATTTGATTGGATATTATCTTTTTTTATTTTAATTTGTTTCACTTAGTTTGATTAGGCACAAAAAAAAAAATTAAAAAAATTATTTTAAATTTTATGATCTTACATTAAATATATATGCAATACTATTATGTATTAAAATATTCTTCGACTTATAGCTCATATAAATATACATGTGGAATGTTAAGATAATTAAAAATCATCTAATTTGAAAAGATGAACTATTTTAAGCAAAAATTAAAAAGAAAATTAAGACAAACAAATTTAAGTTGCATGCTAACACTTTGTTTGGATGGTTATTACATATTGCTTTATGTCGTATCATATATTCGTATTATATTATGTTGTTATATCGTATTATAATACAACAACAACAATAACTCAGTAAAATTCCACATCGTGGGTCTGGAGAGGATAGAGTGTACGCAGACTTTACTCCTACTAAGGTAGGACGACTGTTTTCGAGAGACCTTCGGCTCAAAAAAAATATAATAAAAAGGTCAGATACGGTTAAGAAATTCAAAGAGCTACGAGATAACAGATAATGAAAGCGTCACAAATAAAATAGAGTATAAAAAGTATTATATAATAACAGAAATAACAAAAATAATAGAAATTAAAGCGCAAGCGATCGTAATGCAATACTACACCTACTAATAGGGAAGAATAACAAGACTATGAACTAGCATTCTACCCTAATGTGAGTCCTCCATGTCTTCCTATCTAAGGTCATATCCTCCGTAAGCTGTAACTGCGCTATGTCATGTCTAATCACCTCTCCCCAATACTTTTTCGGTCTACCCTTACCTCTTCTGTAATCATCTATGGCCAACCTCTCACACCTCCGCA
The DNA here is from genome assembly GCF_947179165.1 of Solanum dulcamara. Taxonomy (NCBI): domain Eukaryota; kingdom Viridiplantae; phylum Streptophyta; class Magnoliopsida; order Solanales; family Solanaceae; genus Solanum; species Solanum dulcamara. The sequence continues at coordinate 5,634,701 of NC_077246.1, read as the reverse complement.
CTGGGGCACCTGTGTCTCTCCTCTTCACATGCTCAAACCATCTCAATCGCATTTCCTGCATCTTGTCTTTCATCGAGGTCACTCTCACTTTGTCCCGAATAACCTCATTTCTAATTATGTCGCTCCTGGTGTGCCCACACATCCATCTCAACATTCTCATCTCGGCAACTTTCATCTTTTGAACGTGAGAGATCTTAACTGGCCAACACTTCGCCCCATACAACATAGCCGGTCTAACCACCACTTTGTTGAACTTGCCCTTCAGTTGTGGTGGCACCTTCTTGTCACATAGCACTCCGAAAGCGAGCCTCCATTTCATCCACCCTGCCCTAATACGATGTGTGACATCATCATCAATCTTCCCACTGCCTTGCATGATAGACCCAAGATACTTGAAACTACTTCTCTTTTGGATGGCATGGGCACCATCCTAACTTCCACGCCAACCTCCTGGATATCGTATTATAATATTTTAATAAAAATAATATTAAATAAATTATATATATATATATATATCATTTTATGTCGTGCATAATATCACATATCAGTAAGTTGAATGGTAAAGATAGAAGAAAAAGTATGATACAAGGTAGAACTATAATAAAAAAATTAAATGTAGAATAAAGAATAAATATGATTATCAGATAATAAGTAAATACAAAATGAGGGAGAAGAAGATAATATTCATTCACACCAAATCAACTGATATATAAACTTGAGACTTTTTATACTTACAACAGTTAACAATCATCCAAATAAGTTGTAATAGTGAAAAACTTTTGTTATATTCTCGGTATAGTGTTGGAATGAGAAAGCACCATAACTAAAGTTTGATATGATGAAAATAATAAAAATAAATTGGACACGAGAATTTTATGAGGAAATCCTCTAACAGATAAAAGGGAAAAACTACGGGATCTCACTATTTAAAATATGGAGTACACTGCTTTCAAATACAAGGAAAAAACAATAATTAACACTTCTCTCTTGTAAAAGGAACAATTACTAAAGAGGACACTCAACACTACAATATTTATCATGGTGTATAACTCTCTTTGTATTCTTACTCTCTCTTTATGGGATGAATTAAATGAACGTATGAGGCCTTCTATTTATAGGATGATGAAAATGCGTAGAAAATTTACGCGTTAATTTTTTACGTATTTTTCTACGCGTCTGTCAACTTTTGCCTTTGTCAAAAGGAGGTAGCAGCCATTGTTGACAATTGTTGAATACTTTTATTGTTCAAAAAAATACTACAGCCATTGTTGACAATTATTGAAGACTTTTATTCTTCAAAAAATACTGCAGCCTTTTTTGACCCCCTCTCCCCCCTCCTTTTTTTTTCTTTTCATTCTCCCACTTGAAGATTTAATTGAGAATCAATTAAGTCTTCACACCATTCTTTCTATCCAACTACTGCAATGTTACATTTCTGCTAGGCCAATAAAAGATCGACACCATATAAACTTGTTACTGTTGATTGGCTTTATAAACATATCTGCTAGGTTGTCATTAGTGTGAATTTTCTGAATATCCACACTGCCTTCTTCCACCTTCTCACCAACAAAGTGATACTGAACTCGTATGTGTTTTGTCCTTGAATGAAATATCGGATTCTTTGCAAGATGCAAAGCACTGTGACTGTCACAAAACAACGCAACCTTCTCTTGTTTGTGCCCGAGTTCCTCCAGTAACATTTGCATCCATATTGCCTCTTTGTTAGCTTGTGTAGCTGCTACATATTCTGCTTCCATCGTAGATGTAGCCATGATAGATTGCAGTTTTGAAACCCAAGCTTACAACTCCTCCAGCAAGAGTAAATACATAACCTGTGGTGAACTTGTTTTTATCAAAATCACCTTCATAATCTGAATCAACATAACCTTTAATAGTAAAGTCTGATCCTCCATAACACATTACAACATCTGAGGTACCCTTGATGTATCTCAGGATCCTCTTAACAATATTTCAATCTCTCTACCAGGATTAGCCATGTATCGACTAACCACTCTCACTGCTTGTGCAATGTCAGGTCTTGTACATACCATGACGAATATTAAACTTCCCACTACTGATGCATATGGTACTCGAGACATGTCCATCCTCTTTGCTTCATTGCTAAGACTCATACTTGAGGATAACTTGAAATTAATAGGAAGTGGGGTAGAAATTGACTTACTGTCTTGCATCTTGAAGCGTCACAAAATTTTCTTCAAGTAGTTTTTTTGAGAAAGCCAAATTTTTTTATTATTTCTGTCTCGGTGAATTTGCATTCCTAAAATCTTGTTTGCTGGTCCCAAGTCCTTCATTTCAAACTCCCTATCCAATTGTGCCTTTAAATTTGTGAGACGATCTTTGTTGGGGCCTGCTACCAATATGTCATCAACATACAATAGTAAAATAACAAAATCATCATCACTAAATCTCTTGTAATAAACACAAGGATCTGAACTATGTATGTTATATCCAAGGATTATAATGAAGGAATCAAATCTCTTATACCAACACCTCGGCGCTTGTTTGAGACCATATAGAGATTTGTTCAACCTGAAACCAAGTTCTCTTTTTCCTATTCTTCAAAATCTTCTGGTTGGAGCATATAAATTTCTTCTTCAAGCTCTCCATAAAGAAATGCAGTTTTGACATCTAACTGCTCTAAGTACAAGTCAAATGTAGCACACATCGCCAGGACCACTTGAATTGTTATGAGTCGAACCACCAGAGAAAATATATCATTGAAGTCTATACCTTCTTTCTGAGCGAATCCTTTCACCACCAATCTTGCACGATACTTTTCCACTTGATCATTACCATTGCATTTGATTTTGTAGACCCATTTATTTCCAACGACCTTCCTTCTTTGTGGTAATTGAACAAGATCTCATGTTTTATTTTTATGAATAGCTTCAATTTCTTCTTGCATTGTTGTCATCCACAAAGATGATTCTTAGCCTTTCATAGCCTCGTGAAAAGTTGAAGGCTCTCCATCTTCTATTAATAGACAGTATGCAACACTGCTCTCCATAGAATAATCTGAGTGTCAAGCTGGTTCTCTTCTCTCCCTAGTTGACCGTCGAACTTCTGGAGTTTCAATCTTAGCTTGTTTTTATTCTTCGTGCTTTGGTGCTGCTTCAGAAGAAACTAGAACTTCTTCAACTTCAACTGTAGTAGTCTTTGATTTTTCTTTTGAAGTGCTACCTTCTTTTGCTTGTATCTTGTTTTCAATAAATACAACATCCCTGCTGATTACCACTTTGCAGGCTGTGGGATCCCACAAGCGATATGCCTTGACTCCATCAGCATACTCTAAAAAAATGCATTCTCTGGATTTTGGATCCAATTTCAATTTTTCTTGGGTGTTGTATATAACATAAGCAGGACTTCCAAATATATGTCAGCGAGAATAATCAGTTGGTTTTCCTTTCCACATCTCCATTGGCGTTTTCAGATCAATTACGATTGATGGTGACCGGTTGATCACATAACAGACGATTTTGACTGCTTTTGCCCAGAATGGTTTTTCCAACCCTGCAGTTGCCAATATAGCTCTTGTCCGTTCCAATAAGGTTCTGTTCATCCGCTCTGCTATTCCATTTTGTTGTAGAGTATATGCCACCGTGAATTGTCTTTTAATACCTTCTTATTTACAAATGTTATTAAATTCATCACCAGTGTATTCTCCACCATTATTTGTCCTTAAACACTTGATCTTTTTCTCAGATTCAAGTTCCTCCCGCGCTTTGAATTCTTTGAAAACTGAAAAATTATCTGTCTTCATTTTGATTGGATACACCCAACTTCTCCTAGAGTAATTGTCGATGAATAACAAGAAATATTTCGCTCCTCCTAGGGACTCCACCAGTGCTTGCCAGACATCATAGTGGACCAGATCTAATATTTTCTTACTTTTAGCAGAGGAATTGCTAAACTTCAGTCTATTTTGCTTACTGGTAACACAAAGCTCACAAAAGGGTAGTGAAACCTTTTTGAGCCTTGGAAGAAGGTTTTGCTCAGTAAGAATCTTCAAACCTCGTTCCGACATATGACCAAATTTACGATGCCACATCATCGTTGATTCTTCAAATGAACTTGTTGATGCGGTTGCTATTTCTCCTTCTTGGTGTGTTTCACCTTTAAGCACATATATATCTGCAGCAAGTTTTTCTGCGTTCATAACTACAAGCGCTCCTTTGGATATTGTCATGACTCCACATTGAGTCTTATATAAACATCCATTATTATCTAGTTGTCCTAAAGATAATAGATTCTTCTTCAAGTCTTTTACATGTCGTACCTCTTGGACGATGCGTACCGTGCCATCATATATCTTTATTTTGATGGATCCAATACCAATAACATCCAAAACATGATCATTTCTCATAAACACAGACCCTCTTGAGATAAGATTATATTGATGGAATTATTCTCTTCGGGAAGTCATGTGCCATGTTGCTCCTGTGTCCATGATCCAGACATCAGCGAAATATTTTCTGCCTTCATTATTTGATATTGCCTCACTACATAAAATATCTCCATCATCCGAGGTACATGCAACATTCCCTTGAGCATTTGATGGCTCAGGGTATTCACTCTTCTTTTTGAACCGACAATCTTTCTTGAAGTACCCTTTCTTGCCACAGTTATATCACTTGATATTCTTCTTACTTCTTGATTGAGATCTGCCATAATTGTGACTCCCACTGGGGCCATGTTCCGTTGGTCTTCCTCTCACCATTATCAAAGCTTCAACTTGCTGCAAACTTGCTTGTTTGTTTTTCTTATTTTTGTGTCGATTTTCTTCTTTCAAGACAGCTGCTGTAATTTCATCGAAAATTAGATTGTTTGTATTGTTCGTCAGGTTGATGATGAGTTGATCATACGAGTCAGGCAGAATTTGAAGTAGAAGGTCCGCATGTTTAGTCCACTCTATTTTGCAACCCATTGTTGTAAGTTGCGAAAACAGAGTATTCAAAGTATTGATGTGTTTAGTAACCGACATGGAATCTGTCATTTAAAGAGTATACAATCTTCTTTTTAAGAAGATTTTATTATGCAAAGATTTGGCCTCATACAACCCCGTAAGAGTCACCCATATTTTCTTCGTCGTTCGTTTTTTAGCTACACTAGATAATACTTGATCAGCTAGTGCCAAGTGTAGATCAGCAACTGTGTTACTGTCTATGTCATTCCACTTTCTGTCATCAGTAAAATCTGTGAGTCTGCCTTCAATTGCAGCTAAGCAATTGTCTTTTTTCAATATTGCTTTTATTTTCATTTTCTATAATGAGAAATTAGTCTTATTGAATTTTTCAACGTCTAACTTTATTGTACTCGACATTGTTATTTGCTTCACACCCTTCTAGATCATTTCTGAATATTTTTGCGAACAATCATGACTAACTGTACCGTTACCAAAATTTACTATTCACATGAATAGTACTTTTCACCGAATTTACTAATCACGAATAGCACATTCGCATAAAACAGATAAAATAACCGAGGGCTCTGATACCACTGTTAGAGTGAGAAAGCACCACAATTAAAGTTTGATATAATGAAAATAATGAAAATAAATTGGACACGAGAATTTTATGAAAAAATCCCTCTAACAGATAGAAGGAAAAAATTACGGGGTAGAAGGATCTCACTAATTAAAATATGGAGTACACTGCTCTCAAATACAAAGAGAAAACAAGAATTAACACTTCTCTTATAAAAGGAACAACTACTAAAAAAGACAGTCAAGACTACAATATTTATCTTAGTGTATAGCTCTCTTTCTATTCTTACTCTCTCTTTCTAGGATGAATTAAATGAAGGTATGAGGCCTTCTATTTATAGGATGATGAAAACGCGTAGAAAATTTATGTGTTAATGTTTTACGCATTTTTCTACACGTCTGTCAACTTTTGCCTTTGTTAAAAGGAGGTAGCAACCATTGTTGACAATTGTTGAATATTTTTATTCTTCAAAAAAATGTTGCAGCCATTGTTGACAATTGTTGAAGACTTTTATTCTTCAAAAAATGCTGCAGCCTTTTTTGATCCCTTTTCTTTTCATATAGTTATGTGATAGCAAATTAATTATCATTTTTATCGTATAACCAATTTTTATATATTCCACTTACATTTCTTCTAATTCTACCGGTTTTTCATTATTATTCATACCATGTGTAACAACTAATTGGTGTATATATTACTAGAAATAAATATTTTTTTCTATCGTAAATTAGTAAAAAAAATTATGTTATAGATAAAAGAGAATTTATGTGTTAATTTTGGGTCATGGAAATCCGTGGTCCTCTGACTAAATTCGATAGATTAATTGCATAATTCTTAAAAAATATATTAAATATTAACAAGAGGAACCCATACTCAAAATGATCAGATGGTTTGAAGGCTTGTATTCAACTTCATGGTATGTGGTTTGAACCTAGTCAACAACATAGTTTGCCCATTAATTTTTATTTTTTAAAAAGAAAAAGTGGGCTCCAGTACAACCTTAATTAGTAAGCATTTTTGGGAAAGGACCAAATATATCTACCCTTAACTTTTAATTTAGTGTTGATGTACCCCCCTCGTTACAAAAGTAACTCACAAATACTCCCTATGGCTCATATATAATATACCTCTACCATTACAAAAGTAGCTCACATATGCTCCTTTCGTCACAAAAGTAGCTCACATATACTTTTTCATCTAACAAAATTTTAAAAAAATATTTTAAAATTATTTTTTATTTTTAATTATAAAAAATTATATAGGAGTATATTTGATCTTTTTCACACATAAATTATCATTTGACTTATTTAATTATCATCATTTGAGTTTCTTATTCTTATTTCATTCTTTAGTGTAAAAAAAAAAGAGAAATAAAAAGAAAGAAGTGTGAATTGGAAAGGAGAAAAAAGTAAGAAAAAATTAGAAAATAATTTTTTTTGCGGCTATATGGTAATTTAAACAATTTTTTCTGCAATATTGTAATTTAGTTTTTGTATCTATAAAAAAAGTTGGAGCATTTATAATAAATTTTACAATAAAATTAGTGAGAAAAATAAATTTGACCATCAAAACAATAAATCCAAATTACCCGTTGAATAAAAGAATTCTAAGAAAAAACATGTGAGAAAGATCAAATATATCCCTATATGAATTATTTTTAATATTAATTTTTGTACTTCCATTAGAGGAAAAGGGCATATGTGAGTTATTTGTGTAATAATATGAGTATATATGAGTCACTTTCACAACGAGGGGTACATCAGTTCTAAGTGACAAAAAATGAGGGGTAGATCACGCCCTTTTCCTTAAAATTTTAGATCTTATCTTTAAAGTAATGGTGCACCCGTATTTTTGAAATCCTAAATTCTCCTTTGGGTGTAGAACATAATTTTTTTACTAATTTTTTATCGAATCAACTCATTAAAAAAACACAAAATAAAAAATAGATTCTAACTGAAATAGTGAGAATCTTCCTAACATTTAATATTTTTTTTATTTTCACATCGATTTAATATTGATGAAAATAGTCACTAAATAATTTTTAGTAAAAAAATTATGTAAAAAATAGTATTTTTTTTAATAGTGATATGAGAAGCGAAATATGACATCCGAATAACTTAGCCGGCCTCTGTCCAAATAACTGTTCCATCAGCATTATTCATGACACTATGGTAGTGTAGAAAAATGTTTCAATTTCGTGAAAAATATTTTTTTCAATAAATAAATAATTTTGTTATATATTTTTTGATGTCTGATAAGCTAGTTGAAAATATCGGTCAAAAAAACAAATTTGTACATAATTTGGGCTAACAATATGGGTATGGAGGTAGAGGTTAGGGATGTGGGAATGGTGATTATGAGGGTGGGAGTAAGATGTGTTGGCGGGTGATAAGAAGATAATTAATGTGGAAAGTTATTTGTAAAAAAAAAAATTGTAATTTTTTTCGTTTGTTAATTAAGAAATTTATTTTTCTAAAAAAATATTTTAAAACTTTTTTAACTAACTAAACATTAAAAAAATTGAGAAAATATGATTTTGATGTCAAAGCTTCAAACCCCACTAGTTAGGCTAACCCTTGGAGGTATATCCTTTAATCAAAATTGAGATTTGAAGTATGATTATATAAAAAATTTAACTACAATAAATTTAATGTAATTTTATAAAGTAGATCTAAATAGAGTAAAATGTACTCAAATTTTATCTTTACATTAATAGAATGGTTGTTTCAAATAGAATTATACAAAATTTTGAGTAGATGAAATCATTCTGTTTTAGTTCTTTGAAAGATCATTTTTTTTTTCTAAACTAGATTTTGAGGTATGATTATACAAAATTACTTTAGAGTCAAAATTCAACATAAATAATTTATTAACACACATGTCATGATGGACCTGAAAGATAAATTAATGGGAATTAAATTTTGTGAGATGTCCTTAAAAAAGGTCCAAGAAATAACAACTATGCCATGTTTGGTTCTATAAGTTTTACAAAAATGCTTTCCCAAAATTGGAAACATGTTTCTCTGGAATAAAAAGATAAGAATGGCTTCAAAATAATTCAACTAAGAGTTCAAAACATTTCAAAACTCAAAAAAAAAATATTCTTTTTTTAATCTTTCGGTTCAAAACAAAACAAAACCTAACTAAATTTGACATTAACTCACAATCTCTTGAATATGATTACTTTGACCTTTCTTTGTTTAAAAAAGAATTCACAGAATTTGACTTCCTCATTATGTTAAGATTCTTCAAAATATTCTATTATATCCTGCTCTTTTTTTTTTCAAATTGAAAATTATCATTTAGCTTTTTAATACTTTTTTTCTTATATTACTATAATATGAACTCACCGTGTTAGTGTAATACACGTTATTAAATAATCATGTGAATTTGCTTTGAACTTATATGTTTTTTTTTTTAATACGAAATATGCCCTTTGGGCTTCTTATTATTGTCAAAAGTTGTCAATGTTTGAGTACACTGCAAACACTTTCCCAATTGACTTCCTAGTGTCTCTTTGTCTTCTTCCATTTTCATCTCCGTTTCCTCTGTTTGTGATGATGAAGGGGCCAAATTGATGATGGTTCCCTTCTGATATGCTCTTGATCTAGCTGCTTTTTGTGGTTTTTAGCCTTGCATGTTGGTGTGTTGACTCGTTTTTCATGAAAGTGATGAAGAGGCTAAATCTCTTCTGATTTGTGTCTGATTTACCTGAATCTTGTGTATTTTAGCCTTGCCTGTGTGTTTGCTGCTTTGATTAGAAGAGGGTCCTTCTCCTTGTCGTCTTTCCTCTTTGGTTGTTTAAGCTGGTCCTCTGTTATTGTGGTGTGCTGATGATGAAGGTGCCAAAAGATGTTGTGTTTTGGTCTTTCTGATGTGCACCCTTCCTCTTTGATGAATCTGTTGTGTCTTAGTGATAAAGTCTGTCTAGTATATGTGTGCCTATTCCTCTCAGTTTGTTTTCCGCCATTGTAGTTACTGGTGTGTCTGACATGTCTTCTAGGAGTCGATTCGTTGTTGTTTAAGTGTATTGCTGTCCTATTCTTTGTGTTGTTTAGTCCTTTTGTGTATACCTGCAAAATAAACAAACTGTTATATGAGGAATCATCCTTCTGGTTTTGACTTTCTTTCTGTGTCTCTTTTCCTTTTTCCTCCATCTCCTTCAGAATTTCTTGATTCTTAAATAAGGAATTTGACTTTTATCACTATTTAGGATACTTCTCATTTTTGTATTCAAATCCTTAAACAAGTAGTACTACATTGGTCCTTCATCTAGCGCATAATTGGCTAGAGCATCAGCTAGTTTATTTGCTTCTCTTAGGGTATGCTTGAAGATGACATCCATATCCTTTTTGTATTCCTCCACTTCCTCTATCCAGCCTGCTATGTTCCATGGAGGTTTCCAATCTCCAGTTAAAATTTTTTGAATGGTTTGAGAGTTTGTCTGGAAAATGATATTATTAAGTCCTTGCTGTTTACAGTACTTCAGGGCTTCCAGTAGAGCCACCATCTCTGCTTCTATATTAGTGGCATCTCCAATTTCATCTGCTTGAGCATATATTAGATTTCATTGTGCATTTCTCACACAAAATTCATAAGCACTCCTCCCTGGGTTACCTCTAGAAGCTCCATCTGTGTTGCAAGCACACCAATCGAGTGGAAGAAAATTCAATCTAACTTGTGTTACTTTCAATTTTTCCTTGCCTTCCTCCATCATATGCACCAGATTTTTCCAACCAGTAGGGATAGTTCTAATTGAGGGATTTCTGTGTAGTACTAGTCTTTGGATAGAATTTAGGACTAGATATATAACTGAGCTATTGATCTCCCTATGTCCATGTTTGATACCATTTTTTCTCTTCCACAATTCCCAAATTATAATTGATGGCACTGCAGCGTATATCTGTTTCAATCTAGAAGTTACTGAGGCATTCCACCATTTCACAATTAGTTGCTGCAGCTGCACTCCCTCCATGTTTATTCCTGCAGCCTTGCAGAAATAAGACCAAGTCCTTTTAGCAGTTTCTGATGTTAGGAACACATGATGTATAGTCTCCTCTTTAGGATTTATACAACACCAACACTTAGACACTAGATTAAAGTTCATCTTTTTTAAGACATCATCAGTAGAAATTTTGTATTTCCAGCATCTCCACAAAAAGAATGAAATTTTAAAAGGCAAATCCTTAATCCAGATGAAATTGTATTTGCTCATTTGAGGTCCCCTTAGCCTAATAAACTCCCAAGTTGATTTAATACTAAAAGCTCCACTTGTGTCTAGTATCCACCAGGGTCTATCAGAATCTTTTTCTTTCTTGGGGGTGGTTATATTATTAATTATGTGATCAACAATGTCTTCTGTGAGTACTTCCATCAGTCTTCTTCTATTCCATCTCCCCTGTTCTGTCATTTCCTTGACAGTTTGAATTCTTGTATCATAAGTATTCCCTGGATTTACATAGTATAGAGCTCCTAGTCCAGTCCAGTTATCAAATCAGAAATGTGAATCTCCTTTCCTAGTTTGCTACCAAATTTGGTGTTCTACTAGGTCCCTGGCTTCTAGCATTCTTTTCCAGGTCTGTGATCCCTGTTTCCATTGTACCACTGTAGCATGTTCCTTCCTACAATATTTGTTGGTCATATACTCACTCCATAAGGTAGATTTTGTTTTGAAGTTCCACCACAATTTACAAAACAGTGCCAATGACACATCATGTAGTGATCTAAATCCTAGGCCTCCTTCTGTGGTTGGGATACACATCTTATTCCAAGCCACCCAATGTCTACTCTTGCCCCCAATTGTATTGCTCCAAAAAAATTGAGCAAACATCTTGTGTATTTGTCTGATAATTCCAATAGGGGGGTTAATATCTGATAACATGTGTATTGGCATGCTTTGTAGCACATGTTTAATAAGAATTGCCCTTCCTCCAAAAGATAACATTTTTCCTTTCCATCCTTGCAATCTATTCATGATTTTCAGGGTCAATGTATTAAAGAACTCCTTCTTTCTCCTACAGTGATAAATAGGACAGCCCAAATACATAAAAGGGAATTATTTTCTATTGATGCCAGTTACAATCTCAACTGTGATATTGATGTCACCTGATACTCTATTATGCATATAGACAACACTCTTGTCCATGTTAATCTTTTGTCCAGAAGTCTTTTCATATTTTTTCAAAATTCCCATTATTTTTTGCAAAGATACCACATCTGCTGAGGTAAAGATAATCATGTCATCTGCATATGCAAGATGATTGATTTTTGGACTTTATTTAGGCATGCCAAAATTCTTAAACTGACAGTCTTGGTGTAATGCATTAAGGCTCCTTGATAGGACTTCTGCTCCTAGAATAAATAGGGTAGGGGAAAGAGGGTCCCCTTGCTTTACTCTTCTGGTCGATTTAAAAAAGCCTTGTTGTTGTCCATTTATCAACACTGAGTACCAGTTATTGCTGATAATTCTATAGATCATGTCTATACTCTTTTCTGAAAATCCTGTCTGTCTAAGAACTTTAGTTAAAAACAGCCAGGATACCCTGTCATAGGCTTTTGCCATATCCAGTTTCATTATAACATTAGCATCTTTTGTTCTTAGTCTTATGTCAGATACAATTTCTTGAGTCAGTAGAATATTCTCCACTATACTTCTGTTTTTAATAAAACCAGCTTGGTTGATTGATATATTATCAGTTATTTTGGAAACCAGTCTCTCATGGATCAATCTAGAAAAGATTTTGTTCACAAAATTGCTCAAACTAATTGGTCTCATATCCGAAAAAGTGTTAACCAAATCTTTCTTTGAAATTAGTATTAAATTAGTGTGAGTGACAAACCTGGGCAATTCTGCACCACAAAAAAAGGCTTTCATCATATTGGTGACATCCTCTCCAATGATTTCCCAGCAGTCTTGATAGAAAACACCAGTAAAGCCATCAGGTCTTCCTGCACTATTCCTATTTAATTGAAAGACCACTGCCTTAACTTCTTCTTTGGTAGGTTCTGCTTCAAAACACATGTTGTCTTCCTCAGAGATCATTTTGGGAAGGTGGTTTAGAATTTCATAATCTTTTGGTTCTTCTCCCTTTGTGAACTGATTTGTGTAATAGTTGATGGCTTCTATGATTATTCCCTCTTCCTCCTCTATCCAGTTCCCATCTTCTCCTTGTATTTTTCTTATCTGCATTCTTTTCCTTCTCCCCTGTACATGTGCATGAAAGAATTTTGTGTTTCTATCCCCATCTTGAAACCACTGCATCCCAGCTTTCTGTTTCCAGAATTCTTCTTCTAGATGTAAGAATTTGTATAAATCAGCCTGCACTTTGTGTAATTCCTGTCTATTGGTAGGTGTTGGACAGTTCTGAAATTGAATTTCCTTTAACTTGATGATCTCTTCAAGGGTTTCAATTTCATGGAATATATTTCCAAAGGCTGTTTTACTCCATTGTGACAAAGCTGCTTTCACCTTTTTCAATTTATGTTGAAAAAGTATGAAAGGGTTTGCCATAAACTCAGCTGTCCAATTTTGTTTAATTATCTCCATAAATCCTTCATGTTTTATCCAAAAGTTTAAAAACTTGAAAGATTTTTTTATGTTTCTATTGTCTCCTGTGTAGGTGATTAACATAGGGGCATGATCTGAACTATTTCTAATCAAATGTTTGATATCAATACTAGAGTATTTTGTTTGTAGTAGTTGGTTACCCAAACATATATCCAGTCTCTTGAAGATACAGTCATCCCCATGTTGACCATTCCACCAAGTAAATTTGTTGCCACTAAATCCCAAATCTGATACTCCACAATTTTGGATACATCCCCTGAAATCCATAATTTCATTAATGATTACTGGTAGGCCTCCAAGTTTCTCCTCTTCTGATGTTATTGTATTAAAATCATCCCTATCATCCATGGGATATTGACTGAGGTAGCTAAATTCTCCATAGAGTCCCATAAATCCATTCTTTTATTCTGGGTACATTTTGCATATACCAGTGTTACTAGTATCTCCTCTTGACTTCCTCTAATTTTTAATTTTATGGTTAAATGTTGCTGATGATTCATTATTATGTGATATTTAAAAATATCTTCCACAAAAGCCCAGATCTTACCAGATATATTGGCCATTGCATGCTCCATGCCTAGTCTTCTTTTATAATCTTCTATCTTGTCTGTGTCTTGAAAATGTTCCATTAAACCTATGAATCCAAAATTGTGTTTTTGATTAAGCTTTATCAACCTTGTAGAGGCTTCCATGGTATTGACTGACCTAATATTACATATAAGAGCATTTATCATAGTTGATTGAGTTTATTAATCTGCCTTCTTGTGTGTACTCCATTCCCAGGTGGTACACTTGTCTCTCTTGAAAATAATTTTTTTTTTCTTTTCCCCTTTTTTGAAGGTGTTTGGGTGATATATCTCCTGCTCTTAAAGCTGCTTCCAAGTTTTGCTCTAAGGTATGTTCATCTAAATCTCTGCTACTCCTTTTCATATTCAGTTTTGGTTTTGTTGATATCCCTTGTTTCTGCTGCTCCTTATTAAGCTCTTGAGTTTCTTTCCCCTGGTATGATCCTTCTATATTTCTTTGGTTGATTTTCTCAATTTTCATGCTGTTTGTATTATTTTTTCTTTCTTGTTGATTTTGTTTTTGTCTCTCTCCTTCCCTCCATCTGTGAGTTTTGGGAGGCAAATCTTTATTTTGACTATTGTTTTCATTTTCTTGTTCTATTTGATTTAGATCAGGGGTCTGAAATTTTACCATATTTTCTTGTACATCAGATGATTGTTCCTCTCTACTTGTGGCTGTAGTCTTGCTTCTGTTCCCACTGGACTGTTTGTTGTTGTTGTTGTTTTGTTCATTCTCTTCCTCTTGGAAGCTTGATGCTGCAGTTTCTGTTTGGAGGATTCGTTTTGGTGTCTGTATTTGTGGATTCTCAGGTAAGATATCCCCTTCAATGTCATTTACTATGTGTTGATCAGTAAATGATTCCAGGTGATTGTTGAAGTTTTTCTGTCCCTTTTTGTTGCTATCTCCTTGTGTTTGTTCTGTACCATTAGTGATATTGACTGTTTCCTTTGTTTGATTTTTGTGAGCATAGAAACTCTTCTCAATCCATGTTCTAGTATCTTCTTGTGGTAGTTGTGTTTTATTCATATTATCTTGGTTTTCTGGGACCTCTTCCAGTGTTGCAAAAGGGTTGGTGTTTGCCATGGTTATATCCTTATTCTTTTTTATTGGACTCACTTCCCCGATTATAATACCTGATTTATCCTTCTTGTATTTGCTCCTTCTTTGCATCCATTCTTGTTTACCAGTAGTGTACCCTCCCCTTCTTCCATGATTGTCTTCTTTATTTTGTGTGTCTGTGTCAATTCCTTGTGTATTTTCTTTCCGTAGATCTTCTTTAAACTGTTTAGCCAAATCAGGATTAAGACTTCTACATTCTTTTTCCTTATGACCTTGAAGTCTACAGTGTTTGCAATATTTTGGTAGGTAGTCATAGTTTATCCTTACCCATTTTAATTTTAGTATTCCTGATGCATCCTCTTCTGCAATGTTAATCCTTTTTGGTAAAGTTGCTAATAAATCTACCTCGACTTTGATTTTTGCGCAGCTTGGCCTTGTCTTGTTTGCTGTAGCCAGATCCACCGTTAGTGGTTTTCCAACTGCAGTTGCTATGGAGAAGACTGCCTCTTTAACAAAAAAATTTGGGGGCAGTTCAGGAAAGCTTATCCAAGCTACTACCTTTGATGTCTCCTCCTTTGGGTTGAACCATGGGTTCCATATAAAAGATCTCATTTGGCAATATCTATCATGTATCTTGAGGTAGTATATAGGTGTCGACATCATTTTAACATAGTCTTCTAGAAAATTTAGTCGGATCAGAATATGTCTTTCATCAAGCAATCCTATTATTGGTACACCTTTAATTCCACATTGTATTGGAATTACCTTCCTTAGTTCTTTAATATCAATGTTGTCATATGAAAACTTACCTATTATTGCATACTGAAGTTTCTCCTTCTCAATCATCTGCTGAATCTCATTGGATTTCCAGGCAATAAAAGGTTCTCCGTTGATGTATGAAATCTGCTTTGGTTGTATTTTGGCAATATCTGTTTCTGGGTTTGTGGGTTTGAAGAGATTGGCATAGGATTGAATTTGGTTATTGCTTTTTGAGATTTCAGTATGAGGTATAGTAGGTTGAGTGATTAAAGTGTTGATTGTGTTCTGCGTTACCAGAGGAGGTCTTCCCCCGGTTACTTCGGCCATTCCGGCCAGTATCTGCCTGATTTTTTAGAGCCCTCAAAGAGAGAAAAAAAGATAGGTGGCGGCTAGGGTTATTTGGCGCAGTTGGCTAGCGCGTTGGTCTCATGTACACACATAACTTATATGTTGGTATTATCCTTAAATAACGGTTATTGTTTTTGAGGTTCTTTTTAAATTTATTTTTAATATTTTATAGTATTTTTTTTAATAAAAAAATCTTTATTTTTACATATTACAGATTTAAAGATAACACACGAAAGATCTAAAAACATCAATTTGTTCTATTGAAATTTGTAAATGCCTATAACTATAAGAAACTATTTTTTTGTTTCCCACTTGATATTCAATTTTAGCACAGAAACATGATTAATCCAAATTTATGTCGCATAAGGCCTATTGAATAGGAAAATATATTCAAGATTCAAAGCCAAAATCATTAATTAGGGATGAAGGAATTCTATTAAACCCACTACAACCCTTATGTCGGGTCATAAGACCATTTCCTCATTAGAAAGTGTTAACTTGCAATAGTTGGTATTATTAAAGACATGTTTGACGGTGAATTTTTTTTAAAATTATTTTTCACTTTATCCAAATATCAGTGTTTGATGATGAAAATTCTAAATATGACTTAAAGTGGTATTTGGGTCAAGTTATATTTGAAACTTGAAAAATACCTAAATCCTATTATTACCTTTACCTTTTAAACTTTTATAAATGTTTCTTTTAAATTTATCCGAAATATCTTATTGTTATAAAATAACCCCATTTAAAATAATTTTTCATCTTTAAATTATATTTCATAGTTTTTTTAAAAAATACATTCAAATTTTATATATTTATTATAAAAAATATAATCAAACACAACATCAATTATAAATTTTAAAATTTCAAAAAGAAAAACTTATTTTCATGATCAATCAATCATCCACCTAAAAAAAAATTTTAAAAAAATTGTTTCTCCTACAATTTTTTTTTGTTTCACGTGCTTCAATCAAGTAGACTCAAAAGGAACTGTAAAAGGTAATTACCCTACACATGTGTTGAAAGAATCAAAATCTTTTTGACTCTAATTTGTGTCCTGTCGTATCAATGTTTACATAATTGATTTAGTAGGTTGAAACAAACCTACCCCTTTTTCCATTGATATTTGGTTCACTTCCTACTAAAAAAATTAAAACCTTTTTTGAACCCAAATTTAATTAAACTAAATATTGTATTGTTTTGTTGACCTTGTTGGTAATTTACTATTTGTTATTTTTGTTATTAACGGTAACTTCTTATATTTTTATTACTTTTTATTGGATTATTTTTTTTAGCCGGTTTATTGGAAGTAACCTTTCTACTTCTGAAATAGGAATAAAGTTTGTGTATATTACATTCCCCGAACTTTACTTTGTGGGATTATACTAAGCATATTATTATTGTTGTTGGAATTCACTATTCATTACCACACAATAATAACAATAACATACCTAGTGAAATCTCACATATAAGGTTTGGAGAGGGTAGAGTGTACGCTGATCTTACCACTATCTTGTACACATAGAAATGTTGTTTTCGAAATATCCTCGTCTCGAGTACAGTCAAATCAAGTACAAAGAAGAAAATAATATAAAAATTATATAATAACATCAAAATACAGTAACTAACTGACAATGCAAGACATCAAAAATGCGAGACATCAAAAATAAGAACTATAATAATATGAGGTGATATATGTACCAACAACCAAAGACTACATGATAGAGACTAATACAATAATCGAACAGTGCTCTACACTATTATTAGGCTTTGATAGAAATCTACTGTTATATATCAAATATTAGAACATTCTATTAGAACTTGTAATAACCACACTTCAATTTATAGTAATCAAAACATTCTGTGCACACAAATCTAAACTTAAAAAACACATATTTCTGGTCACACTGCTTAGTAAGTGACAAGCTATTGGTGATTCAGGATAAAATAATATTAATGGTGAAAATTATTTTCTACTGAATTTTTTTAATTTTTAATGTTCAAACATGAAAGCTTCGATTAAAAATAAAAATAAAAAACCTATATATATATATCCCAATATAACAGTAGGTGATACTTCCTTCATTATAAAATAATTGGTGTTTTTAATTTGGGCACACCTTCTAAGAAACTATTCATTTCTAGAAAATAATAAAAAGTGTTTTTATTAACTTACCCCTAATTAAAAATTTTAATTAATAGTTTTAGGTTATGTACATGAGGATAATTTTGGAAGAATAAGATCAATTTCTTCTTAAAATCTTGAAAGACCATTTATTTTAAAATAAAAAAGACTAACATCACTTATTTTGAAATAGAAAATGTATTTTCATTGGTCCTTGGGAAAAATGAAAAAAAAAATCTATGACCATATTTTGGATTATATTCCATCTAGCCAGATTAATCACATTCTGAAAACATTACTACCGTTTACATTTTCAAATAACACGCATTATTAAATTATGACTAAACTACATCACCATCAAATAATTAAATAATGGTCCCCCCTCCAAACAAAAGAAAATAAAACTAAATATATTCAATTGTTATAAAGTAAATTAACTTAGCAAAATAAGATGAGAATAAGAGAAAGAGAGAGGAGCACAAGAATTGAGAAAGTGTATTTCTATGTTGCCAAAACTTGGCAATTTATAGTAAAGAAAAGGGAGCAAGTTGGACAACTTGCCTAGTGGGCCCCACTTCATCAATTTGTTAGTGGGTCCCACTAAAATACATTCACTTCTCTACTAAAATGACATTCACTTCTCTATAACAGTCCTCGTTGGATGTTCATGTGAAATGTACCTCATTAAAATTTTTACAAGAAATAATATACATAATTATCGTGAATATCCATAATATTTTGCCTTGTTAAGACCTTACTAGGAAAAACCCAGTGGAAAAAAACCTAATGAAGAAAAAAGAATACACAACTTCTGGTAATACGCTTTGAGTGCTGCCTCATTAAAAATCTTACCAGGAAAAACCTAGTGGGACAAAACTTTAGTTAAAGAAAAAAGAGTACAACGCGTATTTTACTCCCCCTAATGAAAACTTCATTTGATATTTTGGGGACGACGCATTCTAATTCTGTATCTCATTTTCTCAAAGGTTGAAGTCGACAATGCCTTGGTAAACATATCTGTTAAATTGTCACTTGAACGAATTTGTTGGACATCTATTTCACTCTTCTTTTGAAGATCATGACTAAAAAAGAATTTTGGTGAAATATGTTTTGTTCTGTCTCCTTTGATGTATCCTCCCTCCAGTTGAGCTATACATGCACCATTGTCTTCATACAATATTGTTGAAACGTCTCTTTTCAAAGAAATGCCACATGTTTCTTGAATGTGTTGAGTTATTGATCTTAACCAAACTCATTCTCGACTTGCTTCATGGATGACTATTATTTCTGCATGATTTGAGGAAGTGGCAACCATAGTTTGCTTTATTGAACGCCATGATATAGCTATACCACCACATGTAAATAATTATCTTGTCTGCAATCGACCTTTATGAGGATTAGACAAATATCACACATCTGCGTAACCAATCAATTGTGACGTGGATTCATTTGAGTAAAATAATCTCATATCAATGGTCCCTCGGAGGTATCTGAATATATGTTTAATTCAATTCCAGTGTCTTCGTATTGGAGAAGAACTAAATCTTGATAGCAAGCTTACAGAAAAAGTTATATCTGGTCTAGAATTGTTGGCAAGATTCATTAATGCACCAATTGCACTAAGATATGGTATTTCAGCACCAATAAGTTCTTCATTATTTTCATTAGTTCGAAACAGATTTGTATTAATATCAAGAGATCTCACAACTATTGGGGTACTCAACAGATGTGCTTTATCCATATAAAACCTCTTTAAAATATTTTCCGTATATGTTGACTGATGGACAAATATCTCATTTGCAAAATATTCAATTTGTAGACTAAGGCAAAATTTTATCTTTCCGATGTTTTTCATTTCAAACTCTTTTTTCAGACATTTTATTGCTTTTGAAAGTTTTTAAGGAGTTTCAATAATATTCAAATCATCAACATATACTGTTATTATTACAAATTCAGATCCAGGCCTTTTCATAAGGACACAAGGGCAAATTGAATCATTTCTAAACCCTTCTTGTAGCAAATATTCGCTAAGACGATTGTACCACATGTGCCCTGATTGTTTCAACTCGTATAAGAATTTTTGAAGCTTTATTGAGCAAGTTTCTCGAGAATCCTTGTATACTTTAGGCACTTTGAATCCTTCGGAAATTTTCATAAAAATATCGTGGTCCAATGAGCCATATAAATAGACAGTGACCACGTCCATTAGGTGCATTTCAAGCTTTTCATGAACTACCAAATTCATTAGATACTTGAAGGTAATTGCATTCACCACAAGGAAATATGTTTCTATATAGTCAATGTCAGGCCTTCGCGAAAAACCTTGGGCTACAAGTCTTGTTTTATATCTTACGACTTCGCCTTTTTCATTTCGCTTACGCACAAAAACACATTTGTACTCTACTGGCTTGACACCTTCAGGTATTCGGATTATTGATTCGAAAACTTCACGTATTTCAAGTGAAGTTAACTCTGCTTGAATTGCATCCTTCCATTTTAGCTAATCATTTCTCTGTCTATATTTATCGACAGATTTTGATTCAAGATCCATATCTTGTTGCATTATTTCAGTGGCAACATTATAAGTAAAAATATTATTGACCACAATATCATTTTGATTTCACCGTTTTCCTGTCAAGACATAACTTATTGAGATTTCTTCATTCTCATTATTTTCAGGTACTTGGTCCTCCTCAGTGGTATCACCATTTGTTGTGTCTCTGGGCTCTTATTGAGCAATTGCCCCCAAATTATGATTATCTCGATCGTTTATTCCTTTTCTTTTTTGATGATTTTTATCTTTGGAACCAATTGGTATTCCACATTTTAAGCGTGGCATAGACTCATTTACCTGAACAAGTTGTCCTACCGGGACATCAACTCAAACTTGAGCATTAGCAGTTAGAATATCCGATTTAGTAACCCGTGGAAGGTTAGTAAATGCATTCGGCAGTTGATTTGCAATATTCTGCAAATAAATCATCTTTTAAACTTCTTGTTCACATTGATTTGTTCGAGGATCTAAATGAGATAGTGATAATGAGTTCCAATCTATCTCATTTTTCAATTGTTTATGTTCTCCCCCTAATGTTGGGTATACTGATTCATCAAAATGACAATCAACGAATCTTGCAGTAAATAAACCTCCGCTCATAGGTTCCAAATATTTTATAATAGAAGGAGATTCATACTCAACATATATTTTCAACCTTCTTTGGGGACCCATTTTTGTGCGGTGCGGTGGAGCAATTGAGACATATACCGCACACCCAAATATTCTAAGATATAATTTATTTGGCTCCCTTCCAAAAGCCAACTGTAATGGGAAAAATTCATGAAAATTTGTTGGCCTTATGCGCACAAGACTGCTGCATGAAAAATAGCATGCCCCATGCAGAAAAAGAAAGTTTTGTCCTCATTAGCGATGGTCTAGTTATCAATTGGAGGCGTTTAATTAATGATTCTGCTAGACCATTTTGAGTATGAACATGAGAGACCGGATGCTCAAATTTTAATCCAATTGACATACAATAATCATTAAATGATTGAGATGTAAATTCACCAGCATTATCAAGACGAATTGTCTTTATTACATAATCTGAAAATTGTGCTCTTAACCTTATAATTTAAGCTAACAATCTCGCAAAATTCATGTTGCGAGTTAATAATAAGCACACATGTGACCATCTTGTAGATGCATCTATCAAGACCATATAATTTTTAAATATTCCACATGAATGGTGAATTGTCCCATATATATCACTCTGTATACGTTCCAAACGTAGGAGATTCAATCCGAGCCTTAATTGCTGATGATTTAATAATCAGTTTTTCTTGGGAACAAGCAACACAAGAAAATTCCTTAGATTGAAGAATTTTCCGATTCTTCAAAATGTGTCCATGTGAATTGTCAATAATTCTGCGCATCATATTATAACCTGGATGACCCAACCGGTCATGCCAAATGATAAAATTATTAGAATCAGTAAACCTTTTATTTACTATGACATGTGATTCAACAGTATCAATATTTGTATGGTACAATCCAGAAGAAAGTGCTGGTAATTTTTCGTGCACAATTTTCTTCTATGTATTTATTGTAGTAATATAAAGGTATTCAACCTTTTCTTCATTCGCAGTCTCAATATGATAACCATTTTGGCGAATAACCTTGAAACTTAACAAGTTTCTTTGAGACTTACTACAATACAATGAATTATCAATTATCAGTATCGTTCCTCCACGTAGTAATAAGGCTGCTCTTCCAGAGCCTTCAATCAATTTTGTACTACCGGATATTGTATTGACATAGACCTTTTTCATAATTAAATGAGTTGTGGCGCTATCCAAAAGGCACATATCTCTATTACTCATCTTGGAATCAATTGAAGATTGAGAAATTTTTTTATCTTCATAAAATAAAAATACATTATAAGAGATAAAATAAGTAATAATATTGCTAGAAAAACACAAGCCCTTTTTTCTTCTTCTTTTTAAATAGATAAACGTAAAAATATGATAATCAAAAGTACATAAAAACGACAACATATTATAAATCATATAATGAAATTAAACATCAATTATAATTCCTAAAAAAGTCTTCAACCTCCAAATGAGTAATATCATTGAGTTCATTAAAATCGTTATCCTTCAAAACCAGGTTTGCTTCAATATTTTCACTATGCGAATGTCTTGCCTCAATATTATTTTCAAATGCCAAGTGTAAGTCTATCCGAGCATTAGAAGAAGAGGCACTACCTCTATTTGCCTTTCTTTTGAAGGAATTTTGATAAAGCCTTACAAAATGCTCAGGCGTCCGACATTCATTTTTCCAGTGGCCTTTCATACCGCAACGATGACAGTTACTTCCTGAAAGGCCACTTTGAGAACTCATATTGTTCTCCCTTTTATGTTGATCACCACTACGACGATTATTATATCGTCTTTTGTCATTCCTACGTCCACACATATTATTGTGGTCTTGATTTTTATTTTATCTTCTTTCAGACTGACCATGCATGTGCTTCTACCACATTTATTTTCGGTTATGGAGCAGTTCCAGGGCAACGAGTTTCATGATTTTTCATTAAAAGAGCATTATGTTGTTCAGCCACCAGAAGACATAAGATCAATTCAGAGTATTTTTGAAAACTTTTTTCACGATATTGCTGCTATAATATCACATTAGAGGAATGGAAAATAGTTAGTATCTTTTTTAACATGTACTCATCATTTATAATTTTCCCACATAATTTTAATTGAGAAGTATTTTAAATACAACAAAATTATATTCAATTACAGTTTTAAAATCTTGAAACCGTAAGTGCATCTACTTATAACGAGAGTCGTGTTATGGGTGACCTTATTGCACGGTTCAAAGAGCACTTGTGTATGTGACCATGGCAATACCGTTGTGGTCATACCTCCCTTTTAAATTTTTTCACAGTTCAAGTGGATATTTCACTGTCAAGTATTTAACCTTCAGGCTTTCATCTAGATGATGACGAAGGAAAATCATAGTCTTCGCTTTATCTTGATATTTTATTTTCTTTGATTATAGTATCACCAAAACCCTTAGCGGTAAGGTGAATTTCAGCATCAAGTAACCATGACAAATAATTTTTTTCAAAAATATCAAGTGCCACAAACTCCAATTTTGACAAGTTTGACATTATAAAAATTAATTTAAAAATAATAAAGACAACTAAAATTAAATTTATTCAGTAGATATACCTGATATATAAATTAATTTTTTGGAAAAAAAATTAGAACTTCGTGCCGATAACGTGTTATAAAGTAAATTAACTTAACAAAATAAAGTTAGAATAAAAGAAAGAGAGAGGAGCAGAAGAATTGAGAAATCCTGTATTTCTATGTTGCCAAAACTTGACAATTTATAGCAAAGAAAAGGGAGCAAGTTGTACAACTTGCCTAGTGGGTTCCACTTCATCAATTTGCTTGTAGGTCCCACTAAAATGACATCCACTTCTCCACTAAAATGACAATCACTTCTCTATAACACCAATAACATTATGGTCAATTATTTTATAATCTTAATCGAGAAAATTACTCCACTACTTTACTTGAATTGTTCTTTACTTGGTTATTTGATCGCACGATGGTAAAATTATAATCGTTGAACAAGGTTTATTTTATTTCTCAGATAGGATAAAAAACAACAAATTTGAAATATAAATACTTAATATTAGTTATATCTTTAATTAAATAAAGTATAAATTTAATTTAAAGCTTAATTATAAAATATCTTACCTCATTCCATCATAAATCAAATGAAATAATTATAATTAGTTATATCTTTAATTAAATAAAGTATAAATTTAATTTAAAGCTTAATTATGAAATATCCCACCTCATTCCATCATAAATCAAATGATTACAATTAATTAACACATCAGAAAATTTACTTTTTTTATTATATAATAAACATCTAAAACAAATAGGCTGTGTCAAATTCTCTTTTTAAAAACTTTGAAGTAATTTTTATCACGTTACTTAATGCACGTAGCAATTCCATCAAGTAATTTTATTTTTTTTAAAATATTTTTTTTTTTAGAAAATTCGAAAATAAAACCCACTCAACTACCAACTTTATTTCTGATTCATTAATTTAAATTAAATAATTTGGTGTAGGGACACAGCAAAATCTTCTTGACTGCAAACCTATCACATGGGATAACATCCTGCAACGTGGAGATTCGGTAGTAGTTCTTACCTCAATTTTATCCTTAAAAGTTGAAAAAAATAAAATAAAATAAATTATAATAGAAATTCTTTTATTATTTATTGATTTCTTGTACCTCGATTATTATTTTGTTTTGTTGGCCTTTTTGGTATGGTTATTATCTGTTATTTTTGTTATTAACGACTGTTTCTTATACTTCCATTACTTCTTTGCTGGATTGTTTTGAATTATTTTTTTCTTGGCCGGTCTATTAGAAATAACATCTATATCTCTGAGGTAAGGAGAATATCTGCATACATTACTCTCTCCGAACTCAACTTTCTGGTATTATACTAAGCACATTATTGTTGTTATGGGAGTTCACTACTCATTATAACAACAACATATATGCCTAGTGAAATCTAACATGTGGGGTATGAAGAGGTCGGGATAGAGTGTACGCAGACCTTATCACTACCTCGTGGACATAGATATGCTATTTTCGAAAGATCATCATCTCGAGTGCAGCAAATTCAAGTACAAAGAAGAAACAATGTTAAAGACATAACAACATCGAAACACAGTAACCAACTGACAATGCGAGACATCAAAAGTAAGAACTATAATAATATTAGGTGATATCATGTACCAATAACCAAAAACTACATGAATAGGCTAATACGAAGATTAACACGGTGCTCCATACTACCACCAAGTCAAATACATGAAAAAGCTAGTAATACGACAACTCTTAACTAGCTAATAACAATCTACCCTTATCCGCGATCTCTATACCTTCCTATCTGAGGTTATGTCCTTGGTAAACTGAAGATGCACCATATTTTGTATAATCACCTTTACCCAATACTTCTTCGATCTTCCTCTACCCCTCCTCGATCCCACTATATCTAACATCTCAGATCTCTTCACTAGGGCATCAACACATCGCCTCTTCACATACCCAAGTCATCTCAGTTCTCTTCTTCCTTATCTTGTCCACCATGAAGGCCACTCCTACCTTGTCCCGATTATCTACATTTCTAATACTATCGCTTTTAGTATGTCCACACATTTATTTCAATATCCTCATTTTCGCCACTTGCATCTTTTGGATATGAGAGTTTTTGACTGACCAACACTCTGCTCCATACAAAAAAGTCGGTCTAATCATCGCTCGATAAAACGTAACTTTAAATTTTGATGGAATATTCTTGTCACGTAAAATATCGGATGCAAGCCTCCATTTTATTCATACCGCATCAATACGATGTGTGGTATCCTTGTCGGTCTTCTCATTTTCATATATCATAGACCCCAAATACTTAAATCTCTCTGAATTCAAATTGTCAAAGAGGTTGGGTGAAATTTTACAAAATTACCATATGACTGGAATTGATATGAACCCTCCATCCTTAAATAATGATATCAAGTTCAAGTTCAGAAGATAAAAAAATCTCGCTAAGAAGTACTTTTCATTTTAGCAGGCCTTATCAAACGTGAATATAAAATAGTCATAGCTGCAAAATGAAGAATTTATGATGAATGGAAACAAAAGGAAAGAAATTACAAAATCAAAGTTGAGATAAACAAACAAAAACAAACCTTTCAACAAAGAAAAACTTATTGTACAATTAAATAGTCATCTTGAGTAATTCTTTATTTTTAATCTAATATCTCAAATTCAATTTTTGAATATTGAATTGGCACCTTAACTCGAAAGTAAAAATTCAATTTTATGAATTTAAATTAGTTCAACGTTAAAACAAATTATTTACATCGAGTGGATAGATCTAATGCGAAATATTAATTAATATCTTCTATCCTCGTGCCTTAATTATAGTCCCGCCACTCCCTCCCCTCTCTGTCTTCTTTGTCTCTATCCACCTTCGCAGCCTCTTCAACAGCTCACAAAAAATCTAGTGATCGATCATATCAAACGACAAAGATAATAAGATGGTTTTTTTTCTCTAAAGTTTATTCCTTTTCATGGAATTCTATTGAGAGAAAAGGGAATTTTATCAGCTTCAATTTTTATCTTTTGGCTCTTTCTTGACGTGACACTAACTTCTTCCCCTCAAAGTCCAAACTTCTTCTCATCGTTTTCTTGATTCTTCTTCTTTCTTAAGCCCCCACCCCACCCCCACAACAACCGCTCTTCCTGCGGGAAACACGGGGGTAGTTTTCTTGGAATTTTTTGGCTATGGGGTACGTCATTTTCCAAAAATTAACACATTTGTGTTGAAAAGTTTTTTGGTTTCTTGAATTCAAAGAAGGGTCTTTGGTTTTCTTGAGTTTTTTGAGTTTTGGGGGTTGAAATTCTTGGCTTGTTTGTTGTTCTGGATAGACTTGATTGTGGGGTTATTTTAGAAAAAAGAGATCGAAAAGATTTCTGTTACCTTTTATTTCTTTTTAAAGTTTTCTTGTTAGGTATATATATTTTTTTGAAAGTCTAAAAGGTTTTTAATAAAGGGTAATAAAATCCTGTTATTGTCCCTCCCTTCTCTACATTTGCTTTATTTCCTCTGTTTTGTCTTTGTTTTCCTTTGTGGGGTATTATCTTTTCTCATTACATAGTTAGAAAGAGAGAGAAGCAATAAGTTTCATTTCTCTCTCTTTTGCTCTCTGTGTTTGTTCATTTTCCCCTATAAACAATGGATAAAGGCTCAATACAATCAAATCTTGAGTCTTTTTTGGATTGCACAAAACCATTAGTAGCATCCCAGTCTCTTGCCAAGGTTTGTTTTTATACATCTTTTTCATACATCTTTTTCCCTTTGTGATTTTGTATGATATGATTGTTTATTTGCAGAGTGAAATTAGAAACCTTAATAGGCTTTGGCATCCTAAGGAAAGGGAGGAAATTGAATACTTCACATTGTCTGATCTTTGGAATTGTTTTGATGAATGGAGTGCTTATGGTGCTGGAGTTCCTATCAGATTGGATTCTGGTGAAACTTTAGTTCAATATTATGTGCCTTATCTTTCAGCAATTCAAATTTTCACCAGCAGTTCATCTGTAAGCAGTTTAAGGTACCATTTTGTATGTTACATTGGTATGTTGTGTATTTGTTTTCAATTTCACATTATTTTGTTGTTGTTACTGTTCTTCTAAGTTGAGGCCTTTTGGAAACTACCTTTCTATCTTTGCGAGTTAGTGGTATAAGGTCTGCCTACACGATTACACTGGGTATCATGTCGTTGTATTTTGTATGTTACATTGTTTGTATCTCAAACTAATTGGGCTCTTTTCTTTACTAAAAAGTTTTAATTTTTGTAATTGAAAAACATATTTGTTGTGCAACAACTTTGGGTTATTCAAAGTTTGTGATGGTGGTATAAAGCCTTTTCTTCAAGTTAAACTGATGGAATGTTGATAATTTGTTTTAGGGAGGATACTGAGTCTGTGTGGGAGACAAGGGATTCTTGCAGTGATTCATTCAGTGATGAGAGTGAGAGTGAAAAGCTTTCGAGATCGGATGGGTGTTCGTCAGAGGAAGGTCTATTTGAGCAAGATAATCACTTGCAAATGAATAATAGATTGGGTTACCTTTATTATCAATACTTTGAGAGATCTTCTCCATATGGAAGAGTACCTCTGGTGGATAAGGTATCTTTTTTGCTCAAATTTATGTCACTCTTTTGTACTAAAAAAATTATTTGTGATTGTTGAATATGGCATTGATTCCACCAATTCGTATTCTTCTGCTTCTGACGATCTTTTTAACCTAAAATTTGTGGTATTAGCAAGTAATTCGTGTATGATAGAAGTATAAAGCTTAGTTGTATTCTTTCCAACTTGTGCTGCCTTTTATTCCAGTTTCCGCTGTTTTTCTTGTTTCTTCTTTGAGCCCTTGTATTATGCCTAACACGATTTCTGATAGAACAAAAAATGGTATTGGTTAGTGACAGAATTCTACAAATGATCACTCCATTTTTGTGAATTTCTTATCTATTACTATTTGATGCTGTACGTAACGTATCATCTTGATTCTATTCTCTCAGGTATCATAGCAGTTACTTACTTTTCCCTCTTTATGTATGCGTTTCTGGTCTAATTAGCATTTATTCAATGCTTCCTTACTAGAACAGATTATACTGTTCCAAGGAATATGCTTTGAGTTTCTTAAGAATATGATGCATTATTTTGTAATTTTTATGTGAATCTAACTATTAATTTTGCTTTCAGATTAATAGCTTAGCTGAAAGGCACCCTGGATTAATGTCATTGAGAAGCGTAGATCTTTCACCAGCTAGTTGGATGTCAGTGGCTTGGTAAAATTACTCTCTCTGTCTCTCTCACTTACGATCATGAAAGTGATGGTTATTCACGTGACTTAAATGTATAGATACATTCCCGATAGAAGTACTTGTATTTGGTGACATTATTATACTTTCACGGTTTCACCTTCATTGGTGTTCAAGGGGTTCTTGTTTTCCTTGTAGTGGATCTTATTTGATCGTATCATTTATGTCGATGCTTTAGTTTCTTATTTGTTATAGCTTCTTTATTTGCAACCAGAAACAATGAAAGATGGAATCAAGTGAAGATTTGTATCGCTTACTTTATTGATATGAAAATTATAGGTACCCTATATATCACATTCCCATGGGAAGAACCATTAAGGACTTGTCGACATGCTTTCTCACATTCCACACCCTTTCTTCTTCTTTTCAAGGTATTATTCATTTTGTCACCAATGTTACTGTATCGATAATATGCAGAAGATTCTTACACTATCATTGGGAATGTGCAGATATGGACCTTGAAGATAACATGGAGAAAGGTATTAGGAAAAGAAAGAAAGGGGAAACAATTCCACTTCCACCTTTCGGTTTGGGAACTTACAAGATGCAGGGTGATGTGTGGATTTCGGACAGAAGTGGGAGGGACCAAGAGAGGATGGTGTCACTATTAAGCGTGGCCGATTCTTGGCTAAAGCAATTGGGGGTCCAGCACCATGACTTTAACTACTTCTTGGGCATTCGGCATGGCTAAAAACTCAAATGATGACATACTCTTTAAACCCAACCAATGGACCGATATTGGAGTTGCCCTTTCTTGGGCAGCAAGGTCATGTTTTTTTTTAAGCTCGGAAGCTTGAATGTTCTCGAAAGAGGATTGTAGTAATGCCTTCTTTGCAAAAACACAGTAGGCTTTTTTTTCTCTCTATGTGATCCCCTCACCTTGATTACCAAAATGAGGATTGTGGTAATGCAGTCTCTTAAACTTCAGATTTATGTGGATTCTGTATTATGTATAGGGATTAGCTTAGTTTTGAAGGCATAAATTTTGAGGTGAAGTGAGAGATTAGCTTTGGAAGGATCTTAATAACTGTGGATAAAATGAGATGAGTGACTATGATTAAGTTCTTCATATTTTGAGCAATTCTTGCAAGCTTCTGCAAAATTCTCAAGATATTGTATGATTCTGAAGAACTTTCATTCAGTGTTTTTATGCTTTGTACATTTTTCATGTAAATGTCTTTAGACGTCATATTCCAATTGAAGTGGAGAAACAACTATGCTGTTGATGGAAAGAAGACTACTTATGTTTGATTTTTCTTGCATATCTGGTGTGATCTTACAAGTGAGATTTAGGAATGGTGGTGTTGGGTGTGTACGTAGATTTTACCCCTATCCAATGAAGGTAGACCCTCGACTCAAGTAAAGCATTTCGAAGCAGAGTTGAAATGGAAATATAGTAGTGAAGAAGTCATGTTGGAAATAACAAAGAAAATAACAGCAACACTAAAAAAAAATATGATAATCAAAACAAAATAAATAAATGAAAAAGGGCAAAAATTACCCTTCAACTATTTGAAATAGAGCACATATACCCTCAAACTATATTCTGGTTCAAAAAATTCCCTTCCCATCATACTATTGGCTCAAAAATACCATTCACGTCATATTATTAGCTCACTTCTACCCCCCCCCCTCGTTCGACGGAATGAAATGTGGCATCTATGTGTATTAATTTACGCCATATAAGATCTCCACATAAGCACCCTACCCCATCCCACGCACCTTATCAATTAAAAGACCCAAATCCACTCATTAAAAGACCCAAATCCATTCTTGACTCCCATAGTTATCGCTCTACTATAATTAATTTGCAGCAGTTTTTAAGCAAACTATTAATTTGCTATTTAATTTGCTAAACTATAGTTTTCATCCAGTAGACATAGCTAACAAATGGTGATAGGTTTAATTTTCCAAAATGACAATAAGCAAATGTGCTACTTGATCCAGCAGGTGCTGTTCTAGGAAGAAGTTGGGTGCGGTCAAGCTTGGAGTTAGCTGCAGAGCAACATAATCATATGTTCAACGTGATCAATAGATGCTTAGAAAGTAGCTGAAGTGTTCTTCCTAAAGTCACGCCAACAAGTAGGGGTGTCTGACTGCCGCAAATATATTGTTACGGTGGTTGCTTAGAAACTGCTGCAAATTAATTGTGGCAGCCATAACTACGGGAGTCAAGGAAACCATAACTACGGGAGTCAATGATGGGTTTGGGTCTTTTAATGGGCGGGTTATTTGGGTCTTTTAATTAATGGGGTGTGATGGGGTACTTATGTGGAGATCCTATGTGGCGTAAATTAATACACATGAAATGCCACATTTCATTCCGTCAACAGAAGGGTCGAAGTAAGTCAATAGTATGACATGAAGGGTATTTTTGCCAAAATATAATTTAAAGGAATATGTGCTCTATTTCAAATAGATAAAGGGTAGTTTTGACCCTTTTTCGATAAATAAATAATAATAACAGTCGAAAAATAAAATAATAAGAGAGTAATAATATTGATAAAGAAAAGAGGGACACGTAAGGTGTTCCAAATAATTAACATACCTTTCGCATGGGAAAGCGAGATAACATTGGACTACCTATAAAACTTCTACTTTAGTATTCCATCTTCACAACTTCCTATCTAAAGTCATGTACTTCATATGTTTGTAAGTTGAAGGTATACCATACCTAGGAATGAATACAAGTATATTATTAAAAAAATATTCTTGAGTCACATCTAGAAATGAACCTAATCTTTATAAGTAATTTTTGAACTCCTTTTTCCACTAAACTAGAATTGTTTCATATAATATATTAAGGTGATTCAATGATTTATATATAATTAATAAAAATTAGCTTTTATCTTATTTAGGAAATATAATTTTTTTGGTGAAGAGAATTTAATTGAATCCCTAGCACAAGTTAGCTCATCGGTCTAAGTTATGATAAGTATAGTTATTTGATATTTGCATATTCGTAAAAATTGATTAGAAATAATTGAAATGTAAGCAAGTTGCACCGTGTTATCTCAAAATAAGTACATGCGTTGATGATGACTTGAATAATGGACTAATGGTAGTGGATGGTGTTCACTTGCTTTTGCAATCCACATGAAGTCTAATATCTAAGGACATATGGGTCCATTTAATTGTAGTTGGAAGTTCACACAGTACCACATCATATCCACAGCCATAGAAAAACACTGAGAGCAATCGGATTCGGAGTTTTTATTAAGGGAATTCGGAAAAGAAAAATATAATATCTAAAATTTGAATTTAAAATTTCAAAATTAATTTTGAACCGCCTAAATCATGGAATCATGGAGAACACGTTCCCCCCTCCTAGATCTGCCCTGCAATCGACAACAAACAATTCTTAAATACACATGCGACATTTTTGGTTCTTTGCTAGTAAAGAAGTCAATGAGGCATGCTTACATTTGTTGTATTCCACTTGCTCTAGTTCACTTCGTAACTAAAGAACCGATACGCTACTATCAATGGCAAGAAAAATAATACCTCTATTGATGATGAGCACTTTTATATGGTAGTGGATGAAAATGACTTAGTTGTTTGATATTTTTTTTTCTAGGAAAACACGCACAACACAAAAATATATATATGGTCAAAATAGTAAAAATAAAATGAAGAAATAATGACACCAAAATTTTTACGTGAAAACTTTTTAAATAAGGGAAAAATCATGGCCAAGAGGAGCAACAAATATCACTATGGTAAAGAATTTTACACGGGGTAGTACCAAGTACAATACTCAAAAATAATTACCACACACTCAAAAGGAATAACACTTTTTTGGTTTACCACCTTACTAAAAATATCACTCACACTCTATTTTTCTTCACAGACTATTTTCTTATAGTCTATGGAATACCTCACAACTAAAATATTTTTCTCTCTGTTTGTCGATGAATTAGATGTCTAAAATGAGAAGCTGAAGAACTCCTTTTATAGGGGTGAATGAACTCTTCTTCCGTTCACCAAACCTACCCACTATTTTGCAGTTGTCTTTTGTTGACAAAACAAAAAAGTAGGCATCATCCTTTTTATGATTTTTGCAGCATACCATTTATGACTTTGAAATAATAGGCTGCAATTGTTGACCAAAGAATATGCTGCAATTGTTTACCAAAGAATGGAATGGACCCCACAAATCTTTCCCTCCAGTTTCATTCACTAGAATGAGGTATCTTTATCTTCTTAGAGAGAGCTCATGCCAACAAGTTTTTTGCACAATTCGAACTTGTCTCTTGTTACCACTTTAGTCATCATATCTGTATGATTCTCATTTGTAGAGATCTTTTCAACTTACATAGATTCGCCTTCTCTCTTTTCTCGAATCTAGTAATATCGCACATCTGTGTTTTGTCTTTGCATGGTACATGGAGTTCTTGTTCAAGTCTATTGCACTTTGACTGTCACAATAGACGACATACTCCTCTTGATGCAAGTCAAGCTCTTGAAGAAATTGCTTGAGCCATATCATCTCCTTTCTAGCTTCAGTAGCCGCAATATACTTAGCTTCAATTATGGACAGTGCAACACATTTCTGCAACTTTGACTGCCATGATATACCTCCCCCTGAAAAAATAAACAAATATTTAGTAGTGGATTTTCTATTATCAAGGTCACCTGCCATATGAGCATCTGTATAGCCCTTCAAGATTGGATTTGATTTTTCAAAACACAAACATTTATCTGAGCTTCCTCTCAGATACTTGAGTATCCACTTTACAACTTTCTAATGTTGTTTTTTTGGATTATCAAAAAACCTACTGACAATACCAATTGTGTTATAACCCAACCCCGTAGGCCGTGACGGGTGTCCGAACTGGACACTCGCGTATACCTCTGCTAACTATAAGTAAAAATGTCTCCTATTTGAGTCATAACGTACCAACATGCAAGACAATATATAAGCCGACAAGGCTATCGTAACATATAGGCACAACCTTACACGCATACATATACAACCCACACACATGTCTACAAACCTCTAAGAGAAAGAACAGTAACATAAGGCGGGATAGGGCCCCCACCGTACCCATAATCAAATAAATATATACATAAAAGGTTTAGTACCAAATCTCGGCTCTGATTCAATAGAGCTTTTTCCAAATTTACTGAGTGGAATCCTAAGCTGGCGGATCTTCAAAGCGCGCGCCTGTACCTGCGGGCATGAAACGCAACCCTCCCCTGAAAAGAGGGGGTCAGTACGACATATGTACTGAGTATGTAAAGTATAAAACATCAAAAGGAGGGCACAACTAACATAGGGATGCAGGGGCAAGTATAACATTCAACAAACCACTGTACCTGCATCTCATAAAATAAAGTCATACATACTATCATTGCATACTATACCCGGCCCGTTCAGGGACCCGGTGTAAGAACCACATCACTCTGTTATCACAAGCATCTATCTTCTATTAGTGCTATCTCATATAATAATGTCGAGGAACGTACGGACCGATTCATTTATCATATAGTAATGCCGAGGAACGTTCAGCCCAATCCATATATCATATAGTAATGCCGAGGAACGTTTGGCCCGTTCCATATATCATATAGTAATACCGAGGAACGTTCGGCCTGATCCATATATCATATAGTAATGCCGAGGAACGTTCGGCCCGATCCATAAATCATATAGTAATTATAGCCAGCCTGGGACTCGGTGAAAGATGTATCACAATATACACGAGTGGATTAGTGAGTTACCCTATGCAATTTAAACCATCATTAGAGACTTGTTGAACTAATCAAAATGAACTATCACTTAAAAATTAAGACAATAGCCATAACAAGTACCTTTGGAGTATCCTTATGATTTGCATTAAAGTAGCCCTTTTGGAGTCATCTACTCGTATCAATGTGTAATAAAATATCTTTTGGAAGTCAAGAAAATGACCATCTTAGTGGCCTTGAGAATGGGGCTTCCTTGGGATCACCCATACTTCATTTATTTGTTTCATAAAGTTCATATAAAAAAAAGATTAACTTTACCTACTTACTACTTCCCAAGGTATAGAAAAAAAACTTGAGAGGCCATAGTCCAATTATTAGAAGGGTTCTAGCTTAAAAGAGTGAATAAGAGTCATGCTTTATACCACAACCTAAATTATACCAACTTAGGATGGTTGGACACTTTCACATGAATCGAGGCAAAAGGACATAAGTTTTAGAAAATTAAAAACGTTAGCCATCTTAGTGTACTTAAGAATAAGAGCTTCTTGTGGACTTTGCGCATTCTTCGTCCATGGCTTTTTATGGGCCATGCCAAAAGAAGAAAGAGAATAAGCTTTACATGCGCTTTACTTTCCCTTATAAAACCATTATATACATATGTGCCGTGGAACGTACGGCCCGATCCTTAGGTAGTAACACGTATCATACTTGGCCCATCAAGGGACTCGGTACCATAAATATTTCATTGTAACATCATAACTTACGTCAAGGGCATATCAAGAGAGAACAAGGGTAGCTCTATTTACTCATGCCAAAGACATGGCAAAAGAAAAGAAGGATAGCTTCACATACCTTTTTCAGGATTAATTGAAATCCGGCTTGCCTTGATACCTCCTTAACCTATTGACATGAAAGTAATACTAATATTAATAGCCTTTCACTTTCCAATAGCCCACTCTACAACCAAGTACTAGTAAGAGTCATTTCCTTATCCATTACCCCCGACTAGTTTGTTACTAGTTTCGATGCTACCAAAAATCGGGCAGCATTTCCCCTATAACTTCAATATCCCCGAGATTTCAACTCGGCCACAATATCAACAATCATATCAACAACAACAACTAGCATCATATTTACAATTAAATCACTTCAACCTTACACAATAAAAGCTCCAAACAACTAGCTCCAAACTATGATACAACAATAGAGTTTCTAGTTTCCATTTTGCAAAACCTTTAACCATACGAAGCGGGGGTCGTGTGGCTGCAATCAGAAGCTCCCCCACCTCCTTTAGAACACTTTTAGGCCCTGCAACACACCACCACATGACTAGTATCATCCCCCATACGCACAATGCCTTATTTCGACTACAATTTAACTACGACGACTTCAGTTTAGATTGTTTCTTTCGCTGAGCATTTCTACGACGTTCTTACACTTCCAGCAGCATAAAGGATATGTAATACACCCTATAACAACACCATAAACTTAAAATTGAAAGTAAAGACCTTATCTTTCCCGAAATTGGCCAAAACTCGCCAAAACCCATCTCGAAAACTCTTCTAACGCAATTAAAACATGTGGCTGCTTGCTATCCATTTGGTGCTGCTCCAAGCCATGATTTTATACTATTAATACCTCCATATCATCGTGGTATACTCTAGATAATTAATTCATGGAGCGAAATCGGAGAACTCACCTTTTTTCTCCCAAATCCGAGTTCCCTCTCTCTCTAGCTTCAAGTTTCTCTCCTTCCTTTTCTCTAGAATTTTCTTGTAGTTTCTTTTTGATAAAAAGAACTTAATGGATAAAGATGACTTAAAAGTCATCAACATATATATATATATATATATATATATAGGCTGCCTAATTAATGGGCTAACTTTCTAAGACTTGGGCCTTTTCTTTTGTTGGGCCTCAATATTACTATTATTATCATGGTTTTGAGCCCAACAAAACCATAAGTCTTATTAGTAATTCACAAACTAGTTTCCAAAATTCCCAATTTTGCCCTCGACCTTCCTCTGTATTTCTACACTAATTTTTCCATGAACATCACATCGGTACTAATTAAAATGAATAAAATAATTCACAATCTCATTCCTTGTAAGTCAAAAATATTTTTTTCTCTTTCCGAATGCCCAAAAGTGTGGGATATAACAAACTGTGTGAGCAATAACAGGTCTAGTGCATACCATTGCATATATTAAACTTCCGATGACAGAGGAATATGGAACTTTAGCCATGTTTTCTTTTTCCTCCCGAGCTGTAGGACACATTTTCTTACTCAACTTCATATGATCAGTAAGAGGTGTGCTAAAAGACTTAGCATTCTTCATGTTGAAGCGCTCCAGTGCACTTTTAATGTACTTCTCTTGTGACAGATTAATCTTCCTTTCATTCTTGAGACGAGTAATTCTCATGCCCAAAATTTGTTTGGTATGACCCAAGTCTTTCATGACAAAAGACTTACATAACTCTTTCTTTAACTCGTCAATCTTGAAAGTATTCTTGTCCGCAATCAACATATCATCCACATATAGCAAGAGGATGATAAAATTATTTTCAGAAAAGTTTTGTACAAATACACAATAATCTAAAGAAGTCTTCTTGTAGCTTTTCTCCCATATAATATAGTCAAACTTTTTGTACCACTGTCTAGGAGCTTGCTTTTAGCTCGTAGAAACTCTTTTTGAGTTTCCACATAAAATTTTCTCTACCATTTACTTTGAAGCCCTCAGGTTATTCCATATAAATCTCCTTTTCTATGTCACCGTAAAGAAAAGTCGTCTTCACATCCATCTGCTCAATCTCTAAATTAAGACTAGCAGGCAAACCAAGAACTGTACGAATAGAGGATATTTTCACGATAAGAGAAAATATTTTGTCAAAGTCAATACCCTTTCTTTGACCAAATCCTTTAATAACCAATCTAGTTTCGTACCTAGGATTCAAGCTGTGTTCTTCAACTTTTACTTTGAACACTCACTTGTTCTTCAAAGCTATCCTGCCCTTAGGAAATTTCACCAACTCATAAGTGTGATTCTCATACAAAAATTTCATCTCATCTTTCATGGCTTTAATCCATTGATCATTATGCTCATCTTTCATGACCTTCTCATAATACTCTGGTTCACCCCCATCAGTGAGTAGCACATACTCATTAGGTGAATAGCGAGAGAAAGGAATACGTTGTCTTGTGGACCTCCTAAGAGGATTATTTGCTACTACCACAACTTCATGAGCAAGGGTATCATCAATATCAACATCATTGTTAATTTCAATATCAACATGTTGATCTGGGACATGGTTCTGGGCATCACCATGATCATCATGCCTATCAACATCATGCACACTTGTATGAGGAGCTTGATCAAGATGGACTACTCCATCTGAACTTGAAGATTTTAGCTTCTCAACTTTGTTGATATCTTCAATAGTTTGATTTTCCATGAAAAAGACATCACGACTTCTCACAAGCTTCTTATCAATTGGATCATATAGCCTATAACGAAATTCATCAAGGTCATATCCAATAAAGATGCACTGCCTTATCTTGGCATCTCACTTTGACCTTTCATCTTTCGCCACATGTACAAGAGCTTTGCAATCAAATATTCTCAAATGTTCATAGAAAACATCATTTCCATACCAAACTCTATTTGGAACTTCACTTTGCAAAGTAATCACAGGAGATAAGTTAATAACATGTGCATCGATCAATAAGTCCTCACACCAAATGGAGTTTGACAACTTTGTTTCAGAAAGTAAACATCTAACTCTTCTGGTGTCTAATACCTTGATGCTTGCAGTATTCATCAAATGATCCACAATATTTACCACCATTATCAGTACAAATACATTTTATTTTTCTTCTAGTTTCTCTTTCAACTGAATTCTGAAATTGCTTAAAGACACCTAACACTTAGTCTTTAGTCTTCAAGACATAGACCCAAAGCTTTCTTGAGCAGTCATCAATAAAAGTGATAAGGTAGAGTGCACCACCTAGAGTCCTTGTCTTCATTGGACCGCATAAATAAGAGTGCACCAACTCTGTCTTTCTTGAAGGAGGGTGAGACTTAAAGGAGACCCTATTTTATTTTCCCGCCAAGAAGTACTCACATTTTTCTAATTTAGCACTCTGGAAATCAGATAATAATTTTTTCTTGCCCAAAATATTGAGTCTTTTCTCACTGATGTGGCTAAGCCTCTTGTGCCACAACATTGAGGATTTATCACTCTCAACTACATTCACCATATTGATACAAGTAGAAGCCGTAGTCTAGTATAGATCACGACGTTTGTTACCACGAGCCACAACCAAGGAACCTTAATAAGTTTTCATTTTCCACTACTATTAGTACTAACATATCCTTCATCATCTAGAACATCAACAAAAATTAGGCACAGATGAACATCAGATGCATGTTTTATATTGTTCAAAACTAGTTTAGTTCCAGTACTAGTTTTCAAACAGATTGTACCAACATCAACCACCCTAGATATAGTCTCATTATCCATACTCAAGGTTCCAAAGTCACCAGGAGTATAGAAAGAGAAAAATTTCTTCATTGATGTCACATGAGATGTGAAACTAGTGTCTACAACCCATCTTGACTCATCACAAGCAATATTTATTAGATATGCATCAAGGACTGTAACAAGATCTTTGGTGGAGACGGTGGCTAGGAAATTTTCATTGCCATCTTCTTTATTTCCCTCTTTTTCTTTATTCTCCCTCTTCAATTTTTGGCAGAACCTCTTTGTGTGCCCTTTTATGCCATAATGGTAACACTCAATATCCTTAAGTCTGCCTTTGGATTTTCTCCTGCTGTGTTCTCTATTCTGAGAACCAAAGTTTTTATTTCTTCCCCTAGAGCTAGTTATTAGGACATCAGATGAAGAAGAAGAACCTTGAGATTTTATTCTCACCTCTTCATTCAAGACACTACTCTTGGCGGAATCTATAGAGATCACACCTTCTAGAGCAGAATTTGACAATGAAGTTCTAAATATTTTCCAAGAGTCTGGTAACCAAGTAGAAGCAAGCCTTAAATTTTTTCATCAAATTTAATACCCATAGCAAAAAACTGGTTCATGGTTCCCTAAAAATTATTAAGACGATCTGTCATCGGAGAACCATCATGATATTTTAAACTTAACATCTGCTTTATTAAGAACATTTTATTGTTCCCAGTCTTTCGAGCATACAAGCTTTCAAGATGCTCCCATAGGGTATGAGCATGTGTCTCTCTAAAAATATGGTTCAACACATTATCGTCAACCTATTGCCTAATAAATCCACATACCTGTCTGTGCAACAGATTTCACTCATTATCTATTTTATTTTTAGCCTATATAGTGGTAAAAACTGGTTGATAAAAATTCTTGACATAAAACAGATCTTCCATTTTTCCCTTCCAAATGACATACCATTCAAAATAACCATTCTACTAGTAGTGACTTCCAACATTTCCCTCCCCCCCTCGAAAAAAAAAATAACTATAGTAAATCAAAGTAAATCTTTTGTAATGTGGAAGTTCAGACTATGCTGCAGCCACAAATCATATTCAGATGAAACCTTACTCTGATACCAGTTTGTTGGAAAAATATGGACTAACACAAAAAAATATATATGATCAAAATAGTAGAAATAAAATGGGGAAATAATGACACCAAGAATTTTACGTAGAAACCCTTTTAAATAAAGGAAAAACCACAGACCAAAATGAGCAACTGATATCACTATAGTAAGGAATTTTACACTGGGTAGTACCAAGTATAATACTCAAAAATGACTACCATATACTCAAAAAGAATAACACTCTTTTGGTTTACCAACTTACTAAAAATATCGCTCACACTCTATTTTTATTCACATACTATTTTCTTATAGTCTATGAAATACCTCACAACTCAAATATTTTTCTCTCTGTTTGTCTGTGAATTAGATGTCTAAAATGAGAAGCTGAAGAACTCCTTTTATAGGGGTGAAGGAACTCTTCTTCCGTTCACCAAACCTTCCCACTAGTTTGTTGTTGTCTTTTGTTGACAAAACAAAAAAGTAGGCAGCATCCTTTTTATGATTTTTGCAGCATCCCATTTATGACTTTGAAATAATAGGTTGCAATTGTTGACCAAAAAATAGGCTGCAATTGTTTACCAAAGAATGGGATGGACCCCACCAATTGAAACACGAGAGATTTTAAGATATGATTTTACTAATTATTGAGACAAGGAACCTAAACTTGTCCAAAACTGGGCGATAAAAACTATAGCTAAATTAAACTGCCGACTCTCTTTAAAAGAAACCTAATATGCCTATTTATAATGATCCACAAAGT
This sequence comes from Solanum dulcamara, assembly GCF_947179165.1. NCBI lineage: Eukaryota > Viridiplantae > Streptophyta > Magnoliopsida > Solanales > Solanaceae > Solanum > Solanum dulcamara. The sequence goes on along the minus strand of NC_077246.1, from coordinate 5,593,750 downwards.
TAAAATTCTAAAAATATTATATTATTCTACCAACGTGATTTACAATCCAATCAACAGTCACCAATCGATTGGGTTTGTGGTCTTTTCATCATTAATGGACTTTGTAGCCGTGAACCGATTCACGTAACGTCATTTTAGTCTCAAGTTACTCTAGCGGTGTTGCACTAATCATAATGAACCTTCAAGAGCAATCGCACCGACAAATAGCTGATTAGAAGAGAGGATTATATACGTCCTCCATCTTCAATCTTAAAATTGTGAATTCAAGTCACCAAAAGATCAGCAAAGTAGGAAAACTTCTAGAGAAAGAGTGAAAAAATACGACCAATTAAACAACTCCCAAATACATTGGGAGTATTGGTTCTTTGTTATAGAATTTGTCAAGAGGGCATACCCACATTGGTTGTATTCTACACTTGCTCCAATTCAATTGTTACCCCATGTATAGCAACTAACACGTACGCACAATAAATGAATTATGTGATCGATCCAATTTTGGAATCAAATAATGCATTACTAAACGCGTTATACTGACATATATATATATATTGACGTAGACGTTGATTAGTGGGGGGATACAAGATTTTTATTAAATGAGTTTGAAAAATAAAAATGTAATGTTTGAGATTTCAACTTGGAACCTAAAATGAATTTTGAATTGAACTTGAAAAAAATCAGACCGAACTAATTCGGTACACACTTTTGAATAATCGAAAAATTGAAGAACTTATCCAATATTTAAAAAAATCAAACTGAAGTACCGAACACAACCCTTAAGTTGTCCCTAGTTATATTTTGGGACAATTACAACTCTAAACACTTCGGCCAACTAATTTTGCAAAATATGTACAAAATGTGTAGATTGTGTATACTTTATACTAAATAGACATATAATATATATATAATCATTAATCAGTATATAAATTGCGTATATTTTGATCATGTTGATAATTAAATAATTGGCCTAACTGTATATTTTTTGGTAACTTTCCCTTATATTTTGTGGCATCTTGTAAATCCATTGAAACATTACACCAAAAATTTGGAATATGTAAACGTCGGTTAGAACTAGACTACTGTTTAGGGAGGGAGATAGAAGCCTAATTTTAGGCTGTTTATCAACTAGACAGCCCTATTTATAGGATATGCATCAGCGTACGTTTAACTTGGTATAATTTTCTACATAAATAGCACTATTCAATATTCATAATGAATTAAATTTGTAATTCCCTCTGGTTTTATTTCTACAATTTGACGTCCGATATATATATATAAATAAAGTTTTGATCAAAGCTATTCAATTTCTTCAAACGCGTTTCTTTCTAGCTCCACTCTTGCTGTTACCACATATTTTCCCTTCCTATATAATTTGGAATCAGTTTATGTATAGACTACCTCAATTCGTTCTGTTATGGGTATGAACAAGGAAAAAATCTTGATTTCTATTATTTTAGAATGAAGGAGATTATCTTCTTATAAGGTTACAAGAAAATTATACATGATAAAATACTATATATGGTAAGTACTATACATGGTAAATATAAAATTAAAGAAGATTCTATACTAATATTATGTAATCAACTATATATAATAGGTAGAGATAATAATTGATGGGGATTAACATTCCCCTCAAACTGATGGTGGCTAACCAGCGTTTTGCCAATAAAGAACTCATGTCGTTTCTTCATTTGAGATTTGGTGAAAAAATCCGCCAGTTGATCTCTAGAAGAAACATGAGGAAGAGAAATATCACCGTCATCAAATTTTTCCCGAACAAAATGACAATCAATTTCAATGTGATTGGTAAACAACAGGATTGGAGGCAATCTTTACAGTACTTTCATTGTCACAATACATGGGTGTGGGAGAGGAAAAAGAATGCCAAAATCAGCCAACAAACAATGCAACCAAACTACTTCACTGCAAGTAGTCGACATGGCACGATATTCTGCTTCAGTCGATAATTTGGACACTGTTGCTTGTTCCTTTGACTTCCAAAACATCAAAGAATTGCCAAGAAACACACAATATCCGGTGGTTGAACGATGAGGGTCGAGGCACCTACTATAATCAGCATCTGAGAAGGCACGCAAGAGTAGGTGAGTTACGACTGTAATGCATGCCCATCGTTTCGGTTGATCAAAGATAACACAGAAGCCGATGAACAACCATAAGATGAAGATCGTCTATGGTCAGACAAAAACTGACTAAGAATATGAAAAAAATGAGCAATGTCAGATCGAGTGACATTTAAGTAGATCAAGCTCCCAACAAGGCATCGATAAAGGGCTGGGTCTGAGAGAGATTCCCCATATGAACAAGGGAAAAACCTTGATTTCTATTACTTTACCCTATAAGGTTACAAGAAAGTTATACACGGTAAAATACAATACATGATAAGTACTATACATGATTAATACAATTAAAAAAGATTCTATATATATACTAATATTATGTAATCAATTATTTATGGTAGGTGGAGATTATAATTGAGGGTGATTAACAATGAGCAGCCATAATTTGCATTTCTTCAAGAGATCGTTAAATTTGGATTTGTTATCAATCATACATATTATAGTATGGTATAACATCACAAAGACAGTATTCGAAAGGAATTGAATATTATCAAGAGAACATTGACACAAACTGAAAAGACACACCACCAAACGAAGAGAAAGACATTTTTGTTCTAATATAATTGGTCATTCAACTAGCTAGCCTCTAATTCCAAGATATTAAATAGTAATACGTCTATATTCAAAGTACTATGGTAATTGAAACTTCTAAATCTGGAATCCGCCTCATAACATTAAGAAAAAGAAAAGTAATTAAGTAAAGGTTGAATACATAACCCCTTGAATTCGTCAGTAAATTTCATTTAGACACTCGAATTATGATCTGTTCCAATTGAGCATCTTTATACATTATAAAGCGTTTCTATTAGATACTTTCAGCTTATATTTCGAATGAGTGCTTGAGAAGATTTTCCAAGATTTTGCATCAGAAGTGTAAATGTGTAATAGAAATATTTAATCATATGTTGAAGCGCTTAATTAGAACTATAACAAATTTAAGAGTTTAGCGATGTATCCGGCAATTAAAAAATGAAACAGGAAGCTCTCATTGAATACACATGAGAAGGATATATCCTACAACGTATGTCATACACTATGGGAATTATTAGAGGAAATAAAACTTGTAAGATTAAGCACTATATGTTACATATGATATTTGTTGAGGTAACATAGTTATTTATTTAATGATTAATTAAGGTACAGGGTATGACTTGTTATGACACATACATTTGTAAGCTACAGGACAAGTCTCAGCTTCTTCCAAAGATGAACAAACAAAGCTAACCATCACTAATCTACAAGGTTTACATGATCCACATGCATGAGAACAATCTGGCAATCTTGATCCTGCTACTTGTAGAGTATCTGCTCTTTTTGCCATCATTGGCCTTGCCAATGTTGCCTTTTTAGTTGGTGGCACATGTCTCTGGTCATCTAAACAAAGAAAATAAAATTTGAGCATCATTAGCACAAAGGTTATGTGGTAAAGAAATAGTACTACAAGTATGAAAGTGTGCGCAAATCTTATTCTAATCTGATTGAGATAGAGACGTTATTTTTTATAGGCATTAGTCGCTTTGATGAACACAATAATTTTGTACCAAAATATTTGAAGACCATTAAATGTCTCAATTCCCTAAGGGTTGTGTATATATCTTAAAAACATATGAACCATTCGCCTTAAAACACTTGTCACATTTCTCTTTTCGAAATTCAAACTGAATTCAAATTAATATTTTAAAATGTATTTTTTCATCATATTGATATGAGAAAAATTACAACTTATAATATTTTATATAAAAAGAATTATACTTATTTTTCGGGGCACAAGTATAAGGGGAAAAAGGACTTTTATAACTTGTGATATTAAACATGTCATAACCTTTTGTGTGGCCATAAAAGTTTTTCATTGAAGGTATAATGGAAAGTTTAACTTTAAATTCTTTGTAAATATAAAAAGATAACATTCTTTATTTGGCTAAACTAAAAGAAAAAGTGTATCACATAAAATAAAACAAAGAAAGTACTAATTTGGATGAAATAATAATTATTCATCAATAAAGTTATAAAATTGTTTGTTGATAAAGAAAACTAAAGAGTTGATTTCTCAAATGTTCACTCAATTAATAAATAGTTATTATCTCATCTCTTTTGTTATACCAATTAAAATAAAAAAGAAATGAATTTTTGAGATAATAATTATCAGTTGAGTGACCATATGAGAAATCGAACCCGTGAAATAAAATGCTTGGAAGAAAGAAATTAAAGTTGATCATACATGAGTTAAGCTTGGGAATATGCCTTGCATTCATGACAATTGGAAGGAAAACAAGAAGAATAATGATAATTGTTGCAGTATACTTGGAACTCCTCATTGTATACACCCTTAATTTGTTTTTCTTCTTCTTAATTCTTTCTCTTAAGCTCTTTGATCACTTTTGTTGTTTGATAGTTGATAGGAAAAATAATAATATAAGATTGGTTTGTTGAAGGAAAAAGGAAAGAAATGCATGGATATTTAAAAGAGGGGAGAATTGAAGCAAGTCACAGGCAAGAGTGAGAGACATAGCAATAAGCTAGGTCACATGAAATAGGCACATTCACACTCATAGAGCTTGAGAACCCTGTGAATTGCTTCTGTGTCTTCACAGTTTGACACATTTTCATTTTCTTTCTATATACTGACACTGACAGTGTAAAAAATATCTATACGATCAGATCATTAATAAAATAATTTAAATGATTAAATACATGTCAATGTAATTAAATATATATTTTTTAATATTGTCAAATCATTTAAAAGATATTTACATGTAATTAAGACACTGAACTTTGAAATTTTGAGAAATAAAATGTGTTACATATTACAATAGGTAAAGATAACTGATGGTGTATATTACTTAAATTCTTAATGAAATAATAACATGTAAGTTTTTATGACTAGATAAGCATTTCTTCTGGCTTGTCTATGTTTATGTGATACACTTTTTCTTTTAATCTGTTTTTAAAAAGAATGACACCTATTTGTATATATTTAAAAGAATTGTACTTTGAAATATTCATTCTATCATTTATATATAAGACGATTTATAGTTACAAAATTGTTTATGATTTGTTTTAGATCATAAAATTCAAAAGTCTTTTTTAAAAAAAAAAAAGAACTCCGTTCCTAGAAAAACAAAGTCAGATAATATGTCTTGAGCTTCATAAGGGTAATTAAAGAGACAAGTATGTAATCTCTTTATATGGTCTTGAAAAATTCTCTCATCATCTATAAAAATAATAATTAATCTGTTATAACATATTAAATTACACTATAACTTTATTCTATTATTAATGTGTATAGCTTAAATCTATTTTTTTTGGAAATATAGTAATAATGGAACAAAAGATTTACTATGAGAAAGAAAGCTTCTTTAACGTGAAAATTTGAATGGTGAGTGAAAGTGGCTTGTCAATTAATTTTCATGGAGTAGCTTTAAATGCAGAGAGCATATATTATATTGGTAAATTATGGTAACATGATCTCAAAGATGAATACTAAATTCAGTAAAAAGTTATTATGAGCTTAGTGTACTCTAATGTGACTGCTATAAATGTTATGTATTTATTACTTGCTATTTTTTTGTTAAATATTATTCTTTTATGATTACTTAAATTGACAAAATGTTCATAACCCGTGTGAATATTTTCACATGTTTTAACAAGTTAATTGAATTACTTGACACATCAAAATAAGGTCCTATATTTATCTGTTTAGTGATAGTTTGGAGTTTTATACTTTCTTCCATCTTATATTAATTTTCTATCTTATTATAAATATTTATCTAAAATTATTTGTCATTTTATCAAATCGCACAAAATTAATTAAAATTTTCTCATTTTACTTCTACAACTAACATTTTTTTAACAAGTTTCTAAGTTTCAAAAAACAATTGTTTTAAGGGAGTGATAAAGAGTAAATTAATAAAACTTCTCATCTTATTTATAATTTCTTAAAGAGCATGTAAAGAAAAAGTGAACGGTTAATATGAAATAGAAGGAGTAGTAGATACACTCGAATATATTTATTATCTACATGGATATAATTAGACAAAGACGCTATATACGAGCAGATACACGCACTAAAGTGCACAAATATAATGCATTTCATTATTGTTATGAGCGTATATATGGCGTATTTCGCTACTGATATTATATATGTGTCGATACATCACGCGAATACATTATATTTCATCATTATTATATGCATGAATATAATATATTTCGCTACGTTGAAACCAAAAATACTATTAAGTTTCGTAATTAAATAAAATCTCACTATTTTTCATAAATGTGAACACAGATAACGTTATTTACAAAAAAAAATTCTCTTTTAACAACACCACAAAATTCAATCCAATCAAATATTGATTTTTCTTTTTCTTTTTCATTTCATATTGGACTTCATGGTGATGGGGCAGCCCAATCTAAATATAATGGGCCGTAATGTTCTCAAACCCAAATTACGCGAATAAGCAAAGGCCCATTTACATAAATAATGTAATATATAACATTAATTACGAGTTTTAGTACATATTTTAACTTTATCAAAAATGACAATATTTTTTTTACTCGAAATAGTGAAAAAAGAATAAAAGCATTTTTCTTTTTCTTTCCTTCCTCTCTCTCTTTCCTTTTTTTTTTTCGTTTTTCCATTTTTCTCTTTCTTTTTCTCCCCCCCCCCCCCTCTCTCATTCTTCTCTTTTTTTGTCCGATTTTTTTCTCTCTATATATCTTTCTCTTTCTCTTTTTCCCTTTTTTAAAAATACGTAATAATTAATTATCCTAATTTGAACTTAATTTTGGATTGGTTATTATGGAAATGATGATTTTACTATTTTTTAAATTAAATAATTTTTTATGCCTATACATATATAATGCATTTCTAACACAATAAAGAAAATAAATATAAATAATAATTGTAATACATTTTGAATTCAATATATTAGACATATTATAGGCATGTTTCAATGGATGTGGTAAATATATAACTAAAATATTTTAATACAATATTTTAAAAAATAATTTAAATAGATTTTGAATTCAATGTATTATATTATAGGCACATTTCAATGCACGTGGTGAATATATAACTAAAATATTTTTAATACAATAATATATTTGTTGAAATAACAACAATCGAATTCATACCAATATATAATATTGAATTCGAATTGGAATACATTTTGAATTCAATATATTATACATATTATATGCATATTTCAATGCACATGCTGATGCTAAATATATAACTAAAATATTTTTAATACAATAATATATTTCTTTAATAAGAGAAAAAAATAAAAAATAATTATAATAGATTTTGAATTCAATATATTTTAATTAAAATGTGGTGAATATATAATTAAATTATTTTTAATAAAAATATATTTTAAATATTATGTGTGAATTTCAAACATTTCAATTCTATTTAAATTAATTTTCGTTGTTAGAAATGTATTGAATTAAGTAATTATTATTTTTAAAAGAGGGGAGAAAGAGAAACAGAAAGAGAAAGAGAGAAAAAAATGACAAAAAAAGAAAAGAAAAGAAGGATGCAAAAGAAAGGAAAGAGAAAGAGGGAGAAAGAAATGACAAATATAATGCATTTTTAATACAATAAAGGAAATAAAAAATAATTATAATAGATTTTGAATTCAATATATTATATATATTATAGACATGTTTTAATGCACGTAGTGAATATATGACTAAATTATTTTAATACAATAATATATTTCGTTAATAAGAGAATAAAATAAAAAATAATTATAATAGATTTTGAATTTAATATATTATAGGAATATTTTAATGACGTGGTGAATATATAACTAAAATATTATAATACAATAATATATTTTATCATCATTAATAAGAGAAAAAATACACAATAATCATAATATATTTTGAAATCAATTTATGATACATATTATAGGCATCTTTCAATAAATATGGTGAATATTTAATTAAAATATTTTTAATATAAATATATTATAAGTATTATATGTGAATTTTCAAATATTTCGGTATTATTTAAATTTGAATAATTAATTATTAATTTTAAAAAAGGATAAAGAGAAAGAGAAAGAGAAGAGAAAAAATAGATTGAAAAAAAAAAGAAGCAGCACGTAGGGGGGTAAAGGGAGAGGAAGGGGGGGGGAGAGGGGGTAATAGAGTAATTTTAGTTATTAATTAAGACAAATAAGCTATAGATCATAATAAAAAGGTACCATAAAAAGGATAATTATTAGTTTTAAAGAGTTCATTTATGTAAAAATTTCATAAGCAAACATATACTAGTTATAGTTAACATAGCTATGGTTTAACTAATTTACAATTCGCACATTTATATAATTCAAAATTTGTATAATATAATTTGTATAACTTTTGTATAATGTAATTTTGTATTATAATGGTTTAAAGTTCAGATGTTTGTGTTTGTATAAATTCGTTATTTTGAGTTTATACAAAAATAGCTCAATTATCTGCGAATTATACAAATCCACGAATTATACAAACGAGGCAGCTTAAACTATAGCTACATCTCGTAAATATACAAACTATAGCTAATGAGCCTAATTAAGTTTATTATAATGGTTATTTGTGAAATTTCACTATCACGTTGAGCTAGGCCGACCTTACAACTTATATATAACTTATTTTATCATATTCTCTAAAAAAATTTATCATTTGAAAAAATTACAAAAATTCCAATCTCTCCTATTCTCGTATACATCACTTTACGCGATGTATCAGTCTGATACATCACTTTACACGTATCAGTTCGATACATCACTTTACGCTATATATATAAGATACAACACTTTACGTGAGGTATTGGGATGTCAGATACATCAATTTATGTGATGTATCGGTCAGATACATCACGTGATGTATCTGAAATCGAGACGCAATGTATTAGGATGTTGAGCGATGTATCAGGACGTTTTAAAATGTATTCGAATTCCATCAAATTTAAAAGATTTTTGTAATTTGAAAAAAATGGGAATATGATGTAACTAGCTCTCAACACTATAAAATTTGTGTAATTTGTCTTATAGAGAGAGAGAAAGAGAGGGAGAGAGAGAGAGAACCACAAGATTAAAGTAGTATAACTTCAGTTTAATATATATATTTTTGGCAAAAGCTTCAACATAACGGGGAAATGAAAATTATTAATTTATATTATCGTATAAAAAGCAGAAAAATACAAGAGGATAAGTGAAATATTAAAACACGTGCTTAATTAAATTCTTTCAAAACTATGCTATGATTAGGGGTGATCACGATTTAGTTAAAATCGATTTACACCAAAAAAATTAAATCAAATCGATGAAATAAATTAATTTTTTATTTGGTTTGGTTTTACATTTTTAAAAAACGATAATATTTGGTTAGATTTTGATTTTGTTCAAAAAAACAGAAGAAATAACCGAGTCGAACCGACAAGTTATATACATATTTTTTTTATAATTATATATACATAATATATTATTTTTTATGAACATTTTTTTATACAAAAAATACAGCACACTAATTTAAAATATAAGGTATGATACGTCTTCTATTTATACAACCATATCATTAGTTTATGCATTATTCAGTAAGTTTGTGTTGTTTAGAACATTGAATTTGCTAACAATATAAGCATGGAGTTAAACATAATTAAACTTTTGGTATAAGAATTATAAGATCCAAAATGGTACGAAGACAATTTATTATTTTTGAATGAATTATTGACTTTTCTTCTCTTTTGAATAAATCGTTTCTTTTATTTTTTCTGTATGATTAATAACTGAAAAATCGAACCAAACCAAATCGAAATCGATAACAACCAAACTGATGGATGTATATTTTAGTTGATTTGGTTTGGTTTGAATAATTTTAAAATTGATTAATTTATTTGATTTTAATTTTAATTAATAATTGACCCAAATCGATCGGTGAACACCACTAGCTATGATTAAAAATAATACTTAGGATCTAGCTAATGTTGTCCGGCGGTCATTTTTGAAAACATAAATTCGATTTTTAGGATTTAATAAATTACATCCATTAGTCTCAACTTCTAGATATATTTAGTGTTAGTTATATAAATTGCTTCATTTACATCTCTGCATTTTACTTATATATAATAATAATAATATAGTTTAGGATATTGTTTCTTCACTTATGGAAATGTCAACGAGATTTAGTTTAACAATGACCCTATCAATGGTTATTATCTCATTTGACTTTTTTCGGTAGTTGGAAAACAGATTTTTATTGAAATTATGAGTAATTTTTAATTTTTTTTATAAAATTATTATAATTTTTTTCCTACCTACTTAATCAAAATATTTATAGAAATGACCACTGAACATTTTTCAATTAAAAATAGTAATCACTCTATCTCATTTTATGTGATCCTCTCTCTTTTTTAATCCGTCCCAAAAAGAATGTCTTTATACTATTAGAAATAATTTAACTTTAAAATTTTGTTTATACCCTCAATGAAATGATTTACAGCCACAAGTATCTAAGGATTGTTTTAGACTATAAATTTCAAAAATCTTTTTTTTAATTATCGTATCAAATTAAATGGTGTCACATAAAATAAAACGAAGAAAGTATTTTCTCTTAATAGTGTTAATTTCACTATTTCATAAACAAGGAAAAGGACCAAATACTATCTAACTATTTTTATCTTGCTATTATAAAACTTAACAAATATATCTCTTCGTTAGCAATTTCGCCCAAATTGACTAAAATTGTCCAATTTCAATCGAAATCTCATTATATCGCAGGACGACGCATGGTATTCGATCACTCAGACTTCATCAAGCTGGATCTTTTTAACCATCTTCACCTCATCATTGTTTAATCCGAAAGTAAGCTCACCAAAGTTGAGGCTTCTGATACAATTATTACAGGTATCATCCTAGTCTGTCATCAATCTGCATTTATGTTGTTCGATCCAGAATCTACAACGAATTCTCAGTTAAACCTGACCAACAAGCCACCAATCATTTCTACTAGTATTAACAAACTCCCCTAAGGAACTTTTTTGTTTCCAGAAGGGGGAATTAAATGACCAAATGAATACAAAAAAAGCCTCCATATCTTAGTCAAATATTTGGTGCTTGAAAGAAGTTTCTCCTTTATTTATTTTCTTATTACTTAGAGCCCATTTCTTATATTGACTTGCATGAAGTGAAAACATTGATCACTTCATTATGACCGTTCATTACATTTTTCCTAATTCCAATTAATCCAATGAATGTTCTGAATACGATTTTCTTGACTTTGCTAGCAATTTTAATACTCCACTATTATATCGACAAAATAGCAAAAATGTCCCATTACATTATATGTTACAAAAAAAATAAATCCCTAAATAAAATAGATTTGATTTTTTATGTTTGTAAACAACAAACACTTATATCTTTATCAGATCATTTATCAAATCATGATTATTATTTTAACTAGAACCATCAGAAATTTTAGTCAGAATTCCATAAATCGAAACATAAAAGAACTACAACAAACGTAAAAAGTAGACCAATAATAACAAAAAATGAAAATAAAGAAATTGCAAATCAAGAAATTTCATTAGACTCTTGAAATGTGAATTTCCATTAAATATTTGCTAGCTATGTTCACTATTTCATTAAAAATTAGCACTTTTCTCTCAATTTATATGACACAGTTTGAATTTCAAGAGTCAAACAAAAAAATAATTGACCACGATTTACTCATATGCTCTCTAAATATTTTAAATTGTTAATTTTGTGATTTATTATACTTTTTAGGTAGTTTCTAAATAAGTAAATTATTTTTTTAAAAAAATAAAAATTATATGTCTGAATGCACGATCAAAATAAAAAAGTTTGACTCTTGAAATTCAAATAATATCATATATAAATTGGATGCAGGGAATACCAATCATAATTTGGTAAATATTTGTTGGAGATCAAAAGTGTTCATTTTTTTTTTAATAAATTCAAAGGACCAAAACTACTCAAGTGATACTTCTGGACTATTTTGGACATACTACTAAAGAGAATGGACCATTTTTGTCATTTTCTTATTCAAAGAGCAAGCCGCCTACCAAGGACGAAAAATTGGCAAATACAGTCAACAGTCAAATGAACCTATAGATCTAACACGTTTATTAAAATATCATCAATTATTTAACCAGAAAAATACACAATCATCAAGAACAAATTGATATATAAATATATTCATTTGCAAAAAAAATTACTCTGCCATCAAAATCTCTAAATACCAAGATTTTTCAAAAGTTGAGCAAGACAAACGTGGGATCAGAGCATTAGCTATGACAAGTCTAGTACGAAACACACCGTTGCGTTTTAGCAGACGGGTGGATGGGTACGAGCCGTTGGATCAATCAGAAAGCATCGAAGATCCAACGAGAAATGATGAAGACCGTAGCCATAGTGGTCGGAGAACAATTATGAAATTACGGAGGAGTGGAAAACAAATAAGTAGTCCAATTATGTTGAGTTCAATTAGTTATAGAAGGGAAAGGGCAAGAAAAAGAAATATATTTTTGCAAAGCTATAAATTGAAATCTTCTGAAAAATTGAGGAACAAGAAGTTGAAGAAGATTGTTTTAAAAGTGAAATGTGCTATGGTTTCTGTTTTTTGTTTTATGAGGGCTCATACTATGAAATCTTGTACTAATTCTAACTCTGGAATTGGTGCTGTTTCTCCTGCTAGAGTCATAAAGTGTTGTTGATTTTTTTTTTTTGTATAATTGTTTTGGAATAGCAAATCTTTATATGTAATATAACATTTATTTGGGTCAAGAGATATATTATTTGTGAATGATGAAAGAAAGTTTTAAGGCAGAAATCCAATGTTGTCCATCTCGATCTGTCACCCAACCTACTTAAACAATCTAAAGGCTTGGCCCCGTCCCGTTTGGAGAGAATTTGAGTAGTTTAATTGATTAACTATTTAAACTTTCGCTTTGTTGATGATGGTTCGATTTTCACACTATAATTCTTTCCCCGTTTCCCCAATTAATATTATTTTTTAAAAATAATAATTTATGTCTATCTAATTACGTGTTTCATAATTCTGGTTCTAGATACTTGATAGCTAGGAAAGAAAAAACAGAGAGATGTTATATGTCAACGATCTTAACAAGATAATAATTTATCTTGTCTTTGGCTCTATTTCCCATTACTTAGAGCGCTTTAAAGTTACTATATTATAAATCAATAATTTAAATATATTAAATAATTTATTTTAAAATTGATAAAATTTTAGTTAAAATTGTTGAGTTTTACCGGACACCTGTTATCAACTCTACACACGCCCTTGTTTCAATACTCAAGATTAACTATGCACCTTTGTGTCACGCCCTTAGTCTTTTACTAAGCACATGTGATACACTTGACAACTTGCTCACTATCTTGCACCACTTGCTCATGATCTTGCTATGTCAAGTCAGCGTAAGACACTAGGAATTACTAAGAGAATGGTATAAAGAACAAAAAAAGATTGCTAGAAAGGATTGTACTGTAGAGAATTTTGATACACAAGTCCCTACATATTTATATTTAGTTCCATGAAAAATCTCCATATTTATCTAGAATCAGCCACAAGGACTATTCTTTTTCATATGTAAGCCCTCCATATAGGCAACTTTGTGACATGTTGCACTTACGTGATGCTTATGTGGTGTGATGATGTGACAAATTATTACACTCTCTCCTACCTGATGTTGCGACGATCATGACGCATTGCTGCTATATGAACTCTCAAATCTTATCTTTGAATAGCTACAAGTCCTCATATCGTTCCCGTGTAGCTTTCTCTGAAGATTTCCTTTCCAATGGGTGTGGAACATGACAATGGCTTTTCATCTCTTTCTTCTTCAAAACTTGTAGTGGTTCCAAGAACATCGGCCCCTCCTTCTTGACCCCTTTCTCAAGCTGTATAGCCGAAAATTGTGCTTGATTCTGTTTGTGTGGTATAATTACTGTAAGTACTATGCAAGCCTCTTCTCCTTCTATAACCCAAAGACAATAGAGGTAGGGGTCGATTAAGGTATGACACTGTGTGAAGAACTCTTGCCTTATAATAATAACAAAGATATCCATATTTGTAATGATAAACTTCCTCGTACCTTTTTAGTAGCCCAATGTCACACCAACACCATTGACTACACCATGAGCATTTTGAACTTCGACATTCACGATCTTAATGCGAGAGTTAGTTAGAGAATGCTTCAACTCTAGTCTCTTTGTTACATTCTCGGTCATAAAATTATGAGTTGCTCCAGTGTCAACCAATGCATGAGAAGGTTTATTGTTGATGATAAGACCCATATACTTATTTTTATTCTTGTTAACTTGGCTAGCTGACTTTGTGATGGCTTTACATAATCCAATCACACCTAATTGAGTTATGACCGAACTTTCTCCTTGTGCCGATTTCTCTTGTTAATGCACCATAGTGCTAAGACTATTTAAATTAGGACAATCCTTGAAGCTATGTGACCCTCTACATATGTAGCATCCCTTCTTCTCGGCCTATGATTTCCTTTTTGTGTAGCTCTGCGAGCAATTGACTTCTTGTTATCGAACTTGTGGGTACCTTGAGTCTTGTGGTCTGTTGATGTACTTATTTTCTTTTACCATAGTCTTCTTCACCCTTAACAATGCCATCCTCTGACTTTTTACCTTTGTCTTTGTCATACTTCTCAATCTTGAAATCCATTAAAGACTTGGCTTCCGCTATGGCTTGATCTACATTAGTGATTTTTTGGCATTGCAATTCTTGCTTAGCCCCAACTTGTACATAAAATAGAACAATAAGTCATCGCAAGTGAGGTTGGAAATTTGGAGCATAAGGGTGGTGAACTTTTTGATATAGTCGTATATGCTCCCTGTCTGCTTAAACTCCTGAAGTTTGTGTCTTGTCTCATACAAGACATTATTTTGGAAGAACTATCGCTGGAACTCGGCCTTGAGATGACCTCACGTGCTAATTGTGCATAGAACCTTTTTAACATCAACCAATTTTCGACTCCACCATAGCATGACCGTTTTTGACAAGTACAACACTGCGTTGTTGATCTTGGCATCATCGTCCCTTACATTTCCATATCGGAAATAGTTTTCCAATTTCCAAAGAAAGTTCTCTGCTTTTTGTGCATCATGAGCCCCTTTGAATAGTAGTGAATTGGGAGCCTCAATCTTTACTTACCTCGGTACCACACTATTCCTGGCTGCCTGAGTCATGCCAACATTGGCCTACTCTTCAAGTGCCTCTATCTTTGCCTTCACGACATCGATAATACTCAACGCCTATATGAGTTTGCACTCTAATGTAGTGATGGCCTGCCTCATTTCTATCTCCGTTTGTGTATGCCCATCCGATTCATTTCGGATGCTCTCAATCTCCTTAAGAGTATGTCCCTCAAGAATGTATAGAGTGCCCCTACCTTTCCCAAGCGTTGGCCGAATATCTCGATTGCCTCCAGCCCCACATTAACCTTTGTGACCCATTTTTTTATCTAATAAGATGTCCTTAGGCAAGACCTCCGCATCATCCTCGCTCTCCTATATGGTAGAAAGTGCTTGAGATGTAAGCCCCTTCATTTGGCTGAACCTTGAGCGACACCTCTTGGTTCTTGTTGGCGACGTTCTTCTTTTTATACCACTTCTTATCAGCGGCATCCTAGGTGACGTTTGCTTGGGTGTTAGCAACATTAATTTCTCAACTGTTTGTCATTCTCTTAGTTACAATATGTCTTTGACATCACGTTGTCACGACACTAGTCTTCTACTAAGCACACGTGAGGTACTTGACAACTTGCTCATGATCTTGCATCATTTGTTCATGATTTTGCTATGCCAAATCAGCCTAAGACATTAGGAATCGCTAAAAGAATGATACAGAGAACACAAGTAGATTGCTAAGAATGATTGTATTGTAGAGAAATTTGATTTTTGATTGATGATTTTACAAATGGATGCCCGTCTATTTATACTATTCACTAAGACGTTAAAATATAAATAATAATTACTACACAAGTCCGTACATATTTATATTTAGGTCCCTTCTCTAGAATTCTTTACATGCCTAGAATATTTTAGAGACTTTCTATGCAATTTTATAATCTTTCATGGAAAATCTCCACATTTCTCTAGAATCATCCACAAGGACTACTCTTTTTCCTATGTAAGCCCTCCATATGGGCAATTTTGTGTCATGTGGCATTTATGTAGTCCTTATGTGGTGTGATATCATGGCGGATCGTCACATTTGTCATAGAAATGTTTGGCCCTTTGTCTATGTTGGTTACACATATTCTTGCTTAGGAATATGGACATATAAAGAACATGAGATTAGTTCATTCATTTCACAATCTTCACTTAATTTTGATTCAAATTCCTTTAGAGTGTGTTTGGAAATGTTTTTCGATTTTTTCATGTTTGGTTGGCTTAAATGTTTTGAAAAATATTTTCCAAATCAACTTATTTTTCTAAAATTTAAGGAAAATGACTTCCTTCCAAAAACTAAGAAAAATATTTTCCAAAGCTTTCATCTAACCTCAAATTACAATGTTTTCTTCTTACCCCACCCTTGCCCCGAACCCCATCCCCCCCCAAAAAACAAATTAAAATTTCATTTTTAAAAAAAATTAAAATTTATTTTTGAAAAAAATTTCACATTTTGAAAGTTTCATTTTTTAGGCGGAATGACCAGAGAGACCCTTATATTTGACTCTGTTTGTCAGTTGGACCTTTCTATTTATCACTTTGCCAACTGAACCCTTAAAATCATCTCAACACAAATTTTAAACCCCTTTTTCATCTGATTAGAGTGCACGTTGTACAATCGAGCACACATGGAATTCCATGTCATTTTTAATGACACGTGTGAATTACATGTTAAAAAAATTAAAAAAATCAATTAGGTCACTTTTACAATTTCTGGAAAATTTCAAGGCATGTTCTTCATATTTGCTCACAAAGTAAACACCAAATTCATGTTAGATAGATGAAATTCTTCCTCATTTTACTTGAAAATTTAACTATAAATTCACCAATGCAAACCCAACAAACCTCAATCACAATTTTGAATCAATTTCACAAATTCTTAAAACCCATTTTTTGCTCTTCAAGCTTTCTCTAACTTTATCAATGGAGTTTTTAATTTTTCAATATCCATCAATTAACCTTCATCTAACCCATACCTACATCTCTTCTTTAAAGTCAACTAACACAAATAATGGGTTTGAACCTCAATCACAATTTTGAATCAATTTCACAAATTCTCAAAACCCATTTATTGCTCTTTGAGCTTTCTCTAACTTTATCAATGGAGTTTTCAATTTTTCAATAAATATCAATCTCCCTTCATGTAACCCATACCTACATCTCTTATTTAAAGTCAACTAACACAAATAATAATTTCAATATTTTTAGACTAAAAAATTAAAAACTTAAAAGAGTTAGGAGTGAGGGCAGAACGAAGTGGTTAGAGTGAGGGACTGATTTGCAGCAAAAGAGAAGTGTGAGTTGAGGGAGAAGAGGAGGAAGAGGAGAGTGGGTGTGGTGAATGAAATTTCAAGAAGAAGAAGAAGAGAGAGGGCTGGGGCGGAGGAGAGAGGGTGGGGAGGGATGGTTGAAGAAGATATGTTTTTTTTTATTTTTTAAAAATTGATTATTATTTTTTTAATTTTTTTAATGTAAATATAGTATTTACTTGTTTTCAAACGCATGTAATCACGTTCTTTTCCAACTCAACAACATCAATGCCACATAAGATCGGTCAATGGTCTGAGGGGTTTAAAATATTGTGTTCAGATGAGTTTAAGAATTCAGCTGATAAAGTGATAAGTAGAAGGGTCCAACTGACAAATAAAGTCAAGTACAAGGGTCTCGCAGGTCATTCTGCCTTCTTTTTTTTACCTATCCCTACTCTGAACACCCTACCCCCGCCCCCCCCCCCCCAAAAAAAAAATAAATTAAAAACTTTATATTTTTGAAAAAAAATCATTTTTACTCCACCCCTCCCCTCCTCTACTAGCCCCCACCACCACCCTCAACGACCCCCTCCACCCTGCCCCACAAAAAAAATATTTTTAAAAAATATTTTAAATTTTGGAAGTTTCATTTTTTAACCCAATCTCCCTACCAGCCCAGTTTTTTTTTTGCAAAATATTTCAAATTTTAGAAGTTTCATTTTTTACCCACCCCCTACCCCAACTCCCCTACTAGCCCCCACCCCTCCACACACACATACAAAACATTTATTTTTAAAAATACTTCAAATTTTAATTTTTTATTTTTTTACCCCCCACCCGACCAGCCCCCACCCACCCACCCACACACAAAAAAAAATTAAAATTTATTTTTGAAAAAATTTTCAAGTTTTAAAATTTTTATTTTTTCACTCCACTCCTAACTCAGACCCACCCCTCGGCCCCACTCCCAAAAAAAAATTAAAAATTATTTTTTTAAAATATCAAATTATTTGAAAGTTAGGTCTGGAATCAGGTGTGGTCGAATTTCGGTTCGAAAGTCAGGATCCAATCTAAATTTGAAAGTCGAATTTTGAATTGAAAGTCGAGTTGGGTCCTACATCAGGTGTCGAGGTCGGATCCCAAGTCAATTACTAGGGTTGATTTTCATGTCAGAAACTATTTTCCTAAAATATATTTTCTACTCTCTAGCCAAAAATAAAATATATTTTCTAAAAACTATTTTCATTTACTAACCAAACAATAGAAAATATTTTTCAAAAAATATTTGTCACTCACCAACCAAAAATGAGAAAATAAGTTAAAAACCAACTTGTTTTCTAAGAGAACATTTTCTAGGAAAACATTTTCCTCCACGCCAAACACACCCTTAGTGTTCTTTATATGGTTTAGTTGGTCTCCAAACCACTAAATTTGGCACATTTTATTTAGTGTACGTCTAAACTTTATTTTGTCTTAATTACCATTAAATAAATTTGTGACCATTTTAGATATTTTTAATGAGATTAAATTCTATGCACAATCAGTCAAAAATATTTTCACACGATAGAAACATTTGAAAGGTAATTATTGGAAGTATTTTATTATTATAATAACATTGATTGGTAATATAACATACAATAAATAGTAAATAATTTACTACAACAGTTTAAATTATATTAAGTAATGTATAAAATTGATTATACTGTTAGTGTATAATTTAAATCCAAATGATAATTATAAGTAGTATTGTGTCCATAATAAAGTAAAATTAGTTATCTGCAAAATAGGTCAAGCAACCTGCTGTAATTGGTTAATATACACTGACACAATGTAAAAATTAAATCAATAAAAATAACGACATTCCCAAATAACAAAGCTAATGAAGTCGTGTTGGATCATAACAACAATAACATATTTGACGTAATTCTATAAAAAAAAATTGAGAAAAATATAATATAGATCAATTTTATTTTTATTTAATTAAATTAAAAAAAAACTCGATAGACCTCGATTCGAAATTAACCAAAGCGGAAAAGGGAATCAAATTATGTTGGAGCATAATTTAGGAATAATTATGATTACTATCTTACAGTTTTATCTGCAAAAGAAATAATTAAGTATAAAAGGTGAAGAGAATCTGACCTTTTGGTGCCACTGGTTGCCATCATTATGTCTTCAGTTCGTTATCAGTTGGTCTCCCAGCCATAGTCCGCTTTGGATTATATCTTTACGTTTTTTCTTAAAAAGTCTCATACCATTAAAAGTATCTTTACATCTTATGACTTATGTGTAGTTTGTTTATTTCCTTAGCTATCAATGCAAATTGTTTTCCGCACATTCAACAATCTCCAATCTCACTTAGAACAAAATTCTATATGGTTCAACGCGTGTGGGGACATCTCGAAAAAATTAGTTAAGATACTCTTTTCGTTCTTTTTTATTTGTCAAATTTTAATTTGATACACTTATTAAAAAAATAATAATTGATATATAGAGTTTATCCTTTTATTCCTATTAATTAATAGAGTTTTAAATATATTTACTCACTACATTTTTCAAAGACATTAACTCAATGTCATTTCTTGATTTGTCAAAATTAACAAATAAAAAAAAATTCAATTAAGAAATATTTAACAACTAAATAGGGACGAAGGAAGCACTAAACATGTCCATAGACGAGCGATGCATGCAGTAAGTCCAATCCCACACTATCACTCTATATATGATCTTTCATATTCATTTAGTTGAAATATTACTGTTGATATCATTTGTTGGGCTAAAATAATTCAAATATATTTTTAATATAGTATGATATTCTCCGTTTTAGGTTAAGGCAAAACACTTTTTTAAATAGTTTTTTTTTAAAAATCATTAGAAATACTCTACATCTTATATGTTTCTTCTTTTTCTTTCGGCTACTAATTATATGTATTGTTATTTGCACACTCAGTGTGTGTTCAATATGGAAGAAAATATATTTTGAAAAATGTTTTTCAATTTTTTTCGTGTTTGATTGGCTTAAATGTTTTGAAAAATGTTTTTCAAATGAACTTATTTTCCTCTAATTTGAGGAAAATGCTTTCTCTACTAAAAAATAGGGAAAATATTTTCCTATATTCTCTTTCAAACTCGCCACTCCATCCCCACCACCTAATTCTCCCAAACACTCGACCCCTAGCCACACAAACTACCACCTCATAATAAGACCCACCTCGCCCCGATCGACTCGGGACTCGACTCGAGATCGCTCGATTCGAGACTCACTCTAACCTGAGATTCAACCCTAATCCATGATCTGACGTTAGACTCGAGACCCTTCTAGACTTGTAATCGACCCCAGACCTAAAAACCGACCCTAAACTGTGACCCAACCCTCGACCTCGACCTGAGACTTAACCTGAATCGAAATAGGACTTAAGACTCACCCAAGTTATGGGTTGGTGTCGGGGTTAGGTTTTGAGATCGAATTAGTGCTAGGTATCAGGGTTAGGGCTAGGGTCTTGGGGTCGGGATTTGATCTCGGGTTCGAGGTCAGGTCTAGGGGTTGGGTCTCAAGGTCTGGGGTTAATGTTGGGCTTGGATCTCGAGTCTTGAGGTTGGGATCTTGGGCTTGGTCTCAACCTCGGGTATGGGTCTCAAGCAGTGGTGAACCTAGAATTTTTAGTAAGAGGGTTCAAAATTTAAAAAATTAGACCCATGAACTACCCGAATGGGTTCGATTCTACTAAGTATACATAAAAATTATTATTTTAATAATGTATAAATAGTATAAATTTTCGCTGAAGCCCTCACACTAAGGTGGCTCCACCCCTGGTCTCGAGTCTCAAGTCGACGTTGGGGACGGATCTTATGTTAGGGTCAGAGTCGTGGATGTCCCAAACCGGTATTGGGTCGGGTCCAAGGTCGGTATCAGGTTGGGACTATGTTGGGATATGAATTCAAATCTGGAGTCATAATATTTATCTAAATTATACCTAAATGTCTTTAGAATAATAATTTCTCATTATTAACCGAACGCCATATATAAAATAAGATTCCATTTATTTTTCAGAAAAGTATTAGTTAGGAAAATATTTTCCTTCGTACCAAGCACACCCTCAATGATGTTATATAAAATATAATTATTTACACTGTACTAAAACTGAAAATGTAAAGTCATGCTATTCATATTTTATAAGTTTTGGCCTTTTCTTTTTCAAAAGGGTTTGAATGGTTATCAAGTACTGTTCCTTTGACCCCAACAGGACCACCCAAATAGCTGTATTTCCAGACAAGAAATCAGAGCGTGCGTTTTAAGGAAGTTCAATGGCAGATGATAATGCCATGATCATGCGGATGCATTATATATTTAGAGCCGGTTTAAATTAAGGCACATTTATCTGAATGATTAAGATATTGTCTCTAAATCTTAATATGAATATTAAAATTGTCCCACTTTATAGGATTATACTTGGTATGTTACGTTATTATTGTTGGAGATTAAGCTTGTTTATTTTTTAACTTCTCAATATAAAAGATTACTTTATTTTTAAACATAATAATTAAATAATTCAAATAAAAAATAGTTAAATATTAGAAATATGTTATGAAAGTGGAAGGTGAAAGGTGGATTGTCCACCTTATAAGTGGATTACCCACTAAACTACAGCCACCAATAACTTACCATTTTTCTTTCATATTGTTCTACTTTCCATGCCTATATAAAGGCAAGATACAAAGAAGGAAATGGATACACAGATACAAAAACATTAATACACGGCAATTTCTCTCTGCCTTTCTTCTGTCTCTCTTTTCTCCTTTCAATATATGTCCTTTTAATTATTTTGCTATTTACTAAGTTAAGTTATTTCATAACACGTTATCAGCACGAGGCTCCGGCTAATTTTCAAGGTAACAAAAGTGGTAAGAGTTTTATTTAATTTTATTTTTATAAAATGGCAAATATTTCCAAAATTGAATTTGTTGCTTTGGATATCTCTGGAAAAGATTACTCCTCATGGCACTAGATGCCGAAATTCATCTTGAATCGATGGGTCTGGCAGACACCATCAAAGATGATAACACGGCATCTAGTCAAGACCGTGCAAAAGCTATGATTTTCCTCCGCCACCATCTTGACGAGGGTCTTAAATTACAATATCTTACATTAAAAGATCCCTTGAAATTGTGGAAAAATTTAAAAGAAAGGTATGACCATCTGAAGTTGGTCATGCTTCCACAAGCACGTTATGACTGGTTAAATCTGAGACTGATGGACTTTAAAAATATAACTGAATATAATTCTGCTTTATTTAGAATTATAGCTCAGTTAACTTTATGCGGAGATGAAATCACGGAACAAGATAAACTTGAAAAAACGTACTCCACATTTCCACCCGCGAATATGCTCCTGCAGCAGCAATATCGCGAAAAAGGCTTTAAAAAATATTCTGAATTACTTTCTCACCTTCTTATTACTGAAAGACATAATGAACTATTAATGAAAAATCATGATAGTCGGGCTGTTGGTTCTTTGCCACTCCTTGAAGTGAATTAGGCAAATTCTAACCAACGAGAAAGAGGCCATGACCCCAGTCGTGGTCGTGGTCGTAGTCAAAGAAGAAATTTTAATCATGATGCTCGGCTGGCACCGAGAAATAACCAGCAATATAAAAGGCAGGGTAAAAAGCCAGAAGCTTTACCGAAGAATAATTCAGAAACAATATGTCATAGATGTGGAGGTGTGGGGCACTGGTCGCGGATTTGCCGGTCATCAAAACGCTTGGTTCAGCTATATCAGGCATCGTTAAAGAGGGCAGAAAATAATCCAGAGACAAATTTTATCTCTGAGGACAATATTGAGCCCATGCATCTGGATGTAGCTGATTTCTTTAATTTTCCAGAAGTAAATATGAATGTTGATAAGCCCGATAATATTTAAACAATTCTCTTTGTTGTTGTATGTATTAAATATTATGTTTGTATTTTTCTAGATCCATGTAATAAAATAAAATTTTGTATAATAAATTATGTATTAATTATAATATTTACTTTCTTTCTTTGTGAAGAAAATATGGAAATGCCTCAAATCTTGTTTGGATCAATGATAAATCAAGAAGATATTTGTGTAATTGATAGTGGAACAACTCATGCTATTTTTAAAGACGAGAAATATTTTTCCAACTTGCTTAGAAGAAAAGCTAATGTTACTACGATATCTGGCAATTCCAAAATGATTGAAGGCTCTAGAAGAGCTACTATAATTCTGCCTAAAGGGACAAAAATTGTTATAGAAGATGCACTATTTTCTTCTAAATCCCCAAGAAACTTGTTAAGTTTTAAAGATATCCGCAGAAATGGATATCATGTTGAGACATTAAATGAAATGAATATTGAATATCTTGGTATAACCAAGAGTGTCTCAGGCCAGAAATATATTTTGGAAAAATTACCAACTCTGTCATCTGGCCTATATTATGCCAAAATTAGTGCAATTGAAGCAAATATGATCGTAAATCAGAAGTTTACTGATCCAAATACATTTGTGCTATGGCATGATTGAATAGGTCATCCTGGATCAATAATGATGAGACGAATTCTTGAAAATTCAACTGGACATCCGTTAAAGAACTAGAAGATTCTTACAAATGATGAATTTTCATGTGCTGCTTGTTATCAAGGCAAATTAATTGCCAGACCATCGACCCTGAAGGTTGGCATCGAATCTCCTGGTTTTTTAGAGCGTATACATGGAGATATATGTGGACCTATTCATCCACCTAGTGGATTGTTTAGATATTTTATGGTCCTAATAGATGCATCATCTAGATGGTCTCATGTGTGCCTGTTATCATCTCGCAACCTGGCATTTGCAAAGTTGTTAGCACAAATAATAAGATTGAGAGCGCAATTCCCAGATTATCCAATTAAGGCCATTTGCCTTGATAATGCTGGAGAATTTACATCCCAAGCATTTAATGATTATTGCTTATCAATTGGAATAAAAATTGAACATCCTGTTACTCATGTTCATACTCAAAATGGCCTTGCAGAGTCATTTATAAAGCGCCTACAATTGATAGCAAGACCTCTACTAATGAAAACAAAATTGCCAATTACTGTTTGGGGTCATGCTATTTTACATGCAGCAACACTTGTCCGTCTCAGACCGACACATTATAATAAATACTCTCCATCGCAATTAGTATTTGGTCATGAACCAAATATAGCCCATTTAAAAATTTTTGGTTGTGCGGTATATGTGCCTGTAGCACCACCACAACGTACAAAAATGGGCCCTCAACGAAGGTTGGGCATATATGTTGGGTTTAACTCACCCTCCATAATTCGATACCTTGAACCGTTGACTGGAGATTTATTCACTGCTCGATTTGCAGATTGTCGGTTTGATGAAACAATTTTCCCGCCATTAGGGGGAGAGAAAAAGGAACCCGAAAAAGAAAAAGAAATTGCGTGGAAAGTTTCATCACTATCACATTTTGATCCACGCACCCGCACATGTGAGCAGGAGGTCCAGAAGATCATCCACTTGCAGAAAATAGCAAATCAAATGCCAGATGCATTTACTGATTTGAAACGGATAACTAAGTCACATATCCCTACAGTGAATGTACCTATCCGGATTGATGTCCCAAAAGGACCATCTACAAGTATCATAGCTTCTGAATCCCAAATACGCCAGAAGCGTGGTAGACCGTTGGGTTCAAAGGATAAAAATCCTAGAAAAAGAAGCATAAGAAATAATAAAGATGATACTACACACGAACTTCCTGAAGAAGGTCAAGGTTTGAGTAATCCTGATATTCCTGAAGAAATTAGTGAACCCGAGACTCAAGTGAATGAAGAACTTTCAATAAGTTCTACCGGTGATGAGATAAATTTAGATCGATCAAAAATTACGGTGGATAATGTTTTTGCATATAATGTTGCAATTAACCTCATGCAAGATAGTGAAAGTCTTGAACCTAAATCCGTCGAAGATTGTCGACGTAGATGTGATTGGCCAGAATGGCAAAAGGCAATTCAATCAGAATTAGACTCACTTGCTAAACGTGAGGTTTTTGGACCAGTAGTCCAAACCCCTGAAGGTGTAAAACCAGTTGGCTATAAATGGGTTTTTGTTAGAAAACGAAATGAGAAAAATGAAATTGTAAGATATAAGGCACGCCTTGTTGCACAAGGATTCTCTCAAAGATCCGGAGTCAACTATGAAGAAACATATTCACCGGTTATGGATGGAATAACATTTCGATATCTCATCAGTTTAGCTGTACATAAAAATCTTGAAAAACATCTAATGGATGTAGTTACAGCTTACCTTTATGGTTCACTTGATAATGAAATTTACATGAAAATTCCAGATGGATTAAAATTGCCTGAAGCATGTAATAAGTCTCGGGAGATGTACTCAATAAAACTGCAAAGATTATTATATGGTCTGAAACAATCAGGGCGTATGTGGTATAATCGCCTAAGTGAGTACTTAATAAATGAAGGTTATATTAATGATGTTATTTGTCCATGTGTTTTTATTAAGAAAACAGAATCAGAGTTTGTTATACTCGCCGTTTATGTTGATGACATAAATCTCATTGGAACCCCTGAATAGGTCCAAAAGGCAATTGAATATCTAAAGAAAGAATCTGAAATGAAAGACCTTGGAAAGACAAAATTTTGTCTAGGTCTGCAAATTGAACATTTAGCAGACGGAGTTTTTGTCCATCAATTTGCCTACACTGAGAAAATCTTAAAAAAATTTTACATGGACAAAGCACATTCATTAAGTACTCCAATGGTTGTTCGATCACTTGAAGTGGAAAAAGATCAATTTCGACCTCCAGAAGAGGATGAAGAAATTCTTGGTCCTGAAGTACCATATCTCAGTGCTATTGGTGCACTTATGTATCTTGCTAACGCAACTAGACCTGACATAACATTTTCTGTTAATTTGCTAGCAAGGTATAGTTCATCCCCAACGCGAAGGCATTGGAATGGTATCAAACATATTTTGCGATACCTGAAGGGTACTATTGATATGGGTTTGTTTTATACTAACAAAGGTTGCGCAGATCTTATTGGTTATGCAGATGCAGGTTATTTATCAGACCCACATAAAGCTCGATCTCAGACAGGTTATCTGTTTACACACGGAGGGACTGCTATATCATGGCGATCTACAAAACAGTCCATTGTTGCTACTTCTTCAAATCATGCTGAAATAATAGCAATTCATGAAGCAAGTAGAGAATGTGTGTGGTTAAGATCGATGATACAGTTCATCAAAGAAAGATGTGGTCTAGAAAATAATGTTAAAATACCCACAATTATATTCGAAGACAATGCCGCGTGCATAGCTCAATTGAAAGGTGGTTTCATAAAAGGAGACAGAACGAAACATATTTCACCAAAATTATTTTTCACACACGATCTTCAGAAGAATGGTGAAATTGATGTACAACAAGTTCGTTCAAGTGATAATCTTGCAGATTTATTCACAAAGGCATTACCAACATCAACTTTTGAGAAATTAAGATATAAAGTTGGAATGCACCGTCTCCAAAATATCAAATGAAGCTTTCATCAGGGGGATAAAATACGCGCTGCACTCTTTTTTCCTTAACCAAGGTTTTGTCCCACTGGGTTTTCCTGGTAAGGTTTTTAATGAGGCAGCAATCAAGACGTATTATCAGATATGTAGACACAAGCTTTATGGATATTCATGATAAATATGTATATTATGTTTTGTAAAGTTTTTTTTTACATGTGGACATCCAAGGGGGAGTGTTATGAAAGTGGAAGGTGAAAGGTGGATTGTCCACCTTATAAGTGGATTACCCACTAAACTACAGCCACCAATAACTTACCATTTTTCTTTCATATTGTTCTACTTTCCATGCCTATATAAAGGCAAGATACAAAGAAGGAAATGGATACACAGATACAAAAACATTAATACACGGCAATTTCTCTCTGCCTTTCTTCTGTCTCTCTTTTCTCCTTTCAATATATGTCCTTTTAATTATTTTGCTATTTACTAAGTTAAGTTATTTCATAACAAAATATATATAATAAATTAATTGTTTGATAAAAGTAAATAAATTTATTTTTTTAATGACGGTGGAGATGACTTGTAGTGGTAATGGTGATGGTCAGTGCTAGTAGCTATTAATAATTGGTGCTAGTCACTGGTAGTTGTCAAAGCCAAAAGTGTGTACAAGGTGTAAAATGATGGGGTTCATAAACTTATGATTTTGGCTGATTTTGAATTTTAAGCGTTTGACTATAAATACAAGCTAAAAATATTTATAAATTAGTTTGACCAACTTATAAGTTTAGTTAAACATCTTCTTAGAAATTTTATCAAACTATTATTCCTTTTGATTCAAAATGTTAGTCATTTTCTAAATTGAATTTGTTTTAAAATATTTGATGTTTTAGAAGAATGAAAAAATTATTATAAATACCTTTTATTCAAATTGATGATTATTTTTAATTAGTGAAACTATGACATTTAAGAGGAAGTAGAGGATAACTTAGACAAGTATTCATATAACACTTTTAAGAAAATAAAATAATTGTGGTGTCAATATATATCACATAATTTTGGCCATCAAAGTAGAACATATAAAAAAAATAATTTAGTATCTTTGTCTATTCTAGAATTTGAACCTAAAACCACATAATTATTCTCAACTTACTTTATCTATCAATATGCCTCACCCTTTGGTGTAAGTACTCATATTATACTAATTAAACTTCTTACATCTTTTCCTAAAGGGCGGCAAATGTAAAGATAAATAATATAGACCCATAGTCACATCAAAAATTTAAAAAACACATTTTTATTTTTATTTTTTTAGTGTGTAGAAAGTAAAATAAATTAAAGAACGTGATAAGAAATTCATGGGCAAATGGTTACGACTTATGAGCATAGTGGAGTAGCAGTTAAAAGCTGCTTCTCATATTTTTACGTTAATTTCAACAAATCCCCTTTTCCCTAAGCTAAAATTATAAAGGATAAAATAAAAAAATACAATCTTTATTACTGGTGTTTCTATTCATATTAATAAGAATATTTTCTCTCTTTTACTTTCTCTTTTAGCTCATAAATAAATCACTGAAAAGTGAAAACACACATGCTCTTTCTCCTTTTTCAATTTCATCATTCACTTGCCATATCCATAATTCTCTAAACATAGTTCACTCATGTTGATCATTTAACAAATTTTATCGTGACACGTTAAGATTATCTATTGTATCATACAATTCTTGTAAACATGTTTGATGTAATTTTTGGGTGGAGAAAAGCTACTAAATGGTAAGTACAATTTCAATTTCCCTTTCGTCATCATTGATTAATTTCTAGCCAAAGAATTAAGTAAAATTAAGCTAATGTTTTTTTTTTTTTTACGAATTTGTATCACTAGACAGAGCATCTAACGTAATTACTGCATTTTGTTGTTTTTTCTTTGACAGTAAGAATTTGATTAAAAGAGTTAAGTGCCGGCTTAAGCTGTTGAAGAACAAGAGAAGTTGGATTGTTAAGCAATTGAAAGATGACTTAGGGCAGCTACTCAGACATGGACATTACCAAATTGTCTTTGACAGGGTACGATGAAATTTTCGGAGGGAAATATGTCGGAAATTGGACATATTTAACAGACATTCTATCGAAAATCTAATATTTCTCACTACGTTTTGATAGGAATATCCGTATGAAATTCGTGTTTTTTTAGTAGATATATGAATTTTTAGTCTATATAACAACTTGCAAAATTGATGACTGTTTTATTGTTTTTTTTTAAATAAAATTTTCAGGTTGAGCAGCTATTTATGGATGATAATATGTTGGTAGTGTATGATTTATTGGAGAATTTCTGTGAATTTATCCTCATTAACCTTCCATATATCCGGAGACACAAGTAAGGAAATAATTAATTGCGCGTTTTCATGCCTAATTTTATTAATCCTTTTAATATGGATGGTCACCTGTAGTTATTTTTTAAGTGATCTGATAGGGAATGTATAACCTATAGTTATCTTTTAAGTGATATGATAGAAAATGTATAACCTGTAGTTATCTTTTAAGTGATCTGATAGGGAATGTATAACCTGTAGTTATCTTTTAATTGATCTGATAGAAAATGTATAGAAGTTAACACTCGATAAATATTGTCATCTCTGTTTTGTTCCAGGGACTGTCCAAATGACATCAATGAAGCAGTGTCAAGTCTCGTATTTGCATCAGCTAGACTTGGCGATTTACCAGAGCTTCCGGTGATAAGGAAGCTCTTTGGCGAGCGTTATGGGAAGAAATTTGAAACATCTGCACTTGAATTACTTCCTGGAAATCTTGTGAACTATCAGGTTTGTCCACATTTTACAAAAAAAAAAAAAAGAAATTGCAAAATATAGTTAAGGTTGTAAATTTTGTTGTTCGTTCAATATACAGATAAAAGAGAACCTGTCCATAAAGTCTGTTTCAAATGAAGTGAAATATAGATTGGTGGATGAAATAGCAAGGATTTGCTTTCAACAAGGACCTTTGCTTCTTGAATACAGGAATGAATCACAACAAGAACAGGTAATTATGTTATGCAATCCATCAAAATTATGCATCAAAGGAGAAAGAACAGAGAAAATAAAACAAAAGGCATATCTACATCTTGCTTCTTGTTTATTAGACATAATACATAAACACACACTCAAATTTAGCGTCAGCTGACAAGAATGTAAATCTAGATACCTCAACTCGTCTCTAATGTGTCAGTTGAACACTCCAATTTACAAAATAATCATCTAGACACCTCCGAAATTTATGTGCTACGTCAGCATCAAATGTCCATGAGACAAAGTAGGGACGAGTTGAGACCAAGTTTGAGGGTATGTTTATGTATTGTGTCTACTTATTACTATCAAAGGCACCATCTTTTTTAACTTATATCATTGAAACTGCAGGTAAATAAAACCATTCATGATGCTCAAACTGGTTATAAGGATGGAGAAAAAAGATCGAAGAATTCCAACATCGCGCCAGAAGCAAATATTGCATCTGTTGATTATTCATCAGCAATTGAGGAAACTTCTATAGATTCAGTGCAATGTTTCAAGAACAATGAGCAGGAAAGAGTATCAACTTCAGCTCGGCCTAGTAATTCGTCTCAATCTACAATTTCTAGTCCTGAGCTTGTAATAAAAAGGGAATTTTGGAGAACGAATGGCTTTATTTCCAGGCAAACGACAGATCAATTAGACGTTGAGGAGTTCGAGTCTATTCTGAGCAAAGATTTGAACTTCCAAGATCAGAGGCTTTTCATGTTCAAAGCACCTCTCTTTCCCTTAATATTAAAGATGGATACTGATATCAACATGAATATCTTCACCCCACAAAAGAAGAGATTCATCGCTATAAAGAATGCATCGATGAAGGATCACTTGGAAAGTCAAAAATGTTGTTTGTTTACATTCTCATCATCAGCAGCAATGACTGGCGGGCAACTTTATTTGAGGACAAGGACTATGCCAGTTGAAAGGCCTAAGGATAACCTCGCGGACAACTCTCTTCGGTCAAATTCATCTCCAGTATATGTCCATCCTAAGCTACCAGATTATGATGAAATTGCAGCTATGTTCAAGGCTCTCAAGAAAGAAAAACTGCAAAAAAAATGCTAGTAGAAAGGAATTTGAGTGAATTCATAACAAATAGAATGTGTGTGTGTTTGTTGTGTGTGTCTTTCCTTTTACTTGTTACACAAAAATTAGTAGATTTATGCATTACATTACATTTCCCAACTGTAAAACATTCTCCTTCAAGGAATTTTCTGAGTGAAATAAGTTAGTGTTTGGTCATGAAATTTGATCTGAAAATAGACTTCCACTATAGTGTTTTCAAGTAAAATACATGTTCAAACGCAACTTTCCAACCCAAAAATCACAACAACAACAACATATCCAGTGAAATTCCACAAGTGAGATCTGGGGAGGGTAGAATGTATGCAGACCCTATCTCTACCTCCAGATTGTTTCTGAAAGAGTACAACAAATTCCGGTATAAAGAAGAAGCCAATGAAGAGAAATCGAATCAAGAAACAATGCAAAAGTAGCCAAAACAACAATAAAATTATGTAATAATCAAACAGTCATAAACTTAAAAAATTCAAAGTTTCAAGTTTTAAATTTCAACTACAAAATTTTTCACCAAACAGAAGCAAGTAATGCTTTGATAAATATGCAGAGTTTATCTGGTTTCATAGTCAGTAGTGAGATTTTGAGTTGCAAAGGAATTTTAATTTGCTTAGTGTGGTTTATCTTTTCTGTGTGATTTGCGTGTTATCACACTGGAGCAGAGTTTACATTGTGTGCTTATCTTTCCTATGTAATTTGCGAGCTATTATACTGAAATGGACTTTATTTTGTGCGAGTGATTTATATTTTTTTGTGTAATTTGTGGATTATCATATTAGAGTGGAATTTATTGATTTAGGAACAATAACATTAAATCCGTATTTATTATGTGCGCATTCGAAGATTGGCATGTGAATTACTAATTTTCTATTGTGTAGATCAAAGTAGAACAGCCGCCCCATGACATCAATGTTCATCATGCTTTAACTCTGCTATGTTCATTAAACATTTAAACCTAATCATTATCTAGCTAACCACAATATTAAGATTTTTCATCTTTTATTAAGAATTACTAACAATTTTTAAGCTTATCATTTTCTGATCAAGAAATGATGATGATCTCATGGTACGGCCAATGACCCCACTTTTTTCAAACCAATTTTTCCTGTCTATATCATACTGAGTTTAGTTAGTTTTTTTTTTTAAAGTATGTAATTCATCAAATTTGCATCTCACTACCACAAAAATAGTACTTTCTATGTTTTCTTTACTTGTGCAGTTTGCATTTTATATATCTTTAAGAAAGCATTAGTTAAATATTAATTTTACTAAAATATCTTTATTAGTGACACTTGAGTAAACAGGGAAATATATTTTTAGTATAATAAACAATTAATAGAGAACGAGGGAGTGACGGAGTATGTAATAACACTACAATTTTTTTGTGAGTTTAAATGGAGATTCACATTGGATTTGAACACGCAATATACTCCGTTTTAATTTGTTTGTCCTATTTTTCTCTAAGTCTGTTTCAGAAAAAATGTTTCTTTCCTTTGATGATAGCTTTTAAATTTCAACTTTCCACACAATATGTTTAAAACTACAGAATCTGCATATATGCTTATAATTTAAGACCACAAAATTTGAAAGTTTCTTTACTTTCTAAAATTTGTATCAAGTTTGATGGCAAGTTCAGAACTTATAAACTTCAAATCTCCGTCTCGAACATTCTGTCTACGGTGGGATCTAGATACAGCTCAACACAGTATCCTTTCCCATTAAGTACCAACACAATGAAATAAAACAGATCCATACTAAACTAGTTTTATGTGACCAAAAGTCCTGAAGAGACTTGTAAGTATTGGCCGAGAAGCTTATTTCAGACCATAAAGGGACTTTTCAACTTGCACAGTCATGACTTATGGCTCATGATTATTACTAATAGATCGCGCTTATCCAAGTTTTTGAAGTAGACGAAAAAGGAAATTTGGTGCGCTAAAGTTGGATAGTGCCACAAGAGTCTATTGTATACAGTATTACCATATTTCTTGTTTCCTAAGTCATTGGTGGAGGAATGTGTGTAGAGTTTTGCAAATCAAACAATAGGCATAGACAGGATGCATCATTTTAGTAGATTGGTGTATTGTAACTTTGCAGCCAAAGAAGTAACCTTCATCATTTCATTTAACCAATAAAACAATAGATATTTTGAAATATGTTCAACAGGGATCTGCTACTTGGGATTCTTTCGATAAATACGTGTTACATATCCTGTCTCAGACATCGATATTTATGTCTGTCTCACTATAAGTAAGAGATGTATCGTGTGATCTCCGCGGCTTCTCCTCAGTCGCCCAAAGGAGAAGCTTGTAGTGGCATTTCCAGATAGCCACATGAAAATAGCCTCTCCAATACTTCACCACTCAAATGAAAAAAAATAATTCAATCAGTGTATTTTGTTTCACTTCTGCACTAGATGTTCAACATCTCCAAGTTGCACTTCACCTCCTTGAAATGCATATTCATCCTGGAACAACAACTCTATCTGCTCCAATGATTTGCCTTTCGTTTCTGGCACGTGTTTATAGACAAATGCAACAGATAGTAAAGATGTCACTGAAAAGATTAGGAAGGTTCCACCAACAGTAATATTTCGCGAAACAGAGAGAAAAGACATCGCGATCAGGCCACTGCACATTCTATTACCTACTGCTCCGAGCCCTGATGCTTGAGCACGAACCCTTAACGGAAAGATTTCTGATGTTAAAACCCAACAGACTGGACCAATCCCCACTGAGAAGAATGCAACGTTCCCACAAACGAATAGTATGGCTAGCGCGATGCTAATTGATCCTTCTTTCATTAAAAGTAGAGTGATCCCCACGCCAAACAAACATGTAGTCATACCAATCGTGCTCACATAGAGCAATGGCTTTCGTCCGACTTTGTCAATTAGAATGATGGCTATTAGTATAAATGCTGTTTTGCTGATTCCCACAGCAACTGTAGCAGCCAGAAGTTTTGATTCATCCTCAATACCAGCTGCTTTAAAAATTGCGGGACTGTAGTAAACAGTTGCATCAATTCCAGTAATCTGTTGGAAACACTGAATTCCAATACCTGTGATCAGCATCCTACGTAGAGCAGGAGAGGGGCTCAACAATTCACGCCAGACAGGTTTGTCTGTGTTTGAGGTTCCAGCAGCTTGTTGTATCTCGGCTAGTCTCTCCTCAACTTCCGACTCATTTTCATCTGTTTTCATTAGAACCGACCTTGCTTCTTCTACTCGGTTCTGCAAAACCAGCCACCTTGGTGACTCCGGGATGATGAAGAGAGCGACTCCAATAAAGACTGAGGGAAGAATTCCAACAGCAAGCATTATCCGCCAGCTTATATGTGCTGAAAGACCGGAGAATGCATAATTAGATACATAACCGAGTAGAATTCCTAGATTTATGAAAATCTCAGGAAATGATGTGAGTGAGCCTCTAGCAATAGTTGGTGATATCTCAGCTATATAGACGGGTGCAATCATGACGCCGAAGCCTATGCCAACCCCAGCTAAAATCCTTCCTACCATTAGTATTTCGAATGAAGGAGCAATAGTCATTACAGCTGCACCTATTTGAAAAACAACAGCAGCTAACCCCATTGTCCACTTTCTACCAATCGCATCCGACACTCTTCCACCAGCTAAGCTACCCAAAAGTGAAATTATGCTCAAAACACCAACAAGAACTTCTTGTTGAACTTCTGTTATTTTCAAATCTTCTTGAATGAATAAGATTGCTCCACTCATGACACCTACATCTGCAAATTGAAAACACAGGCATTGAAATTAAACTTCAGCTAGTAAATAAACTTTATGAAAAGCACACAGTGTGCAGCTACAAGAATTGATGAATACATTGAAAGCATTTCTTCATACCCCCACAATCCCCACCCAGAATTTATTTTCAGCTACTCTGAAACCAGGTGGTACATAGTCAAAATGCATTATAATGTATATCGCTTAGTACTACACATAATTTGTAAAAGTTAGATGAGAATTGTCACTCTCTCTTGAGTTCCAGTAGACAAAGCAGGCTATTTCTCCACTAATAATGAACTAGAACTTGCAGAAACAGTACTATTGGTTAAACATTTTCTGGATTAAATGCAAAAAAGTAAAGAACACATTATTTATGCCATAGAAGCTCCATCGATATGTACTTCTCCTTGCTACATTGTGCTACAGAAGATAATGTTGTTGCTAACAAATTGCTCAATGTCGCTTCTCAAAGTATATAGGATCTTCAAGTATCTACGGAAGTTGATCTATCTAGCAAGCTGCCGACTTTATTTAAACATGATAGTACTTCATTGCCTAGTCTAAGAATTTCTTATGATTCATTTTGTTCATTGATGGAAGTTTCTTGCTCTTGCTCTAGAGTTCATTTTTTCGACTTGTAATGAAGGGAGTCTCTTCCTTCCTATGACAGGTTTTTGTGTAAAGCTCCAATCTGTACAAAATATGTAATCAATTTTCAAGAGGGATCTTTACAGGAATAGCCTAGAAGATTTACTATTTACTTTTTTCTAGCTGATATACATAGTCTATACACTCATTATGCACGATCATGCACATATTATACCTGGATTATACATCCGCCAACTATTTATAGTTTAATCAGTTGGGTGAATGGTTCTTCAAACAATAAATAAATTTCTGCCCCAAGGATTTTTTGGCTTCAATCGTGAATCACAGACATTTTCTCCAGAGACAAATAGGGGTGGGCATGGTATGGTATATACCGAATTATTATACCATACCGAATTTTTTGATACCGTGGTTTTGGTATTATGGTATTTGGTATGGTATATGGTATACATTTTAAATTATTTTTGTATTTGGTATGGTATTGGTATTTAGAAATAACATACCGAAATACCGAATACCATACCGAATTATATAGTTACATAAATAACATATATATATTATTAAAATACTAAGAAATATGCAACCTAGTATTAGTATAAACTAAATGTTTAGAAGTTAAAACTTTGACTGCTCTATTTTGATTGAAAT
The DNA here is from genome assembly GCF_947179165.1 of Solanum dulcamara. NCBI lineage: Eukaryota > Viridiplantae > Streptophyta > Magnoliopsida > Solanales > Solanaceae > Solanum > Solanum dulcamara. The sequence goes on along the minus strand of NC_077246.1, from coordinate 5,557,452 downwards.
GTATTTTAAATGTAATTGATTAACAAAAAAGGAGCCGTTTGTACTTTCTTTTGAATATATGTTTCTACATGTGAAATGTTTTAGTATGAAACAATTGAAACCATTTTTGAATCTCCGAAGTCAAAATACTCTATTATATGAGTATATATTATTCGAACTTAACAAACTATGATTACTGATTTACATATCGAAACCGAATTTCAAAATACCAAACCCTATTGAATTAAATTGGTATGGTAATAGTATAATAGTTTTAAAAACCGAATACCAAATTTACCATACCCAAGTTTCAAATATCGTACCATACCATATCATGCCCACTCCCAGAGACAAGCATTCACGCTTGCTGATTTACTGCTTCAACTATCACCACTACTACTCCACTACTATTGAATAACAACAGTGTAACAACAACTTACCTAGTTTAATCACACCAAGTGGAGTGTACGGAAGGTAGAGTATATGCAGACCTTATGCCTTAGAGGTAAAGAGACCGATTCTGAGACTCTCAGCTCAAGGAGAAAAACAGTCCATAGCAATTCAGAAAAAGAAATAACCAAAGTACAAGAAATAACAGATACTGACGGTAACTACAACAAAATAATATGATAATTGAAGTATAAGAAACTAGTCCAGTTGAAGTCAATACTCAAAACACAAATCTTGAAAAAAAAGTCAACCTTTAGGAACCATCTCACAGCAAGTTTCAATACACATACTCCAAATATTTTGATTCACAATTTATGGGGTAAAGAATAACAGACATGTAAAATTATAAAAAGATTTACCATAACCAAGGAGGACATTGTTAAGAGAAGCAAAAACAGCACAACCATAAACATATTTTCTAGTACTCTTTTTCCTGCTTTCCAACTGATTATGATTATCATCTCCATCATAATCTGTAAATTCAGAATCCATTCTCTTGTACTTGTTCTTGCTCCCCAATGGAAAATCTGACAGACCCATTTCCCCATGTCCATTTTCTTGGACACTTGCTATACCCATCTACCCAAAAAAATCCGATCTTTTAACTGAAAAAAAAAACAGAAATTTTGAAGGTATAAATAGATGGTTTGACCCCAAAAATCCAATCTTTAACAGCAAGATTGGATTTTGGGAGTTGGGTTTCAGTTACAAAATCAAGATCTGGAAGAAAATGAGAAAGAATTGAAAAATAATGAAACAAGGCAAGTAAGAATTGAAAAATAAGGAAACAAGGCAAGTGGACAATTTTATTTGTCTTTTTGAATCATAATTTGTGTTTAACAGTTTTACTTGTGAGTTTTGAAAATAATAACTAATACTTTCTTTATTTTAATTTATATAATACAACAACAACAATAACCCAATGAAATTTCACAACGTGGGGTCTGGAGAGGGTAGAATGTACGCAGACCTTACTCCTACCAAGGTAGGACGGCTGTTTCCTGGAGACCCTCGGCTCAGTAAAAACATAAATGCATAAAAAAATGTTAGATAAGAATAGAAAATTAAAAGTTTATGAGAAAAACAACAAACAAATAACGAATAGATAACAAATAAATACAAATAACAAATAACGAATAAATAAATAATGAAAGCGTCACAGATAAAATAGAGTAATTAAATGATAAAAAGTAATAAATACTAACAGAAATAACAGAAATCAGAAGTCAAAGCGCAAGAGATCGTAATGTACTACTACGCCTATGAATAGAGAAGAATAACGAGACTATGAACTAGCCTTCTACCCTAATGTGGGTCCTCCACACCCTCCTATCTAAGGTCATGTCCTCCGTAAGCTGTACTTTTCAGAAATTTAATTGTTTATATATATATATATATATATCTTGAATTTAGCAATTATGTTGATTTATCTTTTTTACGTATTTTTTATATATGTCAATTTTATTTCAAAATATTTAAAGATTGTATATCTGAATTTATAATCAAAATTAAATTATTTGATTCTCGAAATTCAAATAACTGAAATAAAGGAAGTATTAGTATTTTATTATAATACACATGTTAATTAATATTTAATATTTTTTAAAATTAATTTTAAAAATAAGTAATTAATATTAAAAATAAAATATAAAAAATATGTATTTCTTTTTGATATATTAAAAAATAACAAATAAAAAAAATACGTTTAATATAATGAACAACTAAAAATAAAAGGAAAAGAGTATAAGGGAATAATTTGACCATTGAAATGGTATTGTACATCACACGGCCTTGACCAATGACCATCTGACTTTTAAAATTAAAAAAATGTGGAGTTTTCAAAGATATTACAGCGTGACTTGGCAAATTTTCAGTACATTTTCATGCTGTTATATCAAGCCTAGTCAATGGGAGTTTCCTAGAAGGTACTCCTCACCTCCACCCATATTTACTTGTCTATATTTTACGATATATTTTACAAATACTTCCTATGTAAATATATGATACATTTTACTTTTTAGTTCCTTTAAAAAATAACATCGCTTTTTATAGTTAGATATAATTTAATCTAATTTATTTTTCTTTTATTCATAATGAAATAATTTATAGTGAAATAAATCATCAAAGAATGTTTTAGACGATAATTTTTTTTAAAAAGAAATTAAAAAATTGTATCAATTCAAACAGATGCCACATAAATTAAAACGGAAGGAATAATAAATAAAATTATAATTCTACTACTATATAACCCTTAACTATCATAAAGTCATCTTTTCATTCGAAAATGAATAATAATACTTAATAAAAAATAAAAAATATATAAAATGATAAATTATTTTTTATATTTTAATTGAATAAGTAAAAATAAATATTTATTTTATAGTAAAACCAACAAAAGTGAATGGAGGAGTATATTTGTATGTTCTCATCGACCTCCATTTCCTGAATCTAAGGGTGAAATATTTCTTTTGGGCTATCATGATATCCTCTTTAGTTCTTAGTCCATCTATTCAGACTCAGACTATTCAGACGTTTTAGATTTATGTTCTCGTTTGGGGTTGTAGAAGGCCCCACTCCAAGTTGTTCAACAATAGTGGCGTCGAACTTCTCGACCCTTTGACTTAAGATTAGTCAGTTATATTTCTCGATGGGGTGGGGAAGGGATATAACTCAGCGGTAGAGTGTCACCTTGATGTGGTGGAAGTCATCAGTTCGAGCATGATTATCCCTAAGCCCAATGTGAGATACATGATTTTCAGGTTCTAGGAGGAATGTTTTCCACAAGTGTTTTTATGATAATGGATTTTGTTTATAGAAACTTAATATTCTATTGTCTTAAACTATTTTTTTGGACTGTTACATTGTTCAGGCTGGGTTGGTAATTGATTCTTCCATCAGAGGGTTAGTGTTGGTGTCACTCAAGATGGTCTAGATCGAGACAGAGGGAGGGGGAGGAGAGGGATAGAGAATGAGATTTTATCCGTCATCACAAAAAAGGGACAAAGAGTTCTCATCCAACTAAGCAACCCACATCTCAACTTCACCAATAGATTGTAAAAAAACAAAATGAAAGGATTAAAAAAATGCCCCTAAGGAATGTTATGCAAAAAGTTTTAAAATTAATTTAAAAAATTGTGATGCAAAAAGATTCCTTAAGAAGAAACAAAATCTTTAATTTAACGATGCAGAGAAAATATAACAGGTTGCTGTGGTGTAGTGGTTATCACGTTAGTCTTACACACTAAAGGTCCCCAGTTCGATCCTGGGCAGCAACAACATGTATATGATTTTCTTTTTTGCATTTTCCTAACGATCGTTTCAATGGCATTCTAGATGAAATGATTTGTACAGTTTAAAAATCTTACCTTTACTTAGAGAGAGACCTCTCGCTTGTTTAAGAGAAAACGTGGACTTTCGTTTAGTGTATTAGCTACTAGCATTGCATGTAATTTGTTTTGCTACTTTTAGTTTTCTCCAAACAAGCTATACTTATGTACTTGCTTAGCTTTGCTAGAAGGTACACATATCACATGTTTTGTTTTTTGCATTCAAACTTTCCACCATTTTGAGATTGTAGTGTGTTTTCTTTTACATTTCCTATGTATACAATATACTCTTATATCAATTTGAGGGCATATTGCATAGGGAAAAGGGTTATATATGCGCCTAAATTTTACGAAAATGTCTAGATATATCCTCCGTTTGAAATTTGGCTCATCCATACCCTTACCGTCCAACTTTTCGCTAATATATACCCTGTAGTCGTTAGCTGCCTTGCTAGAAATAATCAACCCTTTTCCTTCTTTTTTTTAAGGGAAAAGAGTCATATATGCCCCTAAACTTTACAAAAATGTCTAGATATATCCTCCATTTGAAGTTTGGTCTATTCATGCCCTTGCCGTCCAACTTTTTGAATATGTACGTATACCCCTCTAAACGTTATTTGCTTTGCTCGAGGTCACCAACCTATTTTATTTTTACATTTGAAAGTGTCACATAACTCATTAATTGCCACATGACATTTTTATTAAATTCACCATTTTAATATCTCTCAATTATCCGCCCCAAAAAACCCATCCCTTTTAACCTAAAATCAAAGCCCTAACTGTGGATCCTCTTCTTCATTTGTCCCACTGAAGAATTGTCTTCATCTTCTTCTTTGCCAAATTTCTCTGTTTCTGCAGATTATCAAGCTGTAGCTCATGCTGCTGTAAACAAATTCAAAAAGTTCATTTCTTTACTTGACAAAAACAGAACTGGTCATGCTAGATTCCAGCGAGGACCAGTTACTTCTCCTCCAGCACCAAAATCCCAGCAAAACAAGCTTCAATTACAACAATCCATAAATAATCAGAACACCCAAATTGAAGAAATCGAAAAGCCTACCAAAATCTACTATCCGACCTCAATTCAAAGATTGCCTCTGTTACCACATAATCATCTTCAATTAGTGAAAAATGAGTCGATTGAGAGGAAAGAAGCACCAACAATTAGGGCTTTGATTTTGGGTTAAAGGGGACGATTTTTTTGGGTTGGATAATTAAGAGATATATTAAAAGGGTGAATTTAATAAAAATGTCATGTGGCAATTTCAAAAATCTTTTTAATAAAAAGGAATAGGTTGGTTATTTCCAACAAATCAAATAACATTTAAAGGGGTATACATATTCAGAAAGTTGGATGACAAATGCATGGATAGGCCAAACATCAAATGGAGGGTATATCTAGACATTTCCGTAAAGTTTAGGGGCATATATGACCATTTTCCCTTAAAAAAAAAAGAAAAAAGGGGTTGGTTATTTTCAGCAAATCAACTAATGATTACATGGGTATATATATGCGAAAGGTTAGACGGTGAGGGCGTGGATGAGCCAAACTTCAAACGGAGTGTATATCTAGACATTTTCACAAAGTTTAGGGGCATATATGACCTTTTTCCCTATTGCATATAGTAATGCACTTACTAGCTTATTCTTCAATGTTAGTATTAATGTTATTTCCTTTGCTTCAATCATGGCATTATTTGTTATCATTGTTCTCTTTTTATTGTTTTCAACATGACTTCTTCGATACTATATTTGTTTTACATGTTTTTCTTTTAGGCATAATACATAAATATAACCCTTAACTTGGCTTTAACTGACAACTATAACCTTTAACTTTACTAGTGCACAAGTAGTCACTTTAACTATTCAAAACTTGAACAAATATACACATTCGTCCTACATGACATCTTACATGGTAATTTTGCATCCTACGTGTATTATGTCACGTAAGACACGTGTGTCTACTTGTTCAATTTTATACAAGTTTGAGTGCCTATTTAGCACATTCAAAGTTGGAGGGCATAAATGTAAAATGAAGCTAAGTTAAAGGACATATTTATGTATTACATCTTTTTCTTTTATATACTTAACTTGAGCCGAAGGTCTATCGGAAAGAGCAACTCTACATTCGCGTGAAGGATAGGGGTAAGGTTGCGTACGTACAACCTTCCCCAGACTCCACTTGTGGAATTACAATGGATATGTTGTTATTGCATATAGTAATGTTGAAATTTGAAGGCTAGTTGTGAAGACATTTCTTTTCACCAGATGCTTACAAGGGAAGTTAGCAATCTCTGTTGAACATAAAATGAATGAGACAGCTACAGAATCATGGAAAGATAAAATTTTCTCTTTATTTCAGTATGCTATTATTCCATGTCAAAATCCAAATACATTCTATAGGCATTTCTATCTGAAGAGTAATAGCCCTCAACAAGAGTATCCACTTGGAAACCAAGTTTCTTGTATAAATGCATGGCTGCAGTTCTTGTAGGATCTACATGAAGCGATATCCGATGAACGTTTCTTGTTCTGCATTTCTGCACTGCTGCCTTCAGCAATTTTTCTCCATGGCCTTTTCCCCTGTAATTCTCTTTCACTAATGTATTCCACAGGAACGATACATCACTAAACAAAATGAAAAATTTTAAATGCAAAAAGAGAAGGAATATTGTAAATGAATCTCTCTCCCCCTCGTTTTTCATTTTGTGCTGATTCACTCATGCCAGAGAACAACAGGAAAGAGACAGGCATGTAGCGGAAGCAAACTTTTTCTTATGGGAAAAGATCACGATAAGAAATTCATAACCACTGAGAGAACCAAAGCACTTCTTTTGAAAAGTAAAAACGAAAAATAAACATCGCATGAAAGATGGTTCTCTATTCTATGCAATGACGGACAATACTTCACTGACTTATCGGGAATATTTACTAATAATATCAATTCACCTTCTATCTTTCCCTATAGTGATTCAACATGATGAAAATCAGAGAAAGATTTAACTAAACTCTCGTGCAAAATTCCTCAAAAACAACTGCTAGCTATTTCAAGGTTCATTGTTTCCTCAATAGTAACATATCAGCTTGCTCGGAGGGGAAAAATACGTACACCTCTCTAATTTAGAGATTTGGACCGTTCAAGAAATGCGGCACATTCCATCCAATCCAGCTACAGAGAAGTGCATTGAAAGAGCAGAAGCAGTTTTTCATACCTCTCTGTTCATAGAAATCAGAACTCGTTCAGCAAATGCATTCATACATATTCTTCTTAGAGAGACAATTTTTCGTAGATGAACTACTTCTGAAAGTATATTTATATCTTTTGAATGCTGAAGCTATAGTCACATTCACACTCCTGATTGTTCTTTCTCATACGAAAACATTAGCCAAGAGTCACATTTGAGTTCCTCAGGATGATAAATTCCTATCTTAAATCACATTGGTCCTATCCAATCCCATGAATTTTATCTCATCATGCAAAAGTTCATCCCCAACCTAATCGTGAGTCACATTGGTACGAGTTTCATAGACCAGTGTCAACTACAATTGCAAGCACAATAATGCTTCCAGAAACTAAGTATCCTCGAGTCTAATGACTTACTAATCCTTTCTCCACCCTGAACATTGATATTCTTAGCAGTAGTTACACATGTTAGAAAACTAATAAAGAGACCATAGTTATTTTACCGAGAGTCTATCAGAAACAATCTCTTAACCCTACAAAGGATGGAGTAAAGCCTACGTACATCTTACCCTCCCTAGACCCCACTTATGGGATTACATTGGGTATGTTATTGTTGTTGTAGTTGCCATTTCGCCAATTATTAAACTTACAGGCTCTTTTACATATGTTCTTTTAGAAGTAATCTAACAACAATTCGCATATCATGTGCCTCAAATTCAATCCTAGTCCAAGAATTCGTAGTGTTACGATAAAAACCACACTAATCAACAAGAACCGCTTATCCATGGACCTCATCCTTAATCCCAGAACATCAACTTTAGGATACCTTCAATCAATGGTTGCACTTTATATTCTTTACATTTAAAAACAACATACTTATTTGGGTAGTGTGTACGCAGCCGGACCCTATCTTGTGAAGGTACTGAGCTTATTTCCGATGAACCCTCAGCCAAACAAACCCATATATAAGTTTAAATGCGCTTATAACTTATGCCTTAAGAAACATGATAAAACTGCTTAAAAACATGTGAAATAACCGGAAAATCGAATCAAAAACAGAAAATTACGAAAAATGAAAAGGGGTTTTCTTCTTCAAACCTGCTAATTTAGTGATGCAAGCACAGAGTGAAGAAGGCCAAGAATACATAACATAACCAGCAATATCTCCACCCAATTGGATGTAGAACAACCCACAATTCTTCTTTTTCAGTTCTTCATCAAAAGATCGAGCTAAAGATTCGTGTTTGGGGAAAATCTTCTTCTCTATTCTCACCATGTCGTCAACTACGTTAGCCCAATTTGGTGAATTTCTTTGCAATTCAACTATCACTTCCGTTGCCATTTCTTGGATTTTTCTAATTCGCTGCTGATGTATGCATTTTAGGTTAACAAGAATCAATTGGGGTCATTATTGGAAAGAAAAGTTGTTTCTCTGTCCAAAAGAACTAACATTATTTTAGTAGAAGTTTTACGTTAGTAGTTTTTTTAGTACAAAATTTTCACATATTTTTAATATTAGAAATTATTGTGTACGTTGTTTTTATTTTACATGCTTTATTATAATGTATAAATTAGAATATTTTGTGTAAACAAACGAGAATTGACAGTACGTATATTGGTTGATATTTATATTCTCAACTAATTTCTTTTTGTACGTGTAGTCTTTAAGCTCACAAGCAAAAGTAAATCGAAATGGACTCTAATACTAATTGTCGGATTGAATCAATTCAAAGATGTTCTTAACAAGTGTGATACCGTTTGTTTTGGACCAAGCTTGTCCGATTTTCTCCAAAAGGCCTCGCACCATTAAGAGGTGTTACAACTTACACCTTATATATAGTTTTCTAATCTTTTCAGCTATCAATGTAGGACTTTGTTTATGCAACCAACAATTTTGTTATTTGTTCTTGCATTTTTAATGTTAGCTTTGTGTTCTCCATCACAGGTTGAGGTAACGGGATCGGATCAGAGGCGGATCCAGAATTTAGAGTCTGTGGGTGCCAAGTAGATTCATCGATTAGTGGGCAATGAAAATTTTAAAAAGTTTGATGGGGGAGTTAGAGTTTGAAGAGAAAGAAAAAGAAGAAAAGAAAGAGGACAAAACTCTCGTTTATGTTTGGTCAAATACATTTTTTTTTAAAAAAGAATGCTAGTAGGATTCAATACCGCGACTTAAGGCTTATAATTCTGCCCCTTTACCACTGGCACCCCAAAGCACTTTTATTCTATGGGTGGCACGTCTTATATATATATATATATATATGCTTAATATATATAAAGTTTCCGTCAAAATTTGTGGGTGGCGTGACAACCCCACGGACCTTAATAGATCCGCTCCTGGATCGGATCATAAAGAATTGGCAAAATACAAACCGATGGTGTTCTTAGTAGCAATCCAAGGGATTGGTTTACTTTTGGACATGGTATTATTTTCTTTGTTCTACTTAAGGCTAGTAAGTTCACTTTGATATTATTTTCTTCCTACTTGATCCCTCTGGAGCATGAACGTAATTGGTAAAATTGCATTTAATAGATATTTGTGGTCTGATTCTTTTTCGAATTTCGCATATAACAAAAAATTTAGTTTACCTGGCTGCCCAATTTTTGGTCCCTCATTTTGCAGTGTAGGACTACACACTGATTAGCTTAAGTAAGCATTTCTTATCAAGTACACATGAAGCAACTTGGGAAACTTACATAAACACACTATCACTAAGACTGATTATGAACCTTAGATCAAGTATATGATAATATTTATTGTTAAGGATCTGATGGTGCCCGTGGAGTTGTTTTGGTGGGGAATGTCCCCAGTTGTGATTGCTGCTAGTTCTGTTCCACTTTCTAAATAGAAAGAAAAAGAAAAGGATTTCGTTTTCGAGTCTGTTTTTGATTCTTCCGACCTTGAATCTAGGTTTCCCATAATGCCTCATTGCTGCTTTCAAAGGGTACAGTTTACTTTCGATTTCTCCCTTGTAGCCGTTACCCGAATTCGCGCAAGTGTGTCCACCACCCCCCCACGGGAGAAAGAAACCTAAGAGAAGACGTACTTTCCCAATGGATGTTCCAATTACTAAGCTGACTACCTTCCCTGCCTTGGTAGCTCTTCAAGTGAGTTTTCTTTACCTGCCCTCCATGCCACTATCTTTCTTTCCGAAAAATGCAGCCCCTACCATTAGTCGTCTATGGAGATCTGAGATTCGTCTAATGAATTCTAAGTTCAATCCATCATGTTTAGCAGAGCTACTTCTTCGAGCTGAGTGGGGTCGCGCCCCTTCCTTCTTTATGGCCGTATAGTATTTTATGATTTTTCAGAGGAATTTATAGCATCCATCTGCTAATGTGTAATGTGCTCCCTGGTGACAAATCACCAACTCAGGAGTCCTTGAAAGCCTTGATCTATGTAACAAAATCTGAAAAGCTACAGGGATGACAAAAAGAGGGCGCTTTCCTGTGAAGACCAAAAGAGACAAGCTTATGACTAAACACTACCCGAAATGAAGCTCAATCGATTCAAATCGGTCCCAAAGGATGTCCTTAGTTGTGTTGGCAAGAATCTTTTCGGAAAAAGAGGCGCTTTGTAGATTTAAGCCAGCCCAAGAAGCTGTTGTTGAGCCCGTAGAGAAGGAGGAGTAGGAGGAGTCAGTTTTCTTTAAAGAGCGAGGAACGTAGTGTCGGACAATTATGCCATTCGGAAGAAGTCTTATACAGAAGAAAAGCCTGTTACGAGTAAGTGGGCTTTCAAGCGAGGAAAAAAACTCGAGAAATTATGTGTGATGACAGGAAAATCGCTATTTCCTTAGTCTTTATTCCGCTCTCATAGAAGCTTAGGCCCATCGGGATTGGGCATGGACAAGCCTCGACTGGGCCAACATTGATGAAAAAGAAAATATTTATCATTTATAGCAATAATATTTTTTTCACTGGACACTTATAATACATTTATAATACAGTTTTAATATAATTTAGCGAGAATAATTTATAAAACTCATATAATACAAGTTTTATTCATGGATAATATATTTATCACACACTTTAATATACTTATAATACATTATGTCGATTTCTTACCAAACAAGTATAATATATTTTAAAACACTTATACTACATTTATATTGCTTGCATAATTCACTTTTAATACATGAAATATATATCATAATATTGTTATGTATTGCTATAAATGATAATAAATAAAAAGTATCGCTAACATCAGTAATTATTTATTAAAAAGTGTTCTCCTTGGTAATTTTTTCAAGCAACTTCATTGGCCTATACATGAAATTTTGGGCTACCAATGGAGCTACTAAAGCCCAGAACATTCCCAAACAAATCAGGTTAGCAACATGGAAGCCTAGTTTCTTAAAAAGAAATATAGAAATGCTTCTCTTTTCATTTGCATTTAATTTTGAATTAAAATATTATTTGACAATTGATGTAAGGCTGGATATGGCTTGTCTATACTTCAAGAAATCTAAGAGAAAACTTATCAATATACACAGTTCAACTTTACTTATTTATCCATGTGATTGAAATATACAAAACTTATACATTGATTCGAGGATGTATATTATAGGTATGGGTATGTATATTATGTGTATAATACATGCATATTATATTTAAGGTTGAACCCGTCAGTGACTACTTAAAGTTGGCACCAACTTTCACTTAGATACTTGAACTAGACTTTATTCATTTTAAACACCTCATGTCATGTCCATTGTGTCAGTTTGATAATTTTTGCTGACATGACATATTGAGAGTGATACACTCCTTATCAACGCATGAAAAAACTTATTTAATCATTTTTTATTTTTTATTTTGTTCTTCTTCCCCATATTTCAACCATCATCTTCCAAAACTTAAACTCCTTCCATGGAGAAATATATCCAATGGTGCTAATTAGTTAAAACAAAAGAAACTAAAATTGTAGTAGATCAAGCTGTAATTAATTTGATTTATGAAAAAACGTAGAACCAGTAGAGGAAAACAATTGAGAAAGATTGAACAAGATGAGTCTTGCGCATGAGTGAAGAACTAATCATAAACCTGGAAAGAAGGATTTCACTGAGAAGAAGATCTGGGTGGAGGAAGGGTGGGGGTGGTGAGGAAGATGATCTGGGTGGGGGAGGGGTTGGCGGGTAGGGGTGGGGTGGTAGAGAAGACAATCTAGGGTGGGCTGTGCTTTGTTTTTTTTATTTTCTTTAATTATTTGAATTTTAAAAATGCCACATGTCATTGAGTGATTGCCTTTTTTTTCTACTCAAAATTCATTATTTAAGAATTATTTACGATATATGTCACATGTCTTCATTTAATTCGCCGCTTTAACATGTCATCAGCAAGTGTGTTACACACACCTTACATATTTGACTGATTGTCAAAATAACACAGCAGAGCATGACATGAGGTGTTTAAAATGAAAAAGTATAGTTGAAGTGTCTAAGTGAAAGTTGGTGCCAACTTTAGGTATCAACCGATGGGTTCAACCTATATTTAAATATACAAAATATTTACATTTATTGATAATTTTATAAACTAGATCACTCAAAGACATTGAACTGTAATTATCCCTAATCTTATCTTCTAAGCTCTTCCACTTCAAACCATTTTCCCAATTCTAACCCTGCAATCCCAAACTCTAAACTAAATGGGTTACAATCTTTCTACTCTTCTTTGAATAAAAAATAACTAGTTAAGACATGGTGTAATTTTTTTTCTTGAGACATGGTGTAGCTAGGTGGAATGTTCTTGGTATTGTTCAAATAAGTCTGCCTTTTGAAGCATAGACTTATCTTGTCTTTCTTTTTTGACAATTGTGGTGTTTGAGTCAATTTATGATATGGTGCTTTATGAAATTATCAAGGGAACACAAATCATTTTTAATATTTGAAGAAAAGAAAGTAGCACATTACAATAAAAGGGATGCCTTTAATGTGTGGTTCAAATGATAGTCTAACAAGGCATATTATACTGATGCATTAAATAATCATATAGAAGAAAGTTCAATGTAATTTATTGGGGATAAAATGTGGTCTACAACTTGTGCAAAGTAGATACGACTATGTATTTTCTACATGAATCAGATCCTCCAAAACATAGTTTATATATAACTACTACATTTGTCTTGAATTTAGCACCTTTTTGTGAAGTTGTTTCTTTGTTTTTCGTATATATCCTGTCCAATAATCCAATCAATTTGGGGTGGCAATTATGCAATTAGAATTCCTAAAAGTGTTGCAAAAAAGTTCTATTCACTCTTTTTATTAAAGACAGTCTGATGCAGTAAGTTTTTATTGTATACGTAATTCAAAAAAGGATCGAGTCACATTAATTTTCATGATTTTCTAGTCGCATAAATATAATTTACCAATGAGTCAAAATTCTCCTTTTAATCCGCCCTTTTTAGTATATACACAAATAAAATTTCTATAACTACAGTGTACGTTCTTATGCTTTTATGTCCATAGGTATGTGAACTTTATACCTAAACAATTTCTCTTTTTCTTTTTAACAAATAAAATAATTTCATAATATGATGTCTGTGTCAAGTTTGACACTATTTTGGACATGCAAAGGTAATGTTATAATGTTAGTGCAAATTGCTAGATCATCAAATCATTAAACCTATATAGGATTTCGAAGTGCTAACAATTCATTTCGATAGTGTCAGTGATGTTGGATTAGGTGGATATCAACTTATCAAAATGGACACCAAATTTTTAAAAATGCTTTCCCTAGTGTTACACAGTTACACTAACTTTAATAAGTGGAAATCTTTATGCCACTAGTTGGAAAGGCCTAATACATAAATCAACGTTGAAATTTAATTTTAGCTCGCAATTAAACACTCTAATTTTGAGTATACATATATCTAGGCAATTCAACTCATTTTCATTGTGTCAGTTTGAACACTTTAACATACAAAATGATTATTTAGATACCTTCAAAATTTATGCGCCACACCAACATCGGGTTTCCTTGAGACACAATGGAGCCGAGTTTGAGCGTTTAGTTGACTATTGAATCCAAGTTAAGGTGTCTAGATGCAGAGATGGAGCTAGGATTTGAATCTTATGAGTTCTTAATTCTACTCGTTTCAAGTTACTGGGTTCTTGTAAAGATACGACACCTGAGCCTAATTCAACCCTCAAAAGCTAGGAGGGGAGGATTATCCAAGTTTATATAAGGAATCTAATTTTCCATCCCTCTATCGATGTGGAAATTCTTAACAGTTCTAAATCAATAATTTATACGTATTCAATGAATTTTAAGACAAATACAAAATTTGAATCAAAATTATTGGGTTCGATCAAATCCGCAATCCATACCCTAGCTTCGCCCTGATCTAGATGTACACTTTCAGGGTTACGTTGAAGTACTTACTTGTCAGCTAAAATTAAATTTAAGTGTCTTTCTTTTTGCATTATGTGAGTAGGGAAAAAAAATATGATATAGCTCTATCCTTGTGCATATCCTGTATCTTGAACAAGTGTCATAGGTGACATGCTTTTAAATAGTTTTTAAAAAAATTAAAAATAAATGATTTATAAAATAAGATATTTCCCACCATAAAGAATTTTCAATTCTTTCACATCAAACAAACCCATATTTGGAATGTTCTATACCATCAATATCCAACAGACGGCAGCCATCATGTCATCATCACCCACCAGCACTTGCTGTTGTTAACCTAACCAAATAGATAAAGAAAAGTTGACATAGGAGAGAGGTGAGCCTAATGGCTATTTCCCTTTGAGATGTTGATGCCTTGATTTTGAATGCTTATATATTTGAGGATGTAAAAGCTGAACAAGATGAAAGTTAAAATAGTCAATCGAGTTATAATGCCGTTATAGTTATTGCTCGTGTAAGGTTTAATCATTCTGACTACCACTTATTTCAAATGCAAATGGAAGATGCTTAATTTTTCAGAATTAGCTGTACAAATGCAATTAAACTTTCCTCTCTACAGATATAGAAGGTTCTATTAAGAGCCCGTTTGGATTGGATTAAAAAAAGTAACTTTTATGTATGAAGTGCTTTTAGAACTTTGAAGTGCTGAAAATTATTTTTATAAATAAGCAGTTGAATGTTTGGATAAAAGTGCTTATGATGTGAATTTTAGGATTAAAAGAATAAAAAAAGGTAGTTTGAGAATTTAGTTAAAATATAAGGGATATAAAAGTAATTTCCATGGTCAAAGAAAATGACTTTAAGCACTTTGGAAAAAAAAGTTAGGAATCCTAACTTTTCATTTTTGACTGACTTTAAGAACTTTATGGCTTAAAGTCAGCATTAGGCAAACACGTCCAAAAGCTAAAAATGGGTTTTAAGTTGATTTTGACCAACTTAAAGCCAATCCAAACGGGCTCTAAGAAGACAAAGCTTGTTTTCGTTATATTGTTGTGTCATTTATAAAGTAAAATAACAAAATCCCATAAAGAGACCAATAGACTCATCTCTTCCCTTTATAGAACCTACAACAACAATATTCCAGTGCACTAAAGCTTCGCTATGCGCGGGGTTCGGAGAAAGGTTTGACCACAAGGGTCTATTGTACGCAGCTTTATCTTATATTTCTGCCAGAGGCTGTTTCCAAGGCTTGAACCCGTGACCTCTTGGTCACATGACAACAACTTTTTCAGTTACTCCAAGGCTCCCCTTCAGTGTAATCCAACAAATAAAGTCTGAAAATGATAATATGTCCGCATATCTTAATTCTACCTTAAAAAGTAAAGAGACTATTTCCAACGAAGGGGTCTTGGGAGGGAGGGAGGGAGGAAGAAAGAGAAGTGTATTTGGCATCAGGTGTACACTAATAAAACAAAGTTAGTCCCTTTGTTTCAATTTATTTATCTGATTTTAACTTAATATAGAGTTTAAGAAAGAAAGATAATCATATTTCTGTACTAAATACTTTTACAACAAGCGCAAGAATATGGTCAGAACAAGAGGAGACATGTTACTAAACAACAACATAGGAAAAAACAGATTCTGCTAAGTGATCTATCAGCGTGTGATAATTGCCTCTTCCTGCTAGATTATATGAACTTGGATATGTATACAAATTAGTAATTGATGAATTCCCAAACATCCGTGCATAAACAATTTCCCCTATTGTCGTGCCGCCAGGGCTTAACATATGTTCTAGATGATCATGAGGTTGCTGAGATGAATGTGAATTATTAGTTTCTATTATTCCGTGACTTCCACATCTCGGACTAGGAGGTCTTTGTGGAATGACCATACCAAGATTCGAGGCCTTGTTTTTAGATGTTATTGTAGCTTGACCGCGACCATAGAGTGGAATCAATGTTTTTTGTGACACTTCAGCCTTGCAAATAGGGCATTTTGGCTGTTGGTTATCGATATTTTCTGAAGAAATGGTCTGAAAATGTATCCATTTGTAGATGCAAGGCCAACAATAGAGGTGACCACATAACGTAACAACCGGATCATATACAAAATCCAGGCAAATATTGCACTCAAAACCTCCAGGCAGATTGTCTTCTTGCATATTATCATCAATTATCTTCCATTTTTCGAAGGAAATATCGCGTTGATCAAAGGTAGTTTCTGCTATTTGGTCTTGAAAAAGTTGTTCTAAGGCCATATTACCTCTTGGTATTTTTATTTTTTTTGGTAATGACAAGATGAAAGAATGTTAGATTTCAGGTTCTTAATACAATTGGAAGTGAGAATTTATAAGGACAAAGGACAAGAATAGTAGCTTGCAAACAAGAAATTGATTAATGATTCTTAAGGTTGTCAAAATCACATTATATTAAAGGGACAAGGCCAAAAAGAAAAGGCCCTACACAATATTAAGCATACAACACTGTACCAAATTACTAACTTGGTCTCAATTTATGTCATATGATATTGTTTGATTTGACACAAAAAAATTTATAAAAAATGAAGATTCTTAAAATTTGTAGTCTAAACACTCTTTAATTATCAGTATGACTATATATACAACTGTCAAAATGGGTTGGCCCAACCCAACCCAACCTTAAAGGGCTATCGAGTTAAATGGGTTAGGACGAACTGACTCTTTTAACTAAAGAGCCTATAAAATAGCAGTCCAACTCAGCCCTAAGCGGGCTACGGATTGGGACGGATTGACCCTTCAATCAAAAGATAGACAACATTGACTTCTTAGAAAAACTATCGAACATTGATGAACACAGGATCTATACTTCAAAAATTCACATGTCCATGCATTACAAACAGTTTAGTGGAATACTTACAAAACAACAGAATACACTACAACAAAAATAACTTTTAGCGGCAAGCATATTAATAAAGAGTGCTAAAACTTTTACAGGCATTAGTTAATTGTCATTAGATCCAATGTCGCTATGCTTTAGCGACATTTTTTTTTCTTTTTTACAAAGAGTGTTAATTGCCCCTAAAAAGACATTTTTAGTAGCAATTAAGTTATTGCCGTTAATTAATTGCCGCTAAAGATCATTTTTGGTATTGTGATAGGCAAGATACAACCTTTAACATTCATAGGATTCATAAGAACAACATACATAAATGATCATTTTTTTCATAAACTAGACAAGAAAGGAGAAACGAAAAATTAGGCATAAACAGAAAAGTAATATAGATCAAAGATTCATAGTTATAATAACTTCAATTGCCTAGTTGTTGAAGATTTGACAAAATAAAACACTATTTAAAATATATATATATATATATAAATGGCAGCCCGGTGCACTAAGCTCCCTCTATGCGTTGTGTCCGGGGAAGGGCCTGACCACAAGGATCTATTGTACGCAGCCTTACTTTGCATTTTCTGCCAAAGGCTGTTTCCGAGGCTTGAACCCATGACCTCCTGGTCACATGACAACAACTTTACCAATTACTCCAAGGCTCCCCTTTATATATATATATATATATATATATATATATATATAATATTTTTAAAATTTATGACCCACGGACTAATCTATGAGACTGGCGGGCCAAATGAGGCTAGGCTAAAAAAACTCGTTCCTAAATGGGCTGAAAAAATTTAACCCTACCCACTTAATTTAAGAATTGGGTTGGACCGATCTCACGGGCCAAACCCATTTTAACAGTTCTAACTATATATCATTTCATTAAGAATAAAAAATGAATTTTAAAGTTAAATTATTTTTAATTATAGAAATATAATATTTCTTTGTGACAAACTAAAAAAAATATGATACATAAATTTGGGACATGAGAAATTATCACATACACCATGATTAAGTTATTTTAATAAAAGTCAAAATATATATTAATGGATCATGGTTAAGTCAGAGGAGTTTCGTGCAAACACATGTTTCATCTATCTATTTGATTTAAACATGTAAATAAGGATGTTCATAGTTCGATTTGGATCGGTTATTAATTAAAATTAAAATTAAATTAAATCGGTTTCCAAATTTCTAAAATCAAATCAAATCAAATCAAAAAAATAACTGTCGATTTGGTTATTATCGGTTTGATTCGGTTTGGTTCAATTTTTTTATTTTTTTTATTTGAAAATAATAAATTTATTGAAGTCATTTGCATCCCGATAGACAGAAATACATCGTACATGAATAATCCAAATGAAAGCTACTGTGGATTCAATTAAGCAATACTAGAGTTATTATTACACGAAAAAATGATTTAGTTAAGTAATACTAAAGTCACTATACACCAAAGATCAAAAGATCAAATCTTTACAGCAAAAAAAACAAAAAACCTCAACAATTGAGGAACCACTCGGGGGAGGGGTACAAGAAACTTATATACCAAAATTTAAGTGTTGGGCTTGAGAAAATAGTAAAGTTAATGATTTAAGTTAATTAAAATTTAATAAAATATTTATATTTTATTTATTTATAATATATAAATAATTATGAAATTTATATATATAATTTCTCGATTCGATTTGGTTATTTTTCCGGTTCATTTTTTGTAAAATCAAAACCAAACCAAATAGTATCGATTTTCAAAATTTAAAATCAAATGTAAAGAAATCAAACTAAATATCAATTTTTTTAATCAATTTAATTCGAATTGCGATTTGATTTGATTTTTTAATCACAACCACAAATAACCCTACACCTAAATACTAAGCATGTGATTAGGACCTTATTAATTCTAACAACAAACTAGGCCCATGATAGAAATCTTAATGTAGAAAATATATTTTAGTCGATAAAATGTAGCACTAGTTGCGTCAAGGAGCTATCACTTGATGGCCTTCCGCCCTTCCCCACACAGCTACATCCCATAAGTTCAATAGCTTCAGTCTTCATAAAAGAAATTTAATACCACATGAAGGATCGTTTGATAAAGTCTATTAGAAAAAATAGGAATAATACACAAGTATCTTCTTCAATTATAATCGAAATCGCTAGAAAATATCTAAATTAAATTAAATTTTTATTACTTTTCTGAATTATTTTAAAATTAAACACACCCTTCAATGCTGAGATGACACAGATAGTGTGTTCACTTTCTTTGAGGCAAGTGAGAGACGAAAAAGAAATATAAAATCTGACTAATTTGAACATATGTTCATTTTCATTATTAACTAATACACATAAGTAGTTAACATTAAAACTTAAGTTGATATCTTTTTAATTAATATTTTTTTCCATTATGAAATAGAGTCCAATTTTATCATTTTTAGAAATATAAACATTTTTTCCACAACATACTTAAATTGCCGGTGACCTTTTTCCAGATATTTCATCAATTTGTATCGGAGGAATTTTTCTTTTTCTTTTTCTTTTTTACTCAAACACTTAACATGAAATTTGAATTTTTTTTTTGCATATTAGAGATTTAGTTTAGGCAATATATGGTGAGCACAATTTAAATTAATTTTTTTTTAAAAAAAAATATATATATTTTTAAGATCTGACGAGATTTTTAATTTTTTTTGATCGAATGATTTTTTTTTAGATCTGACGATTTAGTGATGTGACGCTGATGTGGAGACAAGTGTAAAACACCTCCTTTCATGTGAGTGATTATATAGGTTTTAGTTTAGGTGTATCTTAGCGATTTCAGTTATAATTGAGAAGAGTATTTGTATATTATCTCAAAAAAATATATGCATTAACTCTGTGTCTTATACACTTTTTCTTAAAATCTACTTACACGGTATTTAATATTGAGATATGTATATTAACTTACAATACAATATATATAAATTTATGTGAATTTAATATAATAAATTCAATTATTATTATATATTAATTTAAAATTATTATAGAAATTTCTAAACTCTAAATTTTAAATTCATCTAAAGAGTGATAGACGTGGTGGGGGTATGGGAGAATACATATGGACGGTGTGGCTATAAAAATTAAAGATATTCTCTTCGTTTAAAAAGGACGAATCGATTTTTTCTTTTTAATATGTTTCAAAAAATAATTCCTTTTAAATTTTGATAATATTTAATTTAATTTAGCTTTTTATGTAACACATTTAAGGCCATAAAATTAAATTTGACATATTTAACATAACTTTAATTTAGAAACATAAAATTAAAACATACGTCTTTTTATTTTTTTAAATTTCGTGCCAATTAAATTTGGTCATTCTTTTTAGGCATAATATATAAATATGACTCTTAACTTGACTTCAGCCTGCAACTATGACCTCTAACTTTACTAGTGCACAACTAGACACTTTAACTGTTCAAAACTTGAAAAAATAAAGACATTTGTCCTACATGGCATCCCACGTGACAATTTTGTGTCATACATGACATCCTATGTGTATTATGCCATGTAAAACATGTATATTTATTTTTTTAATTTTATACAAATTTAAATACCTACTTATACACACTCAAAATTAAAGAACAAAAATATTAGTAAAATTAAATTAAAGAGTATATTTATATAATATCCATTAGTTTTAAAACGGAGGGAATACTATATTGTAAACGAACGAGTCCGCGGATGAATTATATAAGTACTACATGTGTCTCGAATTTAGCACCCTTTTGTCAACTTTTCTTTTGTTTACTTGGAAGCAAGTCTATCCTATCCTCTCCTATCCAATCAATTAGGGGTGGTCATTATGCAATTTAGAGTGATTGAAATAATATAATCAGATAAAGTAAACTTTGAACAAGTATAAGATAGCAAGAAAATCTATTAAATAATACATAAAAAATTAACATGATTCTATCACTTGACCTACACATGAGTAGCTCGTTAATATAAAGATTACATTATTGAGTTGTGTGAAAGAAAGAAGAAAGAATTTTCAATTTATATAAATTAAAAAATGTTTAATCCTAGAAATCTTTTTAGTCAAATATGAAAAAATAATATATTGAGTATCTTGAAAAATATAGAATTCTAATTAAAGTAATGTAACAAACTTCAATTCACTCTTCATAGAGTACCAATTAAATTGATTTCCACAAAAGTAAGTGCGTGAATTCAACTCCTTATGATATTTATGCCAAGCTCTTTATAGATGGCATCTAAAAAGTTTCAAGTATTCCTCCTCCCATGGGCGGAGTTACTCTTGCCCTCCGACAGAAAATTATATTGTATATATAGATCAAAATTTATTTTAATAAATATATATATAAGTATTGATACCTCTTAACACAAATTAAAGGTTTAGTATAATGATTAAGGGATTGCAAAAATTGCTCGAGGTCGTGTGTTCTGCCCCTGGCTCTGGACATGCAAAAAGTAGTGATTTTTTTACTTTTCCCTAACTCATTCGACACCCATTAAGAAAATCAAAAGTATAATCTATTAAGTTACTTTTATTTATTAAATATTTATTTTCCAGAATTGACCATTATTAAAAAGAAGTAGCTTAGTGGAAAAAATCTATAAATTTTTTTATATTGAATTCCTAAAATTGACACTTATTTTGAGACAAATTCTTTTTTGTTAAAGTGACATTTATTTTGGGACGGAGAAAGTGTTATTAACAACGAAAAAATGATAAACACCTCTCAACTTTGCGATCTAGAGCTGTTATAAAAGTAATTCACATATACCCTTGCCGTATGAATAAAAGAGGGATTGCATTTTTTTTAGTATTGTGTTTGGAGGGATAAAAAAAAGTCGGTGATGTAATTTTTATAACCACGTGACAATTTAGGAATTAAATAATCTAATTTAAAGATTTTTTTTAATTCAATAAATATGAGTTTGTTAAAGAAAAAAGTATTTATTAGACGACAAAAGTATATATGTGCTACTTTTTTAACAAGAAATATATCAACTCAAATTGTGAAATTGAGAAATATATTTATCTTTTCCCCTTATTAATATAACTTAACATATTATAACTAGTTACTTAGTATTAATTTATTATAAATTACTTGTTACATAGAATAACCTTAATTAGCTATAAAACAACTCATTTATAAAATATTTTAAAAAATCGATTTTATATAGCATAGGTGATGGTGGATTAGGTGGATATCAACTTCTCAATATCAAAGTAGACACAAAAAAAGATAATATGCTTTCACTAACTTAAGAAGTGGAGATCTTTAGGCAATTATCGAAGATGCTACGATTTTATACTATTTTGACAACCTAAAGTTAAAAGGAAATAAAAAGACTACTGTAACATATGTTAACCCCTTCAATTGTCGTGTAATCAACTAAATTATATGTATTAAAAGACTATTGTTACATATGTTAGCCCCTTCAATTGTGTGCAATTAACTAAATTATATGTACAAAAAGATTGACTATTGTTACATATATTAGCCCTTTCAATTAAAAAAGATCATGAGTATGGACCTCGATAGAGCTTCCATAGTTGTCTTGAATGTGCTGTTGAATTTGCTTGGCGGAATTTCCAACAGATTGTTGACATCTACGTATATCAATAAGAGCAAGTGTTGTTATATCTGCAAAATCTTGAGGGATTGAATCCAAATAACGGCAATTTCTAAGAAAAAGTCGCTCAAGGTACGGAAAGTGATCACTACTAGCTCTCCAGTACTGAATGTGTACTCTATTCAGGAACAAGAACTTCAAGCGAGGAAATCCTTCCTCAACTACTTCCCACTCGTTGCCTTTGAAGGCATTATTTGATAGTTCAAGGACCTCGAGTTTGGGTAATTTACCAACAATGCTCAATTCCTTCACAGCCAAAACGAAATTTCCATTAAAAGTTAAATTCTTAAGGTTTGGTGGAAAAGCATCCGGAGGAGGTAAGAACATTGGAACATCAGTTTTCCTGAAATGTCTCCGACGAAGATTACCAAATTCCAATTTCTCGAGCTCATATAAGTAGCGCAAAGCAAACAGGTACTTGCAATCAAGGAAGTCTTCTTGGACGCCAAATATTTGCAACCTCTTTAAATTGGGAAATAGTCTTAAGAAAGATCCAGTACAATATCGAGGATTCAATCCACGGAGGTATTGCAAATTTTTCAAAACCAAACATTTCTCCGTAAGCTCATGATTCCGCAAGTAATTCCAGGCCAAATGTAAGTTCCTCAATTGCGGCATGGTCAAAATTTCTGATGGTAAAATGAAAGGACATTCAAAACGACTTAAACACGGGTAAAGTTTAAGAGTTTGCAGATAACATAGGCTTGATATCATGTCTATTAATGACAAGGGAATCGCTTCGTAGGAGGATCCTGGATACGGCCCTAAGCGAGGATAAATACTCAAAGCTAGGTATCTCAAGTGAATTAAAGAATGTATTCCACTGGGAAAAATTTCACAACTAGTCATAGAAAGATCTAGTACTCTTACTAGCTTGAAAGACAATTCCAGTGTGAAGAATTTGAATCCACCCATCATGATAATAGAATGAGCCTCACTATTACGACACCAAGCCAATCCTTCCTCATTATGGATACTGATCCGACTTCGACTCTTAAAGGAACATAGCATGGATTGTGCACATGAATTTTGATCACTCTTTTTTCCGATAACATTCACAAAATTCATGTTTCGAGCTTCCCTCAAACAGAGTTCACGGATCACATCATGCATTCCACAAATCTCTATTGTTCCACAAAAACTCAAATCTCGGATGAAAATTAAACTTCTATCTATAAGTTCATTTATACATGTTTTTGCCACATCTTCTATGCTTTTACCCTCTTCTTCATTCAAAAATCCCTCTACAACCCATAACTCCACAAGTTTATTTACATGAATCCGTTCATCCTCTGCGAAAATTGCAAAATATAGAAAGCACGGTTTTAGGTGACAAGGCAAGTGGTGGTAACTCAAAGCCAACACTCGCATGCATTGGGCTTCAAGATCTGTGCTTACCACTAAATTTACGTTCTTCGCAATTCTTTGCCACTCATCCAATGTTTTACCCATTCTGGAGAGAAGTCCAGCAATCACAGTAATTGCTAGAGGTAATCCGCCACATTTGAATGCAATTTGTTTCCCAATTTTTTCAAATTCAGGAGAAAAACTTTCTTTCTCAAAGATCTTTTTGTGTAATAAATTCCAACTTTCGTCAGAATTCATGAGGCGCATGTGATAAGGAGGCTTACCTGAACTAGCATATTCAGCCACTTCCACATTCCGCGTAGTCAGGAGTATTCGGCTTCCATTATTACAGTCTGGGAAACATAGTTTTATATCATCCCAAGCTTCTGTAGTCCATATGTCATCTATGACTACCAAGTATCTCTTGCCTTTTAGAAGCTTTTGCAGTTGGTCTGCTAATTGATCATCAGGTTCATCACTTATCGAAGAAAGAAGGCCTAGGAGTACATTTCTCGCACAATACTCTTGTGAAACAGTTACTTTTGCACGAATATCAAATCGAGACATAATGCATCGATCACTGTAGAGTTTTGTAGCCAAAGTCGTCTTCCCGATGCCTCCCATCCCTACGATTGAGACAACTTCCAGTTCCCTTTCTCCTCTAGCAAGTTGATCCAGCATCATCTCGAATTCAGTTTCATGGCCAACCATTATATTCTCGGCGGGCTCTACAACATGATCAGGTAAGCTGGCTAGAGAGTAAGTTTGTAGTTTTAGATCTTTCATGCTGTCTGATATTGCCATCCACTGTTCCATGGTGGAATCAATGCATTCTAGTGCTAGTTCCAAGAGGAAAAAGAGCTCCCACATAGCCCTGCTTCTTTTCTGTAAATTCTGTGCTAAAAAAATATTTCTTGATTCTGAGTCAACGGTATCTTCTGTAGTGTATGCTACCTCTGCGATTTCAGCTTCCAAGCTTGTTAATGCCTCAAGATCGCCCGTTATATTGCAGGATTTCTCCAGAATAGCTCTCAAGGATTCGAGCTTTTTGTAAAACGGTTGCAAATCACATCCAATAAGTTCCATTGATTGGCGTATGGTTCTCATAAGGGAAGTAATAGCAGCATAAGCCATATCTCTTAATTTCTCACTTATGTGTGTGACAAAAAAATAGGGAGTTTCTGCACAGAGAAGAAGGCAAGTTGTGTAATTTCTGCACAGAGAAGAAGGAAAGTGCAAAGTTCTTTCTTTTACTAATTATTTCCATCAAATTTCCAACTAGGTCCACAATCCATGTACTGATCTATCTTCTTCTTTTTTTAAAAAAAAATAAAAACTTTGTCACGGGATAAAGCAGAAAGATTCCAGGTCACTATTTAAATCCTAAAAGTATCCTTCTTCTTTTTTTTTTTTCAATAAAAGCAGAGCAGAGTCTGCAATTCAATATAACATAGGAGAAATACACATTTTAGTCTACAAGAAATCAATCAGAATAGTTTAACATCACATTTGAACTATTCTGGTAACCTAAGATTATATTATATGCTAAGGATCCAAAGAAAGCAATCCTTTGCACATAACACTAAATCAAATACCGAATATTTCATCAACGCCGTCCATCGTCACTAATCTGTAGCATTTGAAAGGATGAAAAAGTTCCTCAGTAGTCGCCGAGAGAAGATTTTCTTGCAGTATGGACTGGTGCGCAATGAGGTTCCAAGACTAACTCATTGATGATTTTCGACCTGCCTTCTTCAAAATACTTCAGGAGCTTTTCAATAACATGACTGCTAAACTTTTGCCTTGAGAGGTATACATAATGCCTTTCAAACTGAGAGAGCAACATGGCAGCAACAGAGGGTATCTTTAACTCTATTATGAATTGAACAACATAATTCCCAAAACTTCTCACGTTGCTTCCCAGTTGAGTAAGTGATGCATTTATTCAGCACGCAGCATCCATAACGATGTGTTGCAGTGTCAACACAACGTTTACTCGCAACATCAAAAATAAGCACCTGCAAAAGCGTGATGACAATCCTCAGAGTAGCTAGCAGAATCGGGGGCACGATCATATTTTGTCCTGCTATTATCATGAACGCAAATGCAGCTATGCATCCACCCCGAATACTCTTTCGCGTGATTTCTGCAATGTTTATTGGAGCCACGTAACAGAGAACTCCAGCTCCTATTCCCATTGTAAATCTTCCAATATCAAGCCACCACACACTCTTTACAAAAATTATAGATATCCATCCCAGGATGAAACAACCATATCTGCAATAGTGCCACTCATTAATGTTGAAATAAATTGGGACTTGAATAAAATTAAGTCTCCTGTGGGATCTGTCTCTGAACAATTTGCTGCAAATAATCACCAGTATTGGCCATATCCTTGTTGTGTTGCTGCTTCTCCTCCCATTCCTCATCATCATCAACCTCCACAGTAACTATGTGGACAAAAAAAGCAGTTTCATTTTGATCATGTGGATTCTCTTTTAAAGACTCAAATAACTCAACCATTCTCTCTATAGTAACAGTGCTGCCCCCTTATCTCCTCAATGGAGCAACTCTTAAATATGGGATGTTTAACTTATCACTGTTTATTATTCCCCTTCCTTTTATCTCTAGGCCGCTGAAATCTTCATATTTGCAATTTCCCTTTTCTAAAGCAATATTAGCTAAGTAGTCTGCCTGCTGATTTCCCTCCCTCATGATATGCTGAAACTGACAATGTCTTCCTTGTAAGCATGCTTTGATTTCTTCTACTATGTCATTTATTATATAAGGACTTTTCCATTCCCCTTGTAGTATCCTGTACATTAGCATTGAGTCTGTTTGGATAATTACTTGCTGAAATTGTGATTGCTTGCAATGAATACTTGCTGCTAGTATTGCTTTTGCTTCTGATACTGTGCTAGTAGTATCTTCAATATTATTACCCTCTGCATAGATAATGTCCCCCTTATTATCTCTTACACAAAAAGCATACGAGCTTGCCCCTGGATTTCCCTTAGAAGCACCATCTGTGTTGTATTTTATCCATCCCTCTAGTGGAGGTTCCCATTTCACCTTAATCACCTTTATTTGCATGGTCTCTTTCTGTAGTTCTTGTAATATCCCTGCCCAATTGCTTGGTATCTGCATTGTTGGTCTTCTGATTTTAATAAACATGTACATACTACTGGTAATATTGTGAATGACCTTTGCTAGAGAGGTATTTTTCCCTTCATGTTTTCTTTTATTTCTCCTTTTCCATAATTCCCAAATTACAAAGCTTGGAGTTGCTCTATAATAAGGTTTCATGCTTGATCTGATTTTTGCTCCCCACCATATCATTATAACTTCCCTTAGAGGTAGTCCTTCAATATTAAAGCCTGCAAAATAATAAACATAGGACCATGTCCTGTTAGCAAAATTAGATTTTCGGAATACATGTGCCATTGTTTCTTGATCTGGTTGTTCACAACACCAACATCTAGATGACCTTTCTAAACCTCATCTCCTCAACTTATCATCCACGAGAATTTTAAATTTCCACATCCTCCAACTCAAGAATGCCATTTTGAAAGGTATTCCCTTAGTCCACATCCATTTATAAATTTTGTTCTGATCCTCCTTGTGTCTTATGTAGTTCCATGCTGATTTAACTGTAAAATTTCCTTTTGTTTCCAGCATCCATAGTGATTGATCTTTCTCTACATTCCGTCTTGGTGGTTTTATATGATTTACTATGTGTTCAACCAACTCTAGAGGAAAAATATTTTTCATTATTGCAGTATCCCATTCTCCTTGTTTAGTAATGTCTTCAACATTCTCATATCTGTAATCCCATTCAACTTCACCCCCTATTATGGTGTAGATATCTCCCAGCCCAGTCCAATTATCATGCCATAGGGAAACTGATCCTTTTTTTGGAATTCATAGAATCTGGTGTTCAATTAAGTCTCTAGCTTGTAGTATCTTTTTCCATACTTGTGATCCCCCACTCCCAATTTTCCACATGATCAAATTAGGACTATTATTTCTACAATATTTGTTATGCATATATTCACTCCATAAAGTCTTTTTAGTTCTAAAGTTCCACCATAGTTTACAAAATAGGGCCATAGATACATTATGCATTAATCTGAAGCCTAATCCTCCTTCCTTCTCTGGCAGACATAAGTTTATCCATTTACTCCAGTGTCTTCCTCTTCCCCCTATACAGCTACTCCAGAAAAATTGGGCTATCATACTTTGTACTTGATTTAACACATTCCTTGGAAGGTTCATTACTGATAAACAATGTATAGGGGTGCTTTGTAGCACATGTTTGATCAAAATTGCCCTACCTCCATATGAAAGTAACTTTTCTTTCCATCCCTGTAGTTTTGCAGCAATCCTTTGAATTATTTGATGATAATATGCTTTCTGCTTTCTTTTATAGAAAATAGGACAACTCAAATAAGTAAAGGGGAATTCCTTTCTGAGAATACCTGTAGCCACTTCTGCAACTATTGCTTCTCCCCCCAACACACTATGGCGCATATAGATAGCACTTTTGTCATTATTTACCTTTTGTCCCGATATATCTTCATAATTTCCAAAAGTTTCTGTAATCATTTGCATTGTATCAACTTTAGCCTTACATAATATAATCATGTCATCTGCAAAAGACAAGTGATTTAGTTTCAAGCTTCCCCTTGGCATGCCAAATCTTTTAAATTTCTTCCTTCTCATGAGAGCATTTAATGATCTGGACATAACTTCAGCAGCTATAATGAATAAAGTAGGAGATAGTGGATCTCCCTACTTTTCACCTCTTATATATTTAAAGAAACCTTTAGGTTGTCCATTCAACAGGATTGAGTACCAATTGTAGCTAATCAGTCTATACACTATGTCAATGATAACTTCTCCAAACCCTAGTTTTCTTAGTACCTTAGTTAGGAATAGCCATTTCAATATATCATATGCTTTCATCATATCTAGCTTTATTACAATATTAGAAGGCTTTCCTCTTTTCCTTATTTCAGAGATTATTTCCTGCACAAAAAGAATATTTTCAGCTATACTTCTCCCTTGTACAAAGACAGCCTGCTCCGGTGAGATGATTTGTGTAAGGACCTTCTTAATTATTTCATGTATGACTCTTGAGAAAATCTTATTGACAAAGTTACTCAATGATATTGGTCGAAAATCTAAAAAGGTATTAACAGTCACCTTCTTAGGAATTAGGACTAAATTTGTATGAGTGACATATCTGGGTAGCTCTGCTCCACCCACAAAGGCCTTGACCATATTATATATATCCTCTCCAACTATTTCCCATGTGCTTTGGAGAAAAGCCCATATCATTCCATTTGGACCCCTGCACTATTTTCATTTAACCCAATTACTTCCTTTTTCACTTCTTCAATAGTTGGTATTGCTTCTAGTTCCTCATTCATGTCTTTAGTGATTACCTCCGGAAGTTCATTAAGCAGCTCAAAATCACCACTTATTGCTTGCATGATAAACTGTTTCTCATAGTATTTCACTGCTGCGTTAGCAATGTCTTCTTGCTGCTCCAACCAGTCCCCATCCTCATCTTGAATTCTATTAATTCTGAGTCTACTTCTTCTCCCTCTCACAATTGTAGGAAAAAACTTCGTATTTCTTTCTCCTTGTTTAAACTATTTCATGCCCGCTTTTTGTTGCCAAAATTCTTCTTCCCTTTGGGGATGTTCTTTTAATTTTGCTTGAGTTTGGTGAAGAGTTTCCCTATTGCTTCTACTGGGTTAGCTTCAAATTGAGCCTCTTGCACTTTAATGATCTCTTCCAGAGTAGTTATTTCCTGAAAAATATTTCCAAATGTATCCTTGCTCCATTGAGATAAAGCTTTCTTAGTCTTCTTGAGTTTGTGGTGAAATAAGGCAAATGGATCCCCTTCAAACTCTGCTTTCCATTGCTCCTTATTGTCTCCATGAATGATTTTTCTTTTAGCGAAAAGTTGAGAAATCTAAAAGTCTTAATCACCTCCTCTCTAATGAATTTGAGATTTATTTCCACCGGAGTGTGATCTGAGCCACTTCTGATAAGATGCTCCACTTCAATTACAGGAAATACCTCCTATAATTTATCATTTGTAAGAACTTTGTCTAGCCTTTTGAATATACACTCCTCCTCAGTTCTCCCATTCCACCATATGTAGTTACTTTCCTTAAAGTTACAATCTTCCAAATTACACACATTTATGCAATTATTGAAGTCTCTAACTTCTGCCTCTGTAACTGGCCTTCCCCCCAATTTCTCTTCCACTAACCTTATAATGTAAATAAATTAAGAGACCAAAGTTCTCTTTTTCTTTAATTTAGTCAAAAAAGAAAGGATTTTTGTTGGGTTTAATTGATAGTTTGAATGGGAAATTGAGGGAAAAAGAAGTGGAGAAGAAAATGATATGTTCTCTCTTGCTTTATTAAATAAGCTTTGGTCCCACATAAGTGGTGGAAATGAAAAGTCTCCTACTTAAAAGTAGAAGCACTCCTTCATATTGCTAAAGGATCAAGAAGAGGGTCTCCCCTCGCGCCGTCGTCGCTTGCTCGGCTCGGCTTCGGCTTCGGCTACGGCTTCGGATTTGGATTTGGATTTGGATTTGGATTTGGATTTGGTCAATTGATATGATTGATTGATAATCTTTTTGGACCAAATTTTCTTTACATTTTAATTAATTAATATTATTTATTTATTTAATTAATTAAATGGAAAAATCCTGACCCGCGACCCGCAACCCATTTCTTTCCCGGATTAATTTAAATATTTCCCTCCATTTTTTCCAACAGATTTTTGAAACGTTGCAACCTTGTCCGAAAAGTTGCAAACCTTTTCTCAACAGACAATTTTTTTTCCAAAAGGTGTCTTTTCTTAAAAGGTGCAAACAGTCTATATATATGTCTCTTAATCCTCAGAATATTCCATACAAAATTCTGAATATATACCATCTTCTTCTTCTTTCTGCACTTCCTAAAACTCGTGTGAAATACAGCCATCAAGTGGTTCGAAGTCATCAAAGATCTGTAGTACCTCTACTTTGGTGAGTAAATCATTCTATCCTCGAAGGAAAGATTCCAAAACCTCGGGTACTTTAAGGGGAATAATTTCCTTAAGGACACACTGTGTAGTCAGTAGGCTCGATTTTGTTCTTGAATTAATTTCCAGATTCTGTATTTTATTACTTTTAGTTGTTGTTACTGGTTTAATATTTTTCAATACAGCTTACTAACAATCTTAAGGAAATTATTATTGTTTTCTGATCAAACTGTATTCTGTCTTTGTAGACTAAAACCTATGTGGTTTTCTACTCCGTATGAAATAAATATTCTAACTTGAAGAGTATAAAAACTTCATTGGAATATTAAAGTTCATACTTGTACAACGATTTGAAGAGTATAAAAACTTCGTCGTTGTTTTTTGTAAAAGGTCTGATATTCTGAAATATTAAGACAGTTTGTCTATTTTGACACAGAAAAGAAATGACAAGTGATACTCCTACTACTTCTGCGATTGTTGCTGCAACAAGCCGCACTTTTGTGCCACCGGCAGAAAAACCAGGAAAATTTTCTGGAGCCAACTTCAAAGGATGGCAGCAAAGGGTGTTCTTTTGGCTTACCACTCTTGGTATGCAGAAGTTCACTAACGAAGACCCTCCTGTGCCCGCTGCTGATATGCCGGCCAATGAAAAATTTATGATTATTGAGGCATGGACACAGGCAGATTTCTATGCAAGGGCTACATCCTAAGTGCTTTAGATGATGATTTGTATAATGTCTACAGGGCTGTGAAAACTTCTAAAGAATTGTGGGATGCACTTGAGAAGAAGTACAAGACTGAAGACGCATGCTTGAAAAAATTTGTGGTTGCTAAGTTCCTAGACTATAAAATGATAGATAGCAGAACTGCTGAAACCCAAGTTCAAGAACTACAACTTATTTTTAATGATCTTATTGCTGAAGGTATGGTAGTTAATGAAGCATTTCAAGTGGCTGCGATGATAGAAAAGTTGCCTCCTTCATGGAGAGATTTTAAAAATTATCTAAAGCACAAGCGTAAGGAAATGAAGTTGGAAGATCTTGTGATTCATCTCAAGATTGAGGAAGATAACAAAATAGCAGAAAAGAAGTTGCGTGGAAATTCAACAATTATGGGAGCAAACATCGTTGAAGATGCTGCTCCAAAGAATAAGAAAAGGAAGCAACCTTTTCGAAAGAATCAGGAGCAGAACAAGAAAAAGTTCAAGGGCAATTGTTATAATTATGGGAAAGTTGGACACAAAGCTCCAGATTGTCATCTTCCGAAAAAGGACAAGAGAAAGGGACAAGCCAATATGGTGGAAAACAAAGAAGGTATTGATGATCTGTGTGCAATGCTATCAGAATGCAACCTAGTAGGTAATCCCAAAGAATGGTGGCTTGATTCGGGAGCTACTTCGCATGTGTGTGCATTCCGAGAAGCCTTCTCTACTTATTCTCCTGCAGCACCTGATGCGACGATCTATATGGAAAATTCTGCAACTGCTAAGATTGAAGGATATGGGAGAGTATTTTTGAAAATGACATACGGCAAGGTGGTGACGCTGAACAAAGTGTATCATGCTCCAGAAATTCAAAAGAATTTAGTGTCTGTCGGCCTTCTTATCAAGAATGGATTCAAGTGTGTTCTAGTTTCAGACAAAGTAGTTGTTAGTAAGAATGAAATGTATCTAGGAAAAGGCTACCTCACTAAGGGTCTTTTCAAACTAAATGTAATGGTTGTTGAGAATAAAGTTCAAGCTTCTTCTTACTTACTTGAGTCAAATAATTTATGGCATTCATATTTAGGACATGTCAATCATAAAACCTTGCGAAAATTAATTAATTTAATTATATTGCCTAACTTTGATTGTAATAAATCAAAATGTCAAGTATGTGTTGAATCTAAGTATGCTAAGCATCCTTATAAATCTATTGAAAGGAATTCTAGTCCCTTAGAATTGATTCACACAGACATTTGTGATATGAAGTCTACACCAACTCGTGGTGGAAAAAAGTATTTTATAACTTTTATTGACGATTGCACTCGATATTGTTATGTATATTTGCTTAATAATAAGGATGAAGCAATTGATGTATTTAAGCAATACAAGAACGAAGTGGAAAATCAATTGAATAAAAAGATAAAAATGATTAGAAGTGATAGGGGTGGAGAATACGAATCTCCTTTTGAAAAAATATGTTTAGAATATGGAATTATTCATCAAACTACTGCCCACTACACACCACAATCAAATGGAATTGCGGAAAGGAAAAACCGAACATTAAAAGAAATGATGAATGCTTTATTAATAAGTTCCGGTTTATCGCAGAACTTGTGGGGGGAAACTATCCTTACAACTAATCGAATACTCAATAGAGTGCCCCACAGCAAAATACAAACTATTCCGTATGAACTATGGAAAGGAAGAAAACTCAACTTGAAATATTTCAAAGTGTGGGGGTGTTTAGCAAAGGTCCAAGTTCCTTTGCCCAAAAGGGTAAATATCGGACCAAAGACCGTGGATTATATTTTTATTGGCTATGCTACAAACAGCAAAGCTTGTCAATTTTTGGTTCATAAATCGTACAATATTGAAATTAATATTAATACGGTTATTGAATAAGATAATGCTGAATTCTTTAAAAATACTTATCCGTATAAAACTAAATGTGAGTCCTCAAGTGAAAGATCTAAACGACCACGAGAAGAACCAAAGGAAAGTAAACCAACTGAAGAGGATCCAAGGTGTAGCAAACGTCAAAGGATATCTACTTCCTTTGGACCAAATTTTATGACTTTCTTGCTTGAAAATGAGCCTCAAACATTTAAAGCTGCAATGACTTCTTCTGATTCAGTATTTTGGAAGAGGCAATCAATAGTGAGATTCAATCAATTTTGAATAACCATACATGGGAATTGGTTGATCTTCCTCCTGGAAATAAACCTTTAGGATCAAAATGGATATTTAAAAGGAAAATGAAAGCTGATGGCACTATTGATAAATATAAGACAAGACTTGTGGTCAAAGGTTATAGGCAAAAAGAAGGCCTTGATTACTTTGACACATACTCGTCGGTAACAAGGATAACATCTATTCGGGTATTAGTGGCACTTACTGCTGTTTATGGTCTTGAAATCCATCAAATGGATGTTAAGACGGCTTTCTTAAATGGAGAATTTGAGGAAGAAATTTACATGGAACAACTTGAGGATTTCGTAGTTCCAGGTAAAGAAAGAAAAGTGTGCAAACTTGTTAAGTCACTTTATGGACTTAAACAAACACCTAAACAATGGCATGCGAAATTTGACCAAATAATGTTAGCAAATGGATTTAAGATTAATGAGTGTGATAAATGTGTTTACATTAAAAATACTCCAAATCATGAAGTCATTATTTGTTTATATGTTGATGACATGCTGATAATGAGTAAAGACATTGCCGATGTAAATGCTACAAAGCGTATGCTTGCTAGCAAATTTGACATGAAAGACTTAGGGGTTGCTGACTTGATCTTAGGAATTAGAATCCATAAAACTCTGCAAGGTCTAGCATTATCACAGTCACATTATATTGAAAACATACTTGATAAGTTCAAGTATTTAAATTTCAATGTTGCAAAAACTCCAATTGATGTAAGTTTTGCACTTCAAAAGAATGAAGGTAAAAGTGACTCACAATTGGACTATGCACGAGTTTTGGGAAGTTTTATGTATATTATGAATTGTACACGACCAGATATAGCATGTGCTATTAGCAAGTTGAGTCAATTCACGAATAATCCCAATCAAACTCATTGGATGGCAATGAAACGAGTCTTGGGGTATTTGAAACACACCCAAAACTATGCTTTGCATTATAATAAATATCCCGTAGTAATTGAGGGATATAGTGATGCTAACTAGATCACCGGATCATCGGAAGTTAAATCCACAAGTGGATATATTTTCACCGTTGGTGGAGGAGCAGTGTCTTGGAAATCATCAAAACAGACATGCATCGCCCGCTCTACAATGGAGTCTGAATTTATAGCTTTAGACAAGGCTGGTGAAGAAGCTGAATGGCTCAGAAATTTTTTAGAAGATATTCCATTTTGGCCCAAACCTTTGGCACCCATATGTATACATTGTGATAGCCAAGCAGCAATAGGAAGGGCAGGAAACGTTATGTATAACAGAAAATCGCGTCACATTCGACGGCAACACAATACTGTTAGACAACTACTCTCTAGTGGTGTTATCACTATTGACTACGTAAAATCAAGATATAACATATCAGATTCACTAACAAAAGGCCTATCTAGAGAGGCTGTTGAAAGATGATCGAGGGGAATGGGGTTAAGGCCTAGGACAAGTCATCATGGCGGTAACTCTACCTAGTAGACTGGAGATCCCATGAACTAGGTTCAAAGAGATCAAACAAAGTTATGATTGGCGGTTCAACATTGTCAAATAATTCAATCCATTCTCGTGATGATGACAATGTTCATAAATAAAGGATAAAACCTTAAGGCTTTTTAATGAGTTAATAAAGCATTAAAGGTTTTTAATGATTATCTAAATCTGGTGGAAAATGACTAGATAGTGTGTCTATAGGACTACACGTTTAGAAATCACCTATATGAATGTGAAGTATAAGCCGTTTCAAGGGGAATGACGGTAAATGCCCATTCTCTATGCATTCACGAAACCAGGCGGTGCTCATGGCTGAAACGAACACAACCGTGAGAACCATAGATGGTTGATGATTAATTGTGTGACTTATGTTGTCTAGTTATACAATAAAGTTTGACGGTTCAAAGATATCGCATCTACCGATTGATCGAGTATATCCTATATAAGTTCACTATGGAAAGTTCAAAGTGAAACTTACTTATCCAGATGCAATTAATCTTTGTTTGTATATCACACGCTTATTTGTGCATTCCTTTATCTTGTAGACATTCCCCATTCATATGGGGGATTGTTGGGTTTAATTGATAGTTTGAATGGGAAATTGAGGAAAAAAGATGTGGAGAAGAAAATGATATGTTCTCTCTTGCTTTATTAAATAAGCTTTGGTCCCACATAGGTGGTGGAAATGAAAAGTCTCCTACTTAAAAGTAGAATCACTCCTTCATGTTGCTAAAGGGTCAAGAAGAGGGTCTCCCCTCGCGTCGTCGTCGTCGTCGCTCGCTCGGCTCGGCTCGGCTTCGGCTTCGGCTACGGCTACGGCTACGGATTTGGATTTGGATTTGGATTTGAATTTGGATTTGAATTTGAATTTGGATTTGAATTTGAATTTGGATTTGAATTTGGATTTGGATTTGGATTTGGTCAATTGATATGATTGATTGATAATCTTTGGAAAAATCCCGACCCGCGACCCGCTTCTTTCCCGGATTAATTTAAATATTTCCCTCCGTTTTTCCAACAGATTTTTGAAAGGTTGCAACCTTGTCCGAAAAGTTGAAAACCTTTTCTCAACAGACAAATCTTTTCCCAATAGGTGTCTTTTCTTAAAAGGTGCAAACAGTCTATATATATGTCTCTTAATCCTCAGAATGTTCCATACGAAATTCTGAATATATACCATCTTCTTCTTCTTTCAGCACTTCCTAAAACTCGTGTGAAATACAGCCATCAAGTGATTTGAAGTCATCAAAGATCTGCAGTACCTCTACTTTGGTGAGTAAATCGTTCTATCCTGGAAGGAAAGATTCCAAAACCTCGGGTACTTTGAGGAAATAATTTCCTTAAGGACACACTGTGCAGTCAGTGGGCTCGATTTTGTTCTTGAATTAATTTCCAGATTCTGTATTTTATTACTTTTAGTTGTTGTTACTGATTTAATATTTTTCAATACAGTTTACTAACAATTTTAACAGAAAAAAGTAGAAAATTTTGTGATCATTCATTATCAGATCCTACAATCTCTTTAGTCAAATCAAAATGATGCAATTGTTAATTATGCAACCACATTTCTTCTTTTTTGGACAATATTTATCAAAGAAACTTGGCTGAAACTCTACTATTTTTAGTCAAATAACTATACATAAATTATAAATTAATTATATATAGTTATACATATACATGTACTAGTTCTTAGACATGTTCAATGCAACGTGTATTTCAAGATATATGAATCTAATTTTATTATGTTATTCTTAGAAGTCAATTAAGGTACTTAGTTTTTCTCCCCAAAATCAAAATTGATATATAATTGTAATATTATAAATCATATGAAAATATAATTTTTGTTTATGATGATCTAGGTTATCTTTTTCTATATTGCTCATATTCTTTTACTTGTATATTATTGAAGTTACTATAAATAAAACTTCAATTATCTTATCAAATTAGTGAAAAATGAGGTCACTATTTTCATCCTTCCTTGCTTGGTCATTTAATACATTTCTAAGCCAACTTTTATTTTTGAAATGAAAATCGATTTAATTTATAATTCTTTTTATTAGTGATTTTACTATAAAAGGAGAGTAAATTGTAAAAGAAACTTAAATTCATTAATATAAGATTTAACTTGCATATTTTAAAGAAGAGACCAAAGTTAAAAAAATACAGGATTCTAGCTGGAAAAGTAGAGAATTTTGTGATCATTCATTATTAGACCCTACAAGCTCTTCTCTTTAGAGAAAAATAATTAATTTAAATAAAGGAGTTCAAGCTGTATATGGTAAAGTCCAATCTTACCCTTCAAATTCCAGTGTAGTACAGTCTTAGCAATAATAAACCCAAGAAAAGAGTACGCGTGGGACAAGGTGTCTAGGGCTGTTCAAAACCGTCCGCTACCGATAACTCAATCGCAAAATTGGCTTATTGACTTATTGGTATTGAGTTATCGGATTAACGGGTGGAGAATGAATTTAAATTTTATAATTAACGGTTTATCGGTGTGGGGAACGGATTACTCAATTTTGTTATTGGGTAAACTGCTAACCCGTTAAGAATTTATTATATTTTACTATATTTTTATCCCTAAACATATAAAATATGTATGATAATTATAATTTATAAATCTAAATAAGCCTCAATAGGCCAAGCCCATTTAATTAAACAGGCCAAGCCCATTTCTAAGATTTGTGTTTATCTAGATATTCTGAATTATATTTGTTATAGTTTAATTTTATTATTTTTGTCCAAGTCTATTTTCAGTGACTAGTTTACTAATTTTTTTTAATCCTCAAATAAGTTATGCATTGTTAAATTGTCTTTATTCTTTTATTATTGGTTTCTCACTGATCTTGTCCTCCATTATTTCATGATATTATTTTCTATCATTTTATCTTCTAAAAATCACGTGTTGGTGATCTATTTAGATTAGCTTTTGTTTCTGCATTTAAGATATATGAATATATGTGATGTTTTTTTTAACAACGTTGGAATTGTATTGCTGCTCCACTTGGTTCACAGTTAATTTTCCTTAATTTATTTGAATTGATTTCATTCATTGTTTAAGAATTTGTTGGCAATCCATGTGTATGTCATCTTCATTTGACTACTTTTTGTTGTTTGTCTTTCCTTTACATGTTACCATACCATCGATACACCACTCGATAACCGTCCGATAATTGCTAATCCGATACCGAACCAATCGATATCTTATAGGTTGGCTAGTGAATTAGTACTTTTAAAAGCCGATAACCGTTAAGTCAAATCGTTAAGCATAATAATCCGTCCGATCCGCCCGATAAGAGTGTGAATTTTCAAATTTTCTAAGCTTATTATCTTCAAACAAGAGTGATTGAGTAATTAATTTTAAAACTAGACTATTGTTTAAGCTAGAAATTTAACCGAACACTTAGAAATTAGAATGCAAGAAAATATGACTTGTTTTTTAATTTTGTAAAAGGAACCGGAGTTGTAGCCTCAATATGAAATATATATTCATGATTATAAGTATCTTGTTTGCATATAAGGTATCGATGATTGTAATTTAATTGATAGCTACTTATTAAAATTTTCTAAATCAAAGAGAAAGATATATTAAGACCCAATTGATAGATCCAAGTAGAAAGCTCTCTATTCATAGCATAAAATCATCGTCTTTATTTTATTTTGGATTGATGTTTTATCATCGTATTTAATAATATCATCAACACCTTTAACGTCAAAGTAAATTTCAGCACGAAGGATCCATAATAAATAATTTTTTTCCAAAAATATCAAGTATCATAAATTTAAATTTTGATAAATTTGACACGATAAAACTGAAATAGAAATTAATTTAAAAAGAATAAAGACAATCAAAATTAAATTTTTTTAGTAGATATACCTGATATAAGAATTAATATATTTGAAGAAAATTAAAATTTTATATTAATAACTTATTATAAAATAAATTAAACTTAACAAAATAAAAAAGAGAGATAGATAGAGTAGAAAAGGATTTCCGTGTTTTTCTGTTTCTTAATCTGAAAGTATGGCCAAGGATGGCCTTTTTATAGTACAAAATGAGAAGGCAAATTTGAGCAACTTGCCTACCTAGTGGGTCCATAAGAAATGAACATCCACACTTTTCAACATCAACTTGCCTAGCCAGTGGG
The DNA here is from genome assembly GCF_947179165.1 of Solanum dulcamara. Taxonomy (NCBI): domain Eukaryota; kingdom Viridiplantae; phylum Streptophyta; class Magnoliopsida; order Solanales; family Solanaceae; genus Solanum; species Solanum dulcamara. Next base: position 5,517,731 of record NC_077246.1, on the reverse strand, counting down.
TCCATAAGAAATGGACATCGACGCTTTTCAACACAATGTAATTTATTGGGGATAAAATATGGTCTACCACTAGTGCAAAACTATGTATTTTCTACATGAATCAGATCCTCCAAAACATAATTTATATATAACTACTACATTTGTCTTGAATTTAGCACCTTTTTGTGAAGTTGTTTCTTTGTTTTTCGTATATATCCTGTCCAATAATCCAATCAATTTGGGGTGGCAATTATGCAATTAGAATTCCTAAAAGTGATGCACTAAATTTTTATTATATACATAATTCAAAAAAAGATTGAGTCACATTAATTTTCATGATTTTCTAATCGCATAAATATAATTTACCGATGAGTCAAAATTCTCTTTTTAATTCACCCTTTTTAGTACATACACAAATAAAAATTTTATAACTATGGTGTACGTTCTTATGCTTTTATGTCCACATATGCGTGAGCTTTATATATAAATAATTTCTCTTTTTCTTTTTAACAAATAAAATAATTTCATAATATGATGTCTGTGTCAAGTTTGACACTATTTTGTACATGCACAGGTAATGTTATAATGTTAGTGCAAATTGCTAGATCATCAAATCATTAAACCTATATAGGATTTCGAAATGCTAACAATTAATTTCTATAGTGTCAGTGATGTTGGATTAGATGGATATCAACTTATCAAAATGGACACCAATTTTTTTAATTAAGCAATAAAGCAATATTAAAGTTATTATACACGAAAAAATAATTTAGTTAAGTAATACTAAAATTATTATACATCAAAAATCAAATTTTTATAGCAAAAAAAACCAAACTCAACAATTGAGGAATCACTCTGGGGTGAGGTACAAGAAACTTATATACCAAAATTTAAGTGTTGGGCTTGAGAAAATAGTAAAGTTAACGATTTAAGTTAATTAAAATTTAATAAAATATTTATATTTTATTTATGTATAATATATAAATAATTATGAAATTTATATATATAATTTCTCGATTCGGTTTGATTATTTTTTCAGTTCATTTTTTGTAAAATCAAAACCAAATCAAATAATATCGATTTTCAAAATTCAAAACCAAAACTAAATAAACCAAACCAAATATCAATTTTTTAATCAATTTAATTTAAATTACAGTTCGATTTGATTTTTTAATTATAACTATGAATAACCCTGCACCTAAATATTAAACATATGATTAGCACCTTATTAATTCTAACAACAAACTAGGCCCCATGATAGAAATCTTAATGTAGAAAATAAATTTTAGTCAATAAAATGTAGCACTAGTTGCGTACAAGGAGCTATCACTTGATGGCCTTCCCCACTCAGCCACATCCCGTAAGTTCAATAGCTTCAGTCTTCAGTTATGTAAAAGAAATTTAATACCACATAAAGGATCGTTTGGTAAAGTCTATTACAAAAAATAGAAATAATACACAATTATCCACCTCAATTATAATCAAAATCGCTAAAAAATATCTAAACTAAACTAAGGTCTTATTACTCCTCTGAATTATTTTAAAGTGTAATAAAACACCGTTCAATGCTGAGGTGGCACAGATAGTATATTTATTCTCTTTGAGGCAAGTGAGAGACGAAAAAGAAATATAAAATCTGGCTAATTTGGACACATATCCATTTTCATTATTAACTAATACACATAAGTAGGTAATGTTGATATCATTTTAATTAATTTTTTTAAATTATGAAATAGAGTTCAATTTTATCATTTTTAGGAATATAAATATTTTTTCACAACATACTTAAATTGTCGGTGACCTTTTTCTAGATATTTCATCAATTTGTATCGAAAGAATTTTTCTTTTTTACTCAAACACTTAACATGAAATTTGATTTATTTTTTTTACATATTAGAGATTTAGTTTAGGCAATATATGGTGAGCACAATTTAAATACACGTCCTACGTGTATTATGCCATGTAAAATATGTATATTTATTTTTTTAATTTTATATAAATTTAAATACCTACTTGTTTACATCCAAAATTAAAAAAATATATTAATAAAATCAAATTAAAGAATATATTTATATAGTATCCCATTCGTTTTAAAACGGAGGGAATCCTATATTGTAAACGAACGAGTCCGCAGATGAATTATATAAGTACTACATGTGTCTCGAATTCAGCACCCTTTTGTCAACTTTTCTTTTGTTTACTTGGAAGCAAGTCTATCGTATCCTGTCCTATCCAATCAATTAGGGGTGGTCATTATGCAATTTAGTGTGATTGAAATAATATAATCAGATAAAGTAAATTTTGAACAACTATAAGATAGCAAGAAAATCTATTAAATAATACATAAAAAATTAACATGATTCTATCACTTGACCTACACATGAGTAGCTCGCTAATATAAAGATTACATTATTGAGTTGTGTGAAAGAAAGAAGAAAGAATTCTCAATTTATATAAATTCAAAATGTTTAATCCTAGAAATCTTTTTAGTCAAATATGAAAAAATAATATATTGATTATCTTGAAAAATATAGAATTCCAATTAAAGTAATGTAACAAACTTCAATTCACTCTTCATAGAGTACCAATTAAATTGATTTCTACAAAACTAAGTGCGTGAATTCAACTCCTTATGATATTTATGCCAAGCTCTTTATAAGTAGCACCAAAAAAGCTTCAATTATTCCTCCTTCTGTTCCAAATTAAATATATTTCCAATATATGATGACTTTTAGGTTGGTTGACACCAATTTGGACATGCAAAAAGTAGTGGTTTTTGTACTTTTCCCTAGCTCATTCGACACCCATTAAGAAAAATCAAAAAGTATAATTTATTAAGTTACTTTTATTTATTAGATATTTTTTTCTTCAGAAGAGAACATTATTAAAAAGAAGTAGCTTAGTGGAAAAAATCTACAAATTATTGTATATTGAATTTCTAAAATTGACACTTATTTTGAGACAAATTCTTTTTTGTTAAAGTGACATTTATTTTGGGACAGAAAAAGTGTTATTAACAGGGGACAAAATGATAAATACCTCTCAACTTTGCGATCTAGAGCTGTTATACCTCTCATTAAAGAAGCAATTCATATATACCCTCGTCGTATGAATAAAAGAGAGATTACGTTTTTTTTAGTATTGGGTTTGGAGGGATAAAAAAAGTCGGTGATGTAATTTTTGAAAGAAAGTCAAAAAAAAGGTGGTGCATGCACTGTCCTTTTGTTTTTAGAAAAATGGCAAAGTTAAAAAGGAGGTGCTGCATGCACCGTTCTTTTGTTTTCAGAAGAAAAAATGATAGAAACAAAACACATTTTTTGTTCCTTTAACGTGTTTTTGTTTCTTATAAATAGAGAGCATTTCTGCCCTATTTGATTCATCCCACAAAACTATAATGAGAGAGAGTAAGAATACAAAGAGAGTTATACAGCAAGATAAATATTGTAGTCTTGAGTGTTCTCTTTAGTGTGTTGTTCCTTTTACAAGAGAGAACTGTTAATTGTTATTTTTTTGTCTTTGAGAGCAGTGTACTCCATATTATAATAGTAAGATCCTTCTACCCCGTGGTTTTTCTCCTTTATCTTTTTGAGCAGTTTTCACGTAAAATTTTCGTGTTTTATTTATTTTCATTATTTATTATCATATCAAAATTTAGCTGTGGTGCTTCCTTCTCCCAAACAGTGGTATCAGAGCGGTACTATCTATGAATAGCAGTTTTTTGTGAATAGTAAAATTCGATGAAAAGTACTATTCATATGAATAGTAAATTTTGATGACGGTACATTTTGTCACAATTGTTCGCAAAAATATTAAGAAATGATCTAGAAGGATGTGAAGCAAATAACAATGTCGAATACAATAAAGTTTGACAGTGAAAACTTCAATGGGACTAATTTTTCATTGTAGAAAATAAATATAAAAGCGATATTGAGAAAACAAAATTGTTTAGCTGCAATTGAAGCCAGACCCACGGACTTCACTGATGATAGTAAGTGGAACGACATAGACAGCAATGCAGTTGCTGATATACACTTGGCACTAGCTGATCAAGTGTTATCTAGTGTGACTGAAAAACGGACTACGAAGGAAATATGAGATACTCTTACGGGATTGTATGAGGCCAAGTCTTTGCATAATAAAATTTTCTTAAAAAGAAGATTGTACACTCTTCGAATGAAAGAGTCCATGTCAGTTACTGAACACATCAATACTTTGAATACTCTATTTTCGCAACTTACAACAATGGATTCAAAATAGAGGGGACTGAACGTGCAGAGTTTTACTTCAAAGTCTTCCTGACTCATATGCTCAACTCATCATCAACCTGACAAACAATACAGACAGTCTAGTTTTTGATGAAATTGCAGTCGCTGTTGTTGACACCCAATTTTGACCGACCTATAATTATTTTTTGAATCATTATCTTAATAGATAAGCATTTTTAAAAATTATGTTCTTGTATTATATATATATGTATAAAGTTAAATTTTTTAGTTTTTACCAAAAATAATAATAATAATAATAAATCATATATTTTGGCGTTCATAGCTCATAATATATTTTTTTTCTATTTGTTAATATTATTAACATCTTTTTTTTACCGTTTATGAAAATAACAAGCTTTGTACATTCAAATATATTTTTTTTGCATTATTTAGTATATATTATACGTGTGTGTGTTTTCTTTGTATAAATATTACTTAATTAGGTACATTTTTACCAATTTACTTATTCATATTAATTTGTGCATATTGCATACCTATTTTAATACGACTTATATGCATATGCATATAAGGTTATTACTTAATTAAGTTTATTGTGAATTTTAGTTAATATGTATGTCATATCTATTTTTAGTATATACATAAGTATTTCTTTATAAAATATGTTATTTACTAAGTTTATTTTTTATAATTTACTTCTTCATATTAATATATACGTATTTTAATAGGTCTTATGTACATATGTATATAAAAGGGTTATTATTTAAGTTTATTATATATTTTAATTTGTTTATGTTAACATACCTATTAAACATCTATTTTTAGTATGTAATATATATAAGTGGCATTTATGTGTATATATACACAAATATTTATATTGTATGTACATGCATATTTACTTTACATATATAATATTATAATTTTATAGATTTATGATTTTACTTATTCAACATGTATTTGACAACTAATCATATGACATTTTATTTGTATGACTACTTATAATTATATCCTAATTAAATTTAATGTAATCTATTTTTATATCAAATTATAATCTCAACCATAGATTGCATTTTGATCGGATGGCTCTCATTCGTTCTTATTCTTTTTCACACCTCAAAACCCTAAAACTATCTTTCACCTAACTCTCTCTCTATTCATCATCTTCTTCAAAGGAGAAGAAACAAGAAGACTGCCGCACCTCCCCTTATCTTCTCCTCTCACCACCGCGACGCCGTCGGAGAACATACCGCATCAGCCGATGACACGCCGCGACGTCAAACTGCAGTGACGCGCAGCAGTCAGCTGCAACAACACTATGCGCAACCAAGCTTCTCCATCGCTGCAACAACAGCAGCCATCGATGGTAAGCTGCGAACCAGCAGCTCCTCCGCAACGGCGAGCCACCGACGGCAGCAGCTCCAATCGGCAGCAACACCTCCAGCGAGCAACACGAACGCAGCAGCAGCAACTGCTGCTCCTTCCTCGCAGCTCCGACGACGACGACGCACAGCGGCAGTGACGACGGCGGCCACCAACCAGTGACGACGATCTCTTCGAGCGTCGTTGCTAAACGAACAAAACGATAAATCGAAAACGGATCTTCATAGATCCGTCTTGGTATGATTTTATTTTACTTTTATTTCATTATATACGTATATAGATTTATATATATATTGTGTTTCTTGCAAACTTAGATTTCATATGGTTGTTGTTGGTATGGTTGCATTTAAACTTTACTTCATTATATGTGTATATAGATATATATGTTATGTTTCTTGTAAAATTTAAATTTTGTAGGATTGTTGTGTTGATGTTGGGCTGATTGTATTTACGTATTCAATACTCTTGATACGTTCTTTGTTTGGAATATTTAATTAATCATGATTCATGTATTGTTCATTCAAGATTTTTGTTTTCAAAATAAATATTGGGTTGATTGTCTACCTCAAATGATTTGTTAAACTTGAGATTCGAAGTTGTTTGTTAATTCCTAATCGATTAGTATTACAAAGCATATATCTATTTTTTTTGTTTGTTCATGTTCATGTTGATGTTAGTGTTCATATTAATGTTCTTACATTTTAATTATGCACAAAATATAGTTCATTTTTAGATGTTTACTTGCTTATTAATCGATTAAGATTATTATACACGTTTGTGTTGTTTGTTTTCTGTCCATGTTTACATTCTTGTATTTAATTATGTACAAATATAGTTGATTTGTTTTTTCTATAATAAGATTGTTGTTATTCACCATTGTATAAAATACATATCTTTTAATTCGGGTGTCTATCGAATTAGTTTATTTGATAAATGACATTTTGTTTTCTCATTTGAATTTAGGAAGAAGGTTAAATTTGTTTTACTTGATATGACAATTTTTGTTGATTGAAGTTTTTAGTGTTAAAAATAATTATAGTAATTGCTAATATGATATAATCATTTTGTATTGTGTCATAATTAATTTTGTCCTTTTATGAAAGTTTAAAGTAAAGTTATTATCAACTTTAAATATTTTAATGTCCCACCACTTTAAGGTTAATGCTCCACTATTTTGAAATGAAACATCTTTTGAGTGATTTTAGGAGTAAATCTTTGAAAGTTGTTATTAATTTGATTGATTGTCCACTTATTTGAAATTTTTGAATTAAAGTTTTTGGCTATTTTTGTCTTTGTTGACTTGATGGTATTCTTACCCATAGATTGATCAATATAAGTAGATACAAAGACACACACAAAAAAAAGAAGGAAAAAACAGGAGAAGAAAAACACAAAGAAAAAAAAAAGACAAGAACACAAAACAAAACAAAAGAAAAGAACACTAGAATTGAGAGAAGCCTCTTGTTTTAACAAATTACTTAATTACTTTCAAGTCTTTTCTTTTGCCTCTTTTCTTACCCATAGATTGATCAATATAAGTAGACACAAAGACACACACAAAAAAAGAAGGAAAAAACAGGAGAAGAAAAACACAAAGAAAAAAAAAAAGACAAGAACACAAAACAAAACAAAAGAAAAGAACACTAGAATTGAGAGAAGCCTCTTGATTTTAACAAATTACTTAATTACTTTCAAGTCTTTTCTTTTGCCTCTTTGCTACTTCAACTTGCTTGGATCTCGGATATTGCTATCGCTTTTTGTTGGCACATTAACAAAACTCATATTAATCGGTTAGTACTTCTTTTTCCTATTTTTATTATATTATCTTTACTTTAGATTCTTACATATTATACCTTGTTAAAATAAATATACGAAGTATCCAGGTTAGTTCTCATTTTCTTTGACATATTGGTTTATTATTTTGAAATGTGTTCTTGCTTTGTTTGTTTACTTTGTTGTAGTAAAAAAAAATTATATAATCATGACATACCTCTACATATATTCGTATATTGCTTGTTTTTCTTTTACTTATGGTTTAACAGGTTTTGAACTTCAAAGTTCAAGATGCCGAGAGTTGCGAATCAAATTTTGAGATGCCGTTATTTCGTTCACATCTTTTGTATCATTTTATTCACTTACCCTTTGTTTTAGTTTTGTAACAATCTTGTAAACTCTACTCTGTATAATAATATATATTTGGGGACTGTGTAAAAGGGGAGGGGAAATCTACGTGCTACTTGCAAATTTTTTTTACTTTGACACAAATTTTATGTGGTTGCGTGCGCTAAACAAATATACCAAAAGAAATTAGTTATTTTAATTATTTCTGTTGACTTTCAGATTTTAATTTTAAATGAAATACGTTTACCACACAAATAAATATTGATAAACCCTATACTTTAATTAGTTTATCAATTTTAATATTTTCATATATTTATATATACTAAACAACATGCCAACTCTTGTATATTTTATTCAAACTATCAATCATTCTATTATTACATATCATGTACATACGCTTTCGATAGATAATTTCCAGCATGTTAATTAAATCATATGTCACGGTTTAAGCTTAATATTTTCAGCATATTAATTGAAATTATACCTACATGACTTTAGCATGTTAATTTTTTTATAGAAATCATGTTTAAGATTTAATAAGTTTAATAGGCTATTTTAATAGATACAATACCTATATATTTGTTAATAAATATTTTATAATATTATGTCATATAGAACTATGTTTATAGAATTGAATAATATTGCAATCATATAAAACCAAGATTTTCACCGTAAGAAATATACATAAATTACGTCTTTAGTACTTAATGAATATTTTTAGTATTTTATAAGAGTTAATTTACGCTTACAAGATTACAAATATTTTTATCATATTGACTCATATAGAAACTACATCTATAGAATTTAATTAATGCTCTAATACATACTTTATTTGGAAATCATGGCCATAAGATTTTTAACTATATAGAAATCATGTTTAATGTAGAATGTGGTCAATATATATAAATCATGCGTTTAAGTTAATAAATAGTTTATCGGTTATGTAGAATTCATGTCTATAGGCCGTTATAAAATATTTTTAGTATAATATTATTAACAAAAAAATCATACCTCTAGATTTGTAATAAATATTTTAGCACCTTTTATTAAAACTAAGCCTCTAGAATTGTAATAAATGTTTATCATAGTTTATATATAGAGACCATGTCTATAGAATTTGATAAATATTTGTCATGTTATTTTATTTTAAAAACCATGCTTACAATTTTAATCAATTTTCAACATATCATTTCATTTAGACACCATGTCTATAAATAACATTTAAAATAAATTGCAACATACTAATCATCTAGGTATCGTTTATGGGTTTAATATTATTTCAAGCATATAAAAATTATGTCCGTAAGAATATTTTGAGCCTATTGTATTTATGGGTTCTAACAATATTTCTAGCATATTTTATCATATAACAATCATGTTTATAGGTGTTATAATTCTAGCATGCCAATTAAATAGATATTAGGCCTTCATAAATATATTTTTTCATAACATTATATGTAGAAGTCATGCCCATAGGGTTCTAATAAGTATTTCTCATGTTATTCTATTTTTTTTGAAGTCATGTCTATATTTTAATAAATTTCAGCATATCAACATTTAGAAGGTCATATCTATAGTGTTCAATAAATTTTCAGCATGCTCTTAACTAAAGTCATGTTAATAGTTTTTTATAAAATATTATTAGTTAATAATTAAATTATCAAGCATGCTTCTTTTATCACAATCATCTTAGTAATTAAGTTTGCCCGTCATATTATTCAAGTTTGTACGCATACACATAATCATTATGACATTCACAATTTATATGTGTTTTCAAGCATGTTAATTAATTAATTTAGAGGTTTATATGAGATTTTATGTGCTAACTGCTTGTCCTATCTGTTTTGTTTGACGATGTGTCTAATTAGGATGCCTATATTTCCTTTGGTCTAAAACCTACTCTAAATAGTACGTCCAATGCCTCTTGGATATTAAGTTGGGACGTTTAAACACCTTTTAAGACATTAGTTTTTATTATTTTCTTTTAGATCGCTCTAGGATTATAATAACAAGTTAACATAAGAAGGGTAGGGGTAGTTAGGCCCTTCGAAAATGATGGAAGTTGACTCGAGCAGAAAAATGACAAAAAACTTTATAAATTTTATCTTCCGATTAATGAGCCGGCGCTGATCCGAAGAAAATAAGAATGTAGATAATTTTATTTCCTGTCGACTTTTAAATATTTTTGTTTGTATATATATTTGGGATAGTTTAATATTTTAAAACTCAATGATTTTTTGGCATCCTTAATCTTATTAGAGATTTCACCCAAATTAGATTTACAACATATTACATATTCATATATCTACACTTGTCTATTATCTTATTAATTTTTTTTATTGTGGCTACAAATAAAGTAACCATTGCTAATACTAGACATTTATTTTACCATAAATTTAGTAAATTATTTATTCAAATGATTTTTAAAATATATATTTGTATTTTTATATATTTAAATATATTATTTATTATTTATTTTACTATACAATAAATATATTATTATTAAATTTGGTTCATTCATATATAAGATGTATATATATGACATATCTTATATTTTCACCTTTTTCTCAAATTTAATAAAAATCCTTCTTCTTAATATTTCTAAAAACAAAAATGAATAAATATCCCTAATTATTTTTTTCTAAAACTAAGTTTAAGGACTATCTTTGGATAGGCTCTAAGGGATGCCTAATACCTTCCCCCCGAGTAACTAAAACCCTTACTTAGAATCTCACAGGTTTCGCAAATCAAAACAGAATTTACATTTACAATGGTTTTCCTAATATTTTCCTTAAAATTAGGTGGCGACTCTAAATAAATAATTGCAAAATCAGAGGCATAGCCATTTTTTATGTTGTAAACTATTTCGACCCGTTCGAAAATAGGGTGCGACAGCTGTCTTAGAAGAAGAAAATCGACGCAAAAATAAAGAAGACAGACAAGCAAGTTCGCAGCGAGCTGAAGCTTTGATGATGGTGAGAAGAAGACCAACGGAACGTGGCCCCAGTGGGAGTCACAATCATGGTAGATATCAATCAAGAAATAAGAAAAATATCAAGTGTTACAACTATGGCAAGAAAGGGCACTTCAAGAAAGATTATCTGTTCAAGAAGAAGAGTGAACACCCTGAGCCATCAAATGCTCAAGGAAATATTGCAAGTACCTCGGATGATGACGATATTTTATTGTAACATCCCCTAAAAACATTGTATACGATGTTTCAATATTTGCCTAAACATGATACAACCTCTGTATTTTGGTCATAACTTTTCATAGGAATATCCAAATTGAGTGATTCAAATTTCTGAGTAACCACAAGATCATTACCGACAACTTTTATGAAGACCATATTTTAAGATTCGGAGGTTAAGTATGTCAAATAAATTAATTTTTGTAAGGTAGGATGCTATGACGGAAATGAGTGTTTATAGAAGAAAAATCATATCTTACTGTAGGTTAATCCAAATTGGTTGATTCTTGAACTATATGAAACTATACTTCCATATCTACAATTCTTATGAATACACCAAATCCTAATAAGGAATTTATCTTATTCAAACGCAGCTCCCAAAAAGAGTATTCTGTCAAAGATAACTCATTTCACCTACCATAGAAAGATCTAGATATACATTTGACATCACTCATGACATAAATTGTCCACCATTTAACATCATCCATGACATCAATATATTCTACTAAATTTTCAGATTTTTTATTTATAATTATTTTATTTATTGTTAGCTCCCTCTTTCCCACCTATAAATACCCATCTTATTTCCTCATTTTATTCATCAAGCTTTCTCAAGCAAATCTTCTCTCTATACACTTCTTTACACATTCTCAAATATAGTTTTAGTTCTTAGTAGTGAAGAAATACTATTCCGGTGATTCATATACTCCGGCTAGTACACAAAACGTTCCAGCGAGGAGAGAAGCTAGGACTCAAGAGTGTTCATTAAGTCTTTCGGTACCAACTAAAGCTTCGGTTTCCAGGTATGTAAGGCTTCAATGAGAGTATTTCTTCTACTCTCATGCCTAAATTATTTTGATTATATGATAAATTATGTTTATTTTCTTTAAGCTCTACTCTAAGTTATGTGGGTGTTTATCCATGGGTTCTTCCACCCATGTAGTCCAAAAACTCTTTCAATTAAGTCTCTTGATTTCAAGTAATATTTTTGTTATGATAATTTTATTTTTATTTAATAGTATGAATCATGGTTAAACTAATGATTATTGATCTATTTTGATACAACATAATTTCATATGTATGAATTGATGGATTGCAAGTAATTTATTTATTTACATTTTAAAAGGTTCTTGAAATTCATGGTGGGTTGTCTAAAGGATGACTTTTAATTAATGTATTTCAAAGTATTTATGTATATTTATTTACATACATGTTTTCAAGTTGAAGTGATTTGAACCCACCTAGTTTTACTATGTTTGACTTGAAAGCTTTGACTCCAAATGAATGTTTATAAAAGCAATATCTATGATCAAAAGGGGAGTCTTACGAAATGAAAGAATAATGAAATGATATGAATGATGGATTCTTTATGCAATAAGGAAAATTCTTGCATATTTGAATTACCAAATGTTTTAATGAGCTATTCTACTAAATATGATATTTTGAATTCTCAAGCTATATGTTATGACTATTTTAAAGTATTAAACTATTCCGTGGAATTGACTTAGCACCGAATGAGTCATTGAGGTGGGATTCGGTAAGGGAATCCTAGTAGCAACCCATTGTCTCATTAACTATGTGCCAACATAGGAGCCCTTGTAGGCTTAGACTAATGGATCCATAAATAGCCCTTAAAGTTAAAGTTAAAGAAATGAATGAAGTTGACGGAGTTCTACCCGACAAGTAGTCTCCCCGGCCAACGTAGGGGGTTATGTTGGATTCCATGTAATAGCTCGCATGGTCTTAAATGTCGGTTATGGTTAATTTCCCACAAAATGAATATTTTAAAGCATATATATATGATTTATTATGCATACATTAAATTATGTTTCATATTACATAAATGTTTTAATGTTTCCTAAATGTTCATGCATCCTTACATACTTAGTACATTCAAAGTACTAACGCATACTCTTTTGCCTACATGATATCACCATGTAGGGATCAGTGCTCCTCCTCGTTCTTCTCCACGTGGCTAGTTGAGACTTCGTTTGAAGACTACTTTTGGTGAGTTCCCATGTTCCGGGAACAATACTCCTTTATATTTTTAACTTATGATATGTTAAGACGTTTTACTATGAAATTTCTTCTATTATGATTGAGGGTGAGCTAGGGACTTGTCTTAGCCCCGTTAAATCAAATAGTTAGAGGTATTGTTGGACATATGTAAGTTGAAGATTTATTATGATTTTCGCTTGTTTATTTATCATCATTAACTATGAAAGGCTAAAAGAATGCTAAGAGGCTTGTTTGAGGTACTTTCGGGTTCTTCATTCGCCATGTCACGACTAGGCCCTAGGCTTGTGTCGTGACATTTATGTAGTGAAGCAATATTAAATAATGAAGGCAGAAAGCGTTTCACTAATGTCTGGATCATGGACACAAGAGTAACATGACACATGACTTCCTGGAGAGAATAATTCCATCAATATAATCTTATCTCAGGAGGGTCTGTGTTCATGTTTTCAAAAAATTCAAAGCACGGATGGAATTTGAATCTGAGAAAAAGATCAAGTGTTTGAGGACAGATAATGGAGGATAATACATTGGTGATGAATTTGATAACTTCTGTAAACAAGAAGGTAAAAGGCAGTTCACAGTTGCATATACTCTACAAAAAATGGAGCAGTAGAGCGGATGAACAGAACCTTGTTGGAACAGACAAAAGCTATGTTGACAACTGCTGGGTTGGAAAAATCATTCTGGGCAGAAGCAGTCAAAGCCGCCTGTTATATGATCAATCGGTTACCATCAACTGCAATTGATCTGAAAACGCCAATGGAGATGTGGACAGGAAAAGCAGTTGATTATTCTTACTTGCATATATTTGGAAGTCCTACTTATGTTATGTACAACACCCAAGAAAAATCAAAGATGGATCCAAAATCCAGGGAATGTATTTTGTTAGGATATGATGATGGAGTCAAGGGGTATCGCTTGTGGGATCACACTGCCCGCAAGCTGGTAATCAACATGGATGTTGTATTTGTTGAAAACAAGATACAAGCAAAAGAAGGTAGCACTTCAAAAGAAAAATCAGAGACTACTATAGTTGAAGTTGAAAAAATAAAAGAAGTTTCAGTTCCTTCTAAAGCAGCACCAGAGCACAAAGAACAAGAGCAAGTTGAGATCGAAACTTCACAAGTTCGATGGTCAACTAGGAAGAGAAGAGAACCAACTTGGCACTCAAATTATTCTATGGATAGTAATATTGCATACTGTCTATTAACAGAAGATGATGAGCCTTCAACTTTTCATGAGGCTATGAAAGGCCAAGAATAATCTCTATGGATAGCAGCAATGCAAGAAGAAATTGAAGCTCTTCATAAAAATAAAACATGGAATCTTGTTCAATTACCACAAGGAAGAAAGGCCATTGGAAACAAATGGGTCTACAAGATCAAACACAATGGTAATGATCAAGTGAAGAAATATCGTGCAAGATTAGTGGTGAAAGGATTCACTCTGAAAGAAGTATAGACTTCAATGAGATATTTTCTCCGGTGGTTCGACTCACAACAATTCGAGTGATCCTGGCGATGTGTGCTACATTTGACTTGTATTTGGAGCAGTTAGATGTCAAAATTGCATTTCTTCATGGAGAACTTGAAGAAGAAATTTACATGCTCCAACCAGAAGGTTTTGAAGAATAAGGAAAAGAGAACTTGATTTGTAGGTTGAACAAATTTCTATATGGTCTCAAACAGGCGCCGAAGTGTTGGTATAAGAGATTTGATTCCTTCATTATAGGCCTTGGATACAACAAACACAGTTCAAATTCTTGTGTTTATTGCAAGAGATTTGGTGATGATGATTTTGTTATTTTGCTATTATATGTTGATGACATATTGGTAGCAGGCCCAACAAAGATCGTCTCACAAATTTAAAGGCACAGTTGGCTAGGGAGTTTGAAATGAAGGACTTGGGACCAACAAACAAGATTTTACAAGAGAGAAGTGTTCATTGTTTTTTTTTGTATTTGAGAGCAGTGTATTCCATATTATAATAGTAAGATCCTCCTAACCCGTAGTTTTTCTCCTCTATCTTTTTGAGGAGTTTTCACGTAAAATTTTCGTGTTCAATTTATTTTCATTATTTATTATCATATCAAACTTTAGTTGTAGTGCTTTCTCCCCAAACAATTTTTATAATCACGTGACAATTTAGGAATTAAATAATCCAATTTTAAGATTTTTTTTAATTCAATAAATATGAGTTTGTTAAAAAAAAGTATTTATTAGACGACAAAAATATATATGTGCTACTTTTTTAACAAGAAATATATCAACTCAAATTGTGAAATTGAAAATATATTTATCTTTTTCCCTTATTAATATAACTTAACATATCATAACTAATTACTTAGTATTAATTTATTATAAATTACTTGTTACATAGAATAACCTTAATTATCTACAAAACAACTCATTTATAAAATATTTTTAAAAATCGATTTTATATAGCATAGGTGATGGTGGATTAGGTGGATATCAACTTCTCAATATCAAAGTAGACACAAAAAAAGATAATATGCTTTCACTAACTTAAAAAGTGGAGATCTTTAGGCAATTATTGAAGATGCTACGATTTTATACTATTTTGACAAGGAGACAGAATAGGTTGCTTCATAAATTATCAAATACTACTCTGTCGAAGCATCATAAATTATCAAATACACTTTGTCCGTAGTTCATTTTTATTTATCCATGTTTAATTTGATACATTTCTTAAAAAATACTTTCTTCTTTTATTTTCTTATCTTTTTTTACTATGCTGAATGTGTATAAAGGGTGAGAGAAGTGAAAACTTTGACCATTTGACAAGAGAGGGACACCACGACAGTTTTTCTGCGGTGCTGCATATTTGCAAAAGTAATAACTTTGTAGCCTGTGAATAACTGTGAGAGTTGACTCGTACAGATTGTCCTAGTGCGTATCTAGTCCCAATGTTACTCTTGAATGAGCATTTCAATCATACAACAGATCGATTTGGTGCATATCTAGTCCCATATCCGATTCTTTGACAAATTTGTTAAATTATTAAAACAAAGCATAGTATTGTAATAACTATGTATCATAAAAAATGTGCTAGAATAAGAAGTTAGAGCAACACCATTTTTATAATTAAGATAAATTATATTTTATCTTATACTACAATCACATCAATAGTTTATCCAATTTTCATCTTAAATTGTAAACAAAAACTTTATAGAACCAATGGTTTAATTAATTAAAAGTCATATTTTCTCAAAATGTAAATATACACCCTAATAAATGATACTATTCTTATTAAATATAAAATAGTAATTAAGAATTAATAATTGTAATAATCACTATAATAATTGTAATTGTCGTGTAATCAACTAAATTATATGTATTAAAAGACTATTGTTACGTATGTTAGCCCCTTCAATTGTGTGCAATTAACTAAATTATATGTACAAAAAGATTGACTACTGTTACATATGTTAGCCCTTTCAATTAAAAAAGATTATGAGTATGGACTTCGATAGAGCTTCCATAGTTGTCTTGAATGTGCTGTTGAATTTGCTTGGCGGAATTTCCAACAGATTGTTTACATCTACGTATATCAATAAGAGCAAGTGTTGTTATATCTGCAAAATCTTGAGGGATTGAATCCAAACAATAGCAATTTCTTAGAAAAAGTCGCTCAAGGTACGGAAAGTGATCACTACTAGCTCTCCAGTACCGAATGGTCACATCATCCAGGAACAAGAACTTCAAGCGAGGAAATCCTTCCTCAACTACTTCCCACTCCTCGCCTGTGAAGGCTAAATGTGATAGTTTAAGGACCTCGAGTTCGGGTAATTTACCAAAAATGCTCAATTCCTTCCATGCCAAAAAATTTCCATTAACAGCTAAATTCTTAAGGTTTTGTGGAAAAGCATCTGGAGGAGGTAAGAGCATTGAAACATCAGTTTCCCCGAAATCTATAGCGTTGTAAAACATTTTCCTCCAATTAGTCCGACGAATAATACCAAATTCCAATTTCTCGAGCTCATATAAGTAGCGAAAATCATACAGGTTCTTGCACTTAAGGAAGTCTCTTGGGGAGCCAAATATTTGCAACTTCTTTAAATTGGGAAATAGTCTTAAGAAAGATCCAGTACAATAACGAGGATTCAATCCACAGAGGCATTGCAAATTTTTCAAAACCAAACTTTTCTCCGTAAGCTCATGATTCCGCAAGATATTCCAGGCCAAATGTAGGTTCCTCAGTTGCGGCATAGTCATAATTTCCGATGGTAATGTGAAAGGACATTTCAAAAGACCTAAAACTGGATGGTAAAGTTTAAGAGTTTGCAGATAACATAGGCTTAATATCGTTAGAGGAATGTCTATTATTGACGAGGGAACCGCTTCTTTGGATCCTGGATACTGCTGTAAGCGAGGATAGAAACACAAAGCTAGGTATCTCAAGTGAATTAAAGAAAGTATTCCACTGGGAAAAATTGGACATTCAGTCGTAGAAAGATCTAGTACTCTTACTAGCTTGAAAGACAATTCCAGTGTGACGCATTTGAATCTACTCAACGTGATAATAGAATGAGCCTCACTATTACGACACCAAGCCAATTCTTCCTCATTATGGATACTGATCCGACTTCGACTCTTAAAGGAACATTGCATGGATTGTGCACATGAATTTTGATCACTGTTTTCTCCGATAACATTCACAAAATTCATGTTTCGAGCTTCCCTCAAACAGAGTTCACGGATCACATCATGCATTCCACAAATCTCTATTGTTCCACAAAAACTCAAATCTCGGATGAAAATTAAACTTCTATCTATGAGTTCATTAATACATGTTTTTGCCACATCTTCTATGGTTTTACCCTCTTCTTCATTCAAAAATCCCTCTACAGCCCATAACTCCACAAGTTTATTTACATAAATCCATTCATCCTCGGGGAAAATCGCAAAATACAGAAAGCACGGTTTTAGGTGAGAAGGCAAGTGATGGTAACTCAAAGCCAACACTCTCATGCATTGGGCTTCAAGATCCGTGCTTACGACTAAATTTACGTTCTTCGCAATTCTTTGCCACTCATCCAATGTTTTGCCCATTCTGGAGAGAAGTCCAGCAATCACAGTAATTGCTAGAGGTAATCCTCCACATTTGAATGCAATTTGTTTCCCAATTTTTTCAAATTCAGGAGAAAAACATTCTTTCTCAAAGATCTTTTTGTGAAATAAATTCCAACTTTCGTCAAAATTCATGAGGCGCATGTGATAAGGAGGCTTACCTGAACTTGAATATTCAGCCACTTCCACATTCCGC
Source organism: Solanum dulcamara (assembly GCF_947179165.1). Taxonomy (NCBI): domain Eukaryota; kingdom Viridiplantae; phylum Streptophyta; class Magnoliopsida; order Solanales; family Solanaceae; genus Solanum; species Solanum dulcamara. The sequence goes on along the minus strand of NC_077246.1, from coordinate 5,499,533 downwards.
GTAGTCAGGAGTATTCGGCTTCCATTATTACAGTCTGGGAAACATAGTTTTATATCATCCCAAGCTTCTGTAGTCCATATGTCATCTATGACTACCAAATATCTCTTGCCTTTTAGAAGCTTTTGCAGTCGGTCTGCTAGTTGATCATCAGGTTCATCACTTGTCGAAGAAAGAAGGCCTAGGAGTACATTTCTCGCACAATACTCTTGTGAAACAGTTACTTTTGCACGAATATCAAATCGAGACATAATGCATCGATCACTGTAAAGTTTTGTAGCCAAAGTCGTCTTCCCAATGCCTCCCATCCCTACGATTGAGACAACTTCCAGTTCCCTTTCCCCTCTAACAAGTTGATCCTGCATCATCTCGAATTCAGTTTCATGGCCAACCATTATATTCTCGGCGGGCTCTACAGCATGCTCAGGTAAGCTGTCTAGAGAGTAAGTTTGTGGTTTTAGATCTTTCATGCTGTCCGATATTGCCATCCACTGTTCCATGGTGGAATCAATGCATTCTAGTGCTTGTTCCAAGAGGAAAAAGAGCTCCCACATAGCCCTGCTTCTTTCCTCTAAATTTTGTGCTAAGAAAACATTTCTTGATTCTGAGTCAACAGTATCTTCTGTTGTGTATACTACCTCTACGATTTCAGCTTCCAAGCTTGTTAATGCCTCAAGATCGCCCGTTATATTGCAGGATTTCTCCAGAATAGCTCTCAAGGATTCGAGCTTTATGTAAAACGGTTGTAAATCACATCCAATAAGTTCCATTGATTGGCGCATGGTTCTCATAAGGGAAGTAATAGCAGCATAAGCCATATCTCTTAATTTCTCACTTATGTGTGTGACAAAAAAATAGGGAGTTTCTGCACAGAGAAGAAGGCAAGTTTTGTAATTTCTGCACAGAGAAGAAGGAAAGTGCAAAGTTCTTTCTTTTACTAATTATTTCCATCAAATTTCCAACTAGGTCCACAATCCATGTACTGATCTATCTTCTTCTTTTTTTTTAAAAAAAAGAACATTGTCAAAAAGACAGGTCCGCAATCCATGTTACATTACTGGATGTCACTATCCAAGTGGGACCCACCCACTTGGCACAAATTGGGCAAGTTGCCCTTTACTTCTTTACCTACATAATAGGCACAATTCTGTGCAAAATAAAACACACAAGAAAGACACAGAGAAATACATACGGTAATTTACTCTTCTACTTCTTTTGTTTTCCTATTCTCTTTGAATTAATTTGTCAAATTAATTTATTTTATTACACGTTATTAGCACGAGTCTTTATCGCTTTGAGCTATATTTTTAAGAAGGTAATAAAACGGTAATAATTTTATTTTCTTAACATGTCTAATATCTCAAAACTTAAATTTATTGCTCTTGATATTTCTGGAAAATGCTACTCATCATGGGCACTAAATGCCGAAATTCATCTAGAATCGATGGATATGGAAGACACTCACAATACGACATCTAGTCAAGATCGTTCCAAAGCCATGATATTTTTCCGCCACCATCTTGACGAGGGATTAAAATTACAATATCTAACATTAAAAGATCCCTTGAAATTGTGGAAAAATCTAAAAGAAAGATATGACCACCTGAAGTTGGTCATGCTTCCACAAGCACGTCATGATTGGCCAAATTTAAGATTAATGGATTTTAAAAATATAACTGAATGTAATTCTGCCTTGTTTAGAATTATAGCTCAGTTAAATTTATGCAGAGAATAAATCACTGAGCAAGATAAACTGAAAAAAATATACTCCACATTTCCACCTACGAATATGCTCCTGCAACAGCAATATCGCGAAAAAGATTTTAAAAAATATTCTAAAATATTTTCTCACCTTCTGATTGCTGAACGCCACAATGAGCTGTTAATAAAAAATAATGATAGTCAATCCGTTGGTTCTTTGACACTCCCTAAAGTGAATCAGACAAATTATAACCAATGAAAAAAAGGTCATGACCCCAGTCGTGGTCGTGGTTATGGTCGAAGAAGAAATTATGATCATGATGCTCGGTTGACACCGAAAAATGATCCGTAGTATAAAAAGAAGAGTGAAAAGCCAGAAAATTTACCAAATAAAAATTCAGAAAGCACATGTCGTAGATGTGGAGGTGTGGGGCACTGGTCACAGACTTGCCAGTCATCAAAACGTCTGATTCAGCTATATCAGACATCCCTGAAAATGACAGAAAATAATTCATAGACAAACTTTATCTCTGAAGATAATATTGAGCATATGCATTTGGATGTAGCTGATTTCTTTAATTTTCCAGAAGATAATATGAATATTGATAAGCCTAATAATATTTAATTTTCTTTTTATTTATTTGTACTAAATATTATATTTGTACTTTTCAATTCAAGTAAAATTTGTGTAATGAACCATGTATTAATTATAATATTTACTTTACTTCTTTTTGAAGAAAAATATGGATATGCCTCAAATTTTATTTGGATTAATGATCAATCAGGAGGATATTTGTGTAATTGATAGTGGAACAACTCATGTTATTTTTAAAGACAAAAAATATTTTTTCAACTTGGTTAGAAGAAAAACAAATGTTACTACAATTTCTGGTAATTCAAAAATGATTGAAGGTAAGTTGCATGAAGAGAATGGCCTAACTATCATGAAATATAACAAAATTCACACCCTAGACTAAACCCATAATCCTAACCCCACATTAGGGCTATTTTCTACTGTAGATTTTCAGTTCAAACCCTCCCCCAATGATTACCCACCATACTTTCTAGGTTCTAGGAATCAAAGTATGAATTTAGGGAATAAAATTCTTACCTTATGCGTGAAAATTCGTAGAAACTTGATAGATTTTGCCCTAGGTCGCCTCTCAAAGTCCAAGAAACTGATTTTTGAAGAAAAAGACTATTTCTGGAGTTTGTCGTGACTTAAGTCGCGACTGTCCTACTTTGGCAGGACCTATCCCGCTCTAGCGGCAGTAATCCCTCTCTAGAGGGATAGGCGGAGACAAAGAGCTCGTAAAGAGTCTCTAAGTCTCCCCTTTTACAACATACCCTCTTCCCAAGACGTATTAAAATAAACCCTTCACGCATACTCCAATTTCAGGAGTTTTACTCGCTCGAATGCGATTTCGCGAAGCCATAAATGCTCCTTATCATCCTGGCTATCAGTCTATCCAACCAAATTATAGGGTTGACCTCCCATCATTCACATGATCAACCTAGACTTCACCTGACTTAGAATTCATCCAAGTCTGGCCTAGGCTAAGTTTTTCCAAAGTTACTACCAAAGTTTTCTGGCCCGAAATCCTTCTCCATTGGCCTATTCCTAACAATGGGGAAAAGTTGTTATAATAGATACCAATTTATCCATCACTAGTCCCCGAGTGTATAACTAGGAAAAATAGGGCTAAAGTAAAGACAGAGTAGTACATGTTTCGTCGAACAGTTGAGGATACTTGTCTCGCATATCTTTCTTAGTCTCCCAAGTAGCTTTCTCCACCGAACAATATTTCCATTACATTTTAACCATTTGATCTCCTTATTCCTCATTTTTTAGACATCACGAGCAAGAATTACAACTGGCTCTTCTTCATATTGAAGTTCCTTGTCTAATAACACCGAGTCCCATCTAATGATGTAGTCCCCATCTCCATGGTGATTTTTCAGCATGGACACATGAAACACCGGGTGTACCTAGATAAGCTAGATGGTAAGGCCAATCGGTATGCCACTGGCTCTACACAGTCAAGAATTTCAAAAGGGCCAATATAACGAGGATTGAGTTTGCCCTTTTTGCCAAATCTCATCACCCCTTTAATGGGTGACACTTTTAGAAATACTTGTTCACCAGCCTCGAATGTCATATCTCTCACCTTTCGGTCAGCATACTCCTTCTAACAACTTTGAGCTGCTAGAAGCTTAGCTTGGAGGCTCCTTTCCTTATCTTGAGCATCCCTCACTAAGTCAACCCCCAATGGCTCCACTTCCCCAGCTTTAAACCACCCTATAGGAGACCTGCATCCTCTCCCATACAGGGCTTCGAATGGTGCCATATCAATACTAGAGTGGTAGCTATTTTTGTAGGAGAACTCACACAAGGGAAAAAACTTGTCCCAATGTCCCCCGAAGTCTGTCACACATGCTCTCAATATATCTTCCAGCACTTGGATAGTTCTTTCTGACTTCCCATCTGTATGTGGGTGGAAAGTTGTGCTGAAAGTGAGTTAAGTACCTAACTCTTCATGCAACTTACCCCAAAACTTAGAAGTGAACTGTGTACCACGGTGTGAAATGGTAGAAAGGGGAACCCCGTGCAGCCTTCTATCTCCTTCACAAAAATCCTGGCCAGCTGTTGTGCATTGTAGTTCACTCTAATCGGAATAAAGTGTGCTGACTTTGTTTACCTATCAACCACCACCCAAATGGAATTATACTTTCCCAAGGTCTTGGGGAGTCCCACCATGAAATCCATGGCTATTCTCTCCCACTTCCATTCAGGAATGGACATCTTTCAAAGCAAATTTGTAGGTCTTTGGTGCTTATATTTCACCTGTTGGCAGTTCTGCCACTTGGATACATAGTTGGCTATGTCTTTCTTCATACCAGGACACCAATACAACCATTTCAAGTCTTGATATATCTTAGTCACTCCTGGGTGAATAGAGTGTCGTGAACCGTGAGATTCAGAAAAAATCTTTTGAATTAGCCCATCTACCCGGGGAACGCAAATCCTTCTCCTGAAGTGAAGCACCCCACCTGCATCAAGTGTTGAGTCTTGAGCCTTGCCCATCAACACTTTTCCTATAATTTCATTTATGTTCACATTCTCAAACTGCTTGGTCTTAATCTCTTCTATAAAAGTGGGCCTTATATTAACTTCGGCCATTATCCCACCTTTTTCTAAGATGCCCTAGTTTCATGAACCTGGCCTCCAAGGACTGAATCTCCTTAGACAGAGGCTGCTTAAGAGCACCAAAGAAGCTAAACTGTCCATGCACACTGGTTTCCGACCTAATGCGTCTTCTACCACATTAGCCTTACCTGGATGGTACTGGATAGTGATGTCATAGTCTTTAATCTACTTCATCCACCTTCGATATCTCAAATTCAAGTCTTTTTGGATGAACACGTGCTATAAGCTGCGGTGATCAGTAAACACCTCACATTTGGTACCGTATAAATAATGTCTCTAGATTTTCAGTGCAAACACTATCGCTGCCAACTCCAAATCATGAGTTGGATAGTTCCTCTATGCACCTTCAATTTTTGCGAGGCATATGCTACAATATTCTTATCCTACATCAATACAATACAACCCTACCCTAAGGCTATTTTCTACCATAGGTTTTCAGTTTAAACCCTCCTCCAATGATTACCAACCATACTTTCTAGGTTCTAGGAATCAAAGTATGAATTTAGGGAGTAAATTCCTTACCTTAAGCCTGGAAATTCGTGGAAACTTGATAAAATTTGCCCTAGGTCGTCTTTCAAAGTCTAAGAAACTGATATTTACAGAAAAAGGACATTTTTGGACTTTGTCACGAATTAAGTTGCGACTGTCTCGCTCTGGCGGGATAGGAGGAGATAGAGAGCTCGTAAAGAGTCTCTAAGTCTCCCCTTTTACAACATACCCTCTTTCCAAGACGTATTAAAATATACCTTTCACACTAACTCCAATTTCGAGTGTTTTACTTGCCCGAATGTGATTTCGCGAAGCCGTAAATGCTCTATATCATCCTGGCTATCAACTTATCCAACCAAATTAGAGGTTTTACCTCCCATCATTCACATGATCATCTTAGACTTCACCTGACTCAGAATTCGTCTAAGTCTGGCCTAGACAATATTTTTTCGAAGTTACTACCCGAAGTTTTCTGGCCCGAAATCCTTCTCCATTGGCCTATACCTAACGACGGGGATCGGTCGTTACATAAATGAAGCACAATAACTTCTAATTCTCTACATGGGGTTGGCCTCTGGAAATACATTAGCAAGTTGTGGAGTGAATTTTCTCTAGAGGTATGGTTCAAAGCAGGGGATGGCTCACATATTAAATTCTGGAGTGACAGTTGGCTAAGTAACACTCCACTCATGGCTATTTACCCAAACCTGTACCAAATTGCTCTCGACGAAAATTCCACAATTGCATAGAATAGATGTGGCAACAGATGAAATGTAATGCTCAGAAGAAATGTGCAGGATTGGGAGATTTGAAGCCTGCTTAAACTACTTGCTAGTGTGGAAAAATATAATATGAATGAGAATTGTGCTGACAGATTGCTTTGGGGAAGGAACAACACCTTCACTGTGAAAGATTGTTATCATCAAATGTGTTGTCAGAACCAGATCACTGAACATTGGCCTTGGAAACTTATTTGGAAGAACAAAATGCCTACCAAGATCATCTGTTTTTGCTGGATTTCTCTCCAGGAAGCATGTTCAACACAAGATAATCTCAACAAAAGAGGCCTCGATTTGGCTAATAAGTGTTATATGTGTCAGAACAACACAAAAACAGTCAATCACCTGCTCCTTCACTGTGCTGTGGCCAAGGTCCTATGGAATATTTTCTGCTGCATTTTTGGCTTACAATGGGTCATGCCATATAATGTGAAAGAAGCCTACGCAAGCTAGAATACATGGAGAGTTGATAAGTCCATCAAGAAATTTTGGGTGATGATCCCTGGAGTTATTTTTTTGGTGTTTATGGATTGAAAGGAACCGTAGATGTTTTGATGGGATCTCAACTCCAAACCACTCTCTTAAAGCTAGATGTTTACTTATGTTGTTCAGTTGGGTCAATTTAACCCTTGTATTTAGCACTGAACAATTTCTAGACTTTGTTAGCTCTCTAGTACTAGTTTTAAGATTGTAAAGGAGCTAACAACTTCTGCTTGCGCTCTCTGTGTCCCTTTGGCCTATTCTGTAATTTTGCATCTACTTGATGCTTCCTAATGGATTATACCTTACTTCATCAAAAAAAACATACTATCCACCTTGCAAAGAAAGAAATAAGGAATACGTACTATGTACACACGATACATCTAACTTTCCTAAGACCTTACAGAAGTATACTTGTTATGTTTTTTTTTTCCAATCTAAAGCTAAACCTAAACTTTTACTCTACTTAAATTGCAAATTATATCATGTAATTTATAGCTTCTTGACAAAATACAGAATTTAAGTTTTGTGCACTGATCAAATAAACTTGACTCACAACACTAGAAAACTTAAATAAAGTGAGAACCTACTATAACCAATAATCTTATATATATATAAGAGGATCTTAATCCCGCCTACATGGCGCCCTTCACCATTCAGTAATTAAATATTAAATTATTTTTTCAAAAAAATTTGCAATATCCAGCTCGTAGACATTGGAAGATTATAAAAGAAAAACCTTTCCATAAACCACCGCTTCAATACCAAACATTTCCTCTCTCATTATGTATTCCTTCTCCATCCCAGAAACCCGGGACATTTAATTAAGGGTGATAATAATGTGTTGAAATTTAATAAGAGTGACAAGAATTTTAAAAATTGAGAGTTGGTGACAATTTTATGATTAATAATTAATGAGCTTTGACCCAAGACCTCAAGTTTATTTTTTACACTTTGACCCATTCTCATAAAATCCTAACCTAAAAAAAAGGGCCCAACCTTTTCTCTTTCTCATTCGTGCATTTTTTTCTCTTCTTCTTCTTCTTCTTCTTTCTCCTAGTATTAGTATTACTGTGCCTGCAAGAAGAGAGAGAGAGAAGAACACCTCTTTTCTTTTTCTTTTTTAAATTTAAAAATTATTTTAAAATTTCTTCAATTTGGGACTAAATTGCGTTGATGTGGCATTGAACATTGCTTGAGAGGTGATTTTCGACCATTTTGGTAAGTAAATATTGTTGGTTTGTGTCTATTGCTCATTTGGTTTTTTTCATTCATGGCTGAATTCGTTTCAGCAACTGTTGGATATGTTTCAGCAATTGCTTCATCATCAGTTGAATCAAATGTAGCAAATGATGAAACAAATGCAACTATTGTATATGTTACAACAATTGTTGCATCTATTTAGCAGTTGTTACACTAATTGTTGCTTATATTTTTTATCAGTTGTTAAAACACATTCAACAATTGTTGCTATAGGTTCTGCAGCAGTTGCTAAATATATTTAAGCAATTGCTGCATCAAATTGAAACAAGTTTGACAAATACTGCAAACTGAAACAAGTTCGATAACTGCTGTTTTAGATGCTTCAGGTGCTATAGCAATTAATGAAGCAATTGCTGAAACTTTTTTAACAATTATTACATCGATTACTAAACAGATATAACAATTGCTGAAATTTTTTAGTAGTTGCTGAATAAACTGCGGACAAAATCAGAAGAAAATTATGATCATTTTTTTCTTAATCATAATACAGGTACCTACATTTAACTCCATCAATGGAGAACAAAATATAAATTAGAATGGATTGCAATGGTAAATGGATTGAGTCCAACAATCGTTATATTTGGCATTGGAAAAAAACAAATGATAAAGATGATGGAGATGATTGTGGATCGAGATGTCACATATGATGATTTTTCAAACAAAATCATTTCCTACTGTGATCTGAATTGCGAATTGAAAGATCTTGTTATCACTTATATGCATTATAGTGGTGAAAAGCAAAATATAGCTTTTTTAGGATAAAAGATCAATTTAGTTTGCGTACTTATTTAGATTATGAAGGTAGACCCGTTTTAAGGGTATATGTGCGTGAAACATTGATTGAGAATCGTCAAGATCAAGAAATGTTAAATGATCTTCGAGAAAAAGAAAGTTTCGATGGGCATACTCTTTATATTCAGATTTCTACTCCTACTCCTGCTCATGCTCCTAAATTTGACCATAATACTCTGGGAACTGCACAACCATCCACGTTCAATTTGATGAAACTGCTTTTTACATCAATTTTTCATTCAAGAATAAGCAAGAGCTAGATACTACCTTGAAAATTTCTTGTGTAAAAAAAGATTTTAGAATGAAAAAGGTGATCAACTCATGTACCGTGTATTGTGTCAAATGTGTACATCCCGAATGCAAGTGGTGGCAGAGAGATATAAAGCTTGAGAGTTCTAATAGATTTTATATCAAAAAGTATGAAAAATGCATACATATGGTTCTCAACATCTCACGAGTCATAACCCATATGCCATAGCAAAAGTCGTTGGTGAATACTTCAAGGATAGGTTTTCCAAAGGTAAAGGCCCTTTTACACAGGATATTCAAAATTCAATCCGTACTGAATTGGGTTGCAAAGTTAGTTATTGGAAGGTTTGGAAGGGAACTGAGATTACAAAGGCTTTGGTAAGGGGGGGATATGAGAACGGTTATGCAGTGCTCGATGCTTATCGTTATATTCTTACAACGTTAATTCTGAAAATTAAGACAGATTTGAAGCTCGATGAAAATGAAAGGTTCGATTATTTTTTTATTGCCTATGGAGCTTCGATTCATGGTTTTTAACATATTTGAAAAGTCATCACTGTGGATGGGACATTCTTGAATAGTAAGTACAGAGGAGTGTTATTTTCTGCCGTAGCACAAGATGTCGAGGATCATATTTTTTCGGTGGCATTTTGTGTAGCGGACCTGAGTGTGATGCCTCCTACTAATACTTTTTCGAGCAAATGAGCAGCTTTGTGGATGATACCCTAGAATTGAGCATAATTTCTGACAGACATCCAAGTATTAAAAAGATGGTAGAAATTATGTTTCATTTGGCTCATTATGGTTGTTGCATGAGGCACCTCGAAGAAAACATTCAAAATAACTTTCACAATGAAAAAGTCGTCTACCACTTTTATAAAGAGGCAAAAGCGTATAGCGTAGATGAATTCAATGATCAGTTTAATCAAATAAGGAATATGGTTATGGGAGGCGCTACACATTTGGAACATGTTGGATTTCAAAGATGGAGTAGAGCATTTTTTTTGGGAAATAGGTAAACTACTGAACTTGATGAAATTGTGTAAACCACTGTGTATTGAATAATAATTGAAGCAACTTCTACATATGCTCTAGCAGCTGCTACATCAGATGCATGAAACAAGTGCAACAATTGTGAAATAAATACAACAACTCCTGAAACTATTTTTTATGTATATATATATATATCAGTAATTTTAATTTATTAACAATTTTGATTGTTAATTTCATAGGTACAAAATTATGACGTCAAACATTGTTGAGTCGATTAACGTAATGTTTCTTAATGAAAGAGAATATTCCATTATTGCTTTTTTTGATGAAATAAATTGGAGATACGGAGAAAAATTATATCAGAGGCGCAACATATTCATCAATGCATCAACCATTTTTGTTCCTAAGATAGAACGAAAAATTGTAAAAAATGCTGATTTGGAGAACAAGCTATTGATTTATCAAACTGCCAACTACAAGTACATTTTCACCGGTCACAATACAGTTGCAATGCAAATCTTGCACTTGTAGAATTTTTGATCTTGACAAAATACCGTATCCACATGCTATGATAGTGCTTCGATGTCAATATGGTGATGATTATGGAAGACGCATTTATATCTCCATATTACAAGGTGGAAACATACCTTTTTGCATACTTGGAGAAAATTAAACCCGTGCCACTAGAAGCTACTTGGAAAATTCCTATTGAATTTTTAGAGAGGGAAATACTTCCTCCGCATGTTGACCCAGGCAAGGTGGGAAGAAGGGCCAAGAAGAGACGAAAAGGAATCAGAGAGTCATTTCCAATTAAAAAAATAATGTTCCATATGCAAAAGGGTTGGGCATAAAAGAACAACATGCTCAGAGCAAAATGCTCTACATGAATAGATTTGATATCGAAACTTCTTTTTTTTGTTAGTGAACTTTTTTAAATTTATATGTAATGTTGGTATTGAACAATCTTCTTAACGAATGCTTCAATTCTCAAAATATTGCATGTGAGATTGTTGAATCCTAAACAAGTAGGTAGTCTGCTTCAGCAACTATAGTACATGCTGTGGATTTTCTCAGCAAGTAGGCAATTTGCTTCAGCAATTGCTGTACTTGCTGAGAAATATCTCAGCAAATAGACAATTTGGCTCAGCATTTACTTCAGTTGCTAAATAAAATCTCAGCAAGTAGGACTTCTTCTTCAGCAACTACTGTACTTGTTGAGATTTTTCTCAGCAAGTTACTGAATTTGCTGTAATAATTAGAATATTTTCTTTTATTTTATGAATAAATTACTATATAATTGTATAAGATCGTCACCAAAATCAAGTCTAAGTATTATAATATATAAAAATCACTCTATTTATCATTTAATATGATTGATATAATCAATTAATAATCAAATTACTCAATTAAGATTGACAACATGTGTAATTACTCGATTTATCGCATGTTATGAATAAATTACTATGTAATTGTATAAGATCTTCAAGATATCTTTTATTTTTTTGTATAATTCACTTTTTGCATGCTTTTAGATATTCACAAGTTGCCGCTCGATTATTCAAACTAGTGATAATGGCAAATTCTTTCATGCCAAAACGAGCTGGCATGCCATAAAAAATTATCCAGACTTCTGTTGATTGCTGGAAATTAATTTGGCGTCGGAGAAGTTGATACACCAACTTCATTTGAAACTGATGAGTCATTTTCTCAGGTAGGTCCAGATAGCTGCCAAATATGGAAGACCTAAAGAATTTTTTCAATTTTTGTTGCTTCAATTTTTTTCTAAAATCACTAAAAGACTTCACTAAACCGGACTTAACAGTAACAGAACAAGACAAATTTGAATATTCATCTATCTTGGTCACAAATTTGCAATCTGAATATCGGACAAGCTTGATATGTGAGGTGTCATCACCTGAAGATTTGATTGGAGAGAATTCGGCAGTATCTGGTGTTCCTCTTTTCTCTGAAACAGGTATATCATGCCAGAACTTTGTTCTCTCTTCATATCTAGCTCTTTCATCCTTCTCACCATCTTCTACATCTTGACAACCTTCAACATCTACATTCTTAGAATAAGCATCCCTTTCACCTTCTTCATCTTATATATATTTTTCCTGATCTTAATGTATCTTCTTGTGACATGAATTTTTCTTTTTCTTGAGATTTTGGAGTTACCCACTCTCAGCAAGGACATGAGCCTGTTCAGCAAGTGCGGAAAATCTATTGGTGCTATTTTTGGAGGCTTCTTCTGCTTTTTTTTACCCTTGTGTCATAAGTCTTCACCTTCTAGTATATCTATTAGGAGTAGTAGAAGCAATAACATCATCTGTCGTCTTTCTTTTTTTGTGGCAACTGTTGAAACAATAATTGAAGTTTCACACAACAATTGCTGAAGTTGCTTCTTCTCAACTTCAGCAACTTCAGCAGTTGCTTCAATAACTCAACAAAAATTTCAACCATCTTTAAATTGTGAAAATGGTGATTTAGGATTAAATAGAAGAATAAGAACCTGAATCTCATATATTTGGTTGTTGAATGCCCTAATAAATAGTGTATTTGTTGTTATATTTGTGGATTTCACATATTTTTGTTATTGCTTGGTGGGTTGCTTGGTTGTTGTCCTTAAAAAATACGTTATTGTTGCAGCAACTTAAGAACTTGTGTGATTAAAACACACAGTTGCTAAGATTGTTGTAACAAGTCTATGAACAGCTGAAGTTTTTTGCAGCAACTACTGAAGCAACAATTGCTACTTTAAAAAATGTGAGATTTAGGCTCTTATTCTTCTATTTAGTCCTAAATCACTATTTTCACAATTTAAAGATGGTTGAAATTTTGGTTGAGTTACTGAAGCAATTGCTGAAGTTGAGAAGCAGCAACTTCAGCAATTGTTGTGTGAAACTTCATTTGTTACTTCAACAGTTGCTGCAATAGTTCAGCAGTTTCTTCAAAAAACTTCAGCTGTTCATAGACTTGTTACAGCAACCTCAACAACTTGTATTTTAATCACACAAGTTCTTAAGTTGCTACAACAACAATATTTTTTAAGCACACAAATTCTTAAGTTGCTGCAACAACAACATTTTTTAAGTACAACAACCAAGCAACCCACCAAACAACAACAAAAATATGTAAAATCACAATAATAACAACAAAAATATTTGAAATTCAAGCTTTTCTTCTTCTATTTAAACCTAAATAACCATTTTTACTTTAAAAATAAAAAGCCCTAACAATGAAGAAAAAAGAAGATACCTTTAAAAATCAAAACCCTAACAGTGACAAGAGAAGACAATGACGGAGACAAGGTTGATAGAGATGAAAGGAGAAGAAAAACTAGAAAGAAACACAGATTAAGAAGAGAAAATAGTTTTGGGAGAGATTTGAGAAAGTGCGGAGATGAAGAAGATCGAAGAAGTTGGAGAAGAGAAGTTGAAAAGTCCATCTAACAAGAGTTTGAATATATTTGAAAAAAGAGTTTGGAACTTTATTATATTTTAAAAAAGATTAACAAGTTTTAAAAATTATATTTTACCCCCATTTAACCTAATCACCTGATTAAAAATATTTTGACTTGGACTTGATCAATTCATCACCTTTTTTTTTAATTAGAGACTTATTTGTCACCTACAACTCAATTTTCTGCACAAACTCCTGTATCCTTCTGTTACTTCCGCCATATTTCCCTTCACCTCCTCTGTTTCCGTTGCGGCTTCGTTATTTCCCCTTCACCCTCTGTTAGTGAAGGCCTCTTTGTGTGACCTTGCAATTTCAAGGTACGTTCTCTCCTCTCTTTTCTCTTATATATTCAACTTTTTACATAATTTAATGTTTTGAGAATGTTCCGTTCCTATTTTGATGCCCAAAACATTCCATAAATATTTTAGACAAATCGATCCGAAAAAGTCTCTTCTCTAAAGTTGGCAATTTTTCCTTGGATTTCACTTCCATAATTTACTGTTATGGTTTTGATGTAGTTAGTTTCTTTTCAGTATTTCATTGCGTCAGAGTTGTAATTAATTGTTGTCAACATTGTAATTACAACACAGAATAATATGCAAATAGACAATTTTTGTGAACATTGTAATTACAACATAGGATAATATCTCTTAACGTGTTGATCCAACTCCTATGCTATACCCAACAATTGTTATTCCAATGTACATCTATTTTATTGTGCCGACGTAAAACTACTTATCCAAATTGTCATTAGAGAGAAGCAAAACTTTAGATAACCTTTTGTCTTATTATTTTGTTTTATTTCTCTTTTGATGTATCGGTTTGTTGCCTGACTTCCTCAACAACACACCAAAGTAGTTGTCATTTGCTTAACCAGTTCTTGATGCTAATTAAGATGTTTATCTATTGGGCTTTTAAACATATGAAATATGCGATGAATTATACAATTTTTGAACTAATATTAGTTGCATATTTATGCAATCTCTCACATATAAGGAATTACAAACATTTCGAATTTTGCTTCTTGCGTCATTGAAATTCTAGCAATGATTGGAATTTTATTTATCAAAAATGTCGATAATAAGGAAGTTAGCACCTGCGCCTCCCCCTTTTTCTAGGTGAAGGGATAATGTTTTTTTTCCTATCTGGTTGATTCAATTTTTTTGAATTTGATTGTTTATTCGATATGCATTTTCATACTCATTTTTTTTTCTATTTTGACATAAACTTTCAAGATTTCATAGTTATATGTTAACCACTATAGGAAGAAGGTTGGCCACTTCTTTGGTGAGTGCGATGTCAATGACCAAGCTTCAATTGATGGGTTTACAGTCATAATTAACAAAGCTAGAAATGAGAAGAAGTCTGGTGGCAAGTCAGACTCGCCACTGAAGAGTATCTACAGCCGTACAACAATTCTTTGGAAGCCTTAATCCGTAAGTTTTGGCCGACTCTATAGCTACCAATTTATGTTATCCATGCCACAACCTGTGATGGTTCGAGGAAATCATTTCATGAACTTGCATCTACATTAAAGGCATTGTGTTCTCAATCTAGGCCCATAACCGACAAAGGAAAATATGTTGGAAAAATCCAGCACCTACATGACGAAAGAAGAGAAGAACGCAGTTGTGAAGGAGAAGAAGAAGAGAAGAAGAAATGAGGAAAGAAGAAGGAAGTGAAAGAGAAGAAGAAGAGGAAAGAAGAAGGCAAACTGAAGAGTTAAACTCTTCAGTTTCTCACTTTACAATACACACGTGGACTAATTCCATCCATACAATACATTTAAACATTGCAGATTTAAATATGACTGCCCATATGATTATGCGCAAATAGAATAAAATTTTGTACAAATTTGAATAGGACAAATGTAATCCATTCCCTCTTGTCTCTGTTACAAGTATTGTATAATTCTATATAAGTAGATGTACACACTATGAATAATACACAACAAAATTCCTTTTCTCAGCTTCTTCTTCTCCAATTTTAACATGGTATCAGAGCTCTTCTAAGCTCGATCCAAATCTGTGTCAAAAATATCAAAATCATCTTCACATATGAAAACAGCCATCCTTATTACTTAAACAATTTAGATTCACCTGGTATGACTCTGGTCAATACTGTTTTTGATGGAAGAGGATACCCAGGTTGGAGGAGATCTATCCTCTTATCTCTATCAGCCAAAAGGAAACTTGGCTTTATAAATGGAACCTGCAAGGCTCCAGATCTGAAATCTGCAGACTTTGAGCAATGGAGTTGTGTCAATGATATGATCATATGTTGGATATCAAATGCTCTATCTAAGGATATTGCAGATAGTGTGATGAGTTCCAAATCTGTAAAAGAACTTTGGGACAGTCTAGAACAGAGATTTGGCAAATCAAATGGTGCCAAACTCTACCACCTGCAAAAGGAATTAACAGGTCTAATGCAAGGGAATAGTGACATTGAAGGTTACTTCACCAAACTTAAGAGATTATGGGATGAATTAGATGAGATAAATGTGATTGTCTGTTGTCATGTGAATGCACTTGTGATGGGAAAGCAAAATTAGCAAAATCACTGGAAGATCAAAGGTTGATTCAATTCCTAATGGAACTAAATGATGTATATGCTCAGGCAAGGGGAAATATACTTATAATGAATCCCTTACCTGGAATAGATGTTGCATATTCCTTACTTTTGCAGGATGAGAACCAAAGGGAAGTGTATGCAAACACAAATTTCACCTCTGATTCTAGATCATTCATGGCAATAGGTCAAGCAAAATAGCCAAACAACAAATTAATTGCCGAGTTTGCACCATTCATGGCTAATGGACAGGAAAGAAATGCACAGAGATTTAAACACCAAGCAATAAGAGGAACAAACACATATTAGAGGTATACTAATCCAAACCAGAACTAGAGATCTGACAAGCCACAGAACAAGTAAAAGGGTAAGAAAAAATATGATCCAAATCTATCATGCACTTATTATGGGAAAACAGGACATGTGCATGATGATTGCTACAGACTGCATGGATTTCCTGTAGATTTTGAGTTCACTAACTCCAGGAACTATCAACCACAGATTAAGGCAAATGCAAGTTTAACTCAGCAGGCAGATGAACACATTGGGAAGACAGATTTTGGAATCAATGATGGAATTTTGAGGAACAGTTTAGCAAGCAACAAATTGCAGAAATGATGCAAATGTACAAGCAAAGCAAATTGACACAAACAGGAAAAGTAGGAATCAATGCAAATATAGTGGCTGGTACCATTCTTAAATACTCAAATTCTGTACTCACTAATCTTAAACAAAATACTTGGATAATTGATTCAGGAGCTTCAGAACACATGTGTTTTGATCCCAATTCCTTATCCTCTCCCTATGCCTTAGCATCTCCATTTTACCAGGACATGTCATAACTGATGTGCTACTTGTGCGATATTTTAAGTATAATTTACTGTCAATTCATAAGTTTTGTGTCCAGTTTCAGTATGATGTCCTATTCACTGCTATTGGATGTTTCTTGCAGGACCTTTCAATGAAGAGTCCTCAAGTTTTTGGTGAAGTTAGAGAGGGACTCTATTTATTGGATTCCAATAGTGACAAGTCTAGAAATGTTTTCAATTCAAATAATGTATCTTCATTTCCAAAAGGAAGAAATCCCATCTCACAATCAGTTTCAGTTTTTAATTCAGTACATGTTAATGTTGCTCTTAATGTAAAGCTTTGGGTATGTCAGGTTGGGACACCTCCCATTTTCAGTAATGAACCATTTAAGTTTTCTTCCTTATGAATCCAATTCTGATTTTATTTGTGACATTTGTCCTAGAGCTAAACAAACTAGACAACCTTTTCCTACTAGCAACATAAAATCCACACACATTTTTGATCTCATTCATAAAGATACTTGGGGACCCTACAAGTGTAGTACTTACAATGGTTTCAGGTTCTTTCTCACCATAGTAGATGATTACAGTAGAGGGACATGTACATTCTTACTAAGTACTAAAAGTAATGCTTTTCCTGTCCTAAAGAGTTCTCTATCTATGGTAGAAAGACAATTCAATGTAAGGGTTAAAATGATCAGGTCTGACAATGATCTGGAATTGGGGAAAGGCACATAAGAATCAACATTTCTTGCTTCTTAGGGGATTTTGCATCAATTGTCTTATGTAGCTACACCTCAACAAAATGGAACTGTTGAGAGAAAACATAGACACCTCTTAGAAATTGCCAGAGGGTTGATGTTTCAATCCAAATTTCCTATGTGCTACTAGGGAGAATCTGTTTTAACTGCTACTCATATCATTAATAGATTTCCATCTAGTGTTCTAAAGGGATAGACACCTTATGAAGTACTTTTTAGACAAAAACCTACCTATGATCATTTGAGGAATTTTGGGTGTTTGTGTTATGCTTCCACCCTAGCACAAGGAAGAAACAAGTTTGATGAAAAGGCTACTACTTGTGTTTTACTAGGATATCCTTTACAACAGAAAGGATATAAACTGTTGTCTCTTGATACAAAGAAAGTGTTTGTATTCAGGGATGTCAGATTCCATGAATCACATTTTCCTTTCAACTCATCTGATACCTCAGACACACCTATTTTTGTCAACTCCCCTTCTTCCTCAGATCATCATTTTGATTTCTCCCTCCACAGTTACTCAGCCCCACCTGTTAATAATCCTTTTTACCCAGCTACACCCTCAGAACCTCCACCTAATACTTTTGATTATCGTCCACAATCTGAATCTACACTTTCTTAACAAATAACCCCTACAACCCAACCTACACTACCACACCTTGACCATGCTTATCCAAGTTCTACTACACTATATACTTCTACCTCTATTCCTATAACAGATCTACCAAGAAGGTATAGCAGGATATCTCATGAACCTGGCTATCTAAGAGACTACATTTGCAATAGTGTGATGTTCACTAATCTATGGAAAACTTGTTTTGGTCACCCTCATAAGGCTAAAAGATATGATTATCCTCCTTATCCCTCAACAATCAGCAACTCTTCATTCCCTTTCTAATATTACTGAGCCTAGCTGCTATAGCTAGGCTTCTCAATATCCAGCATGGAGAGAGGCCATGAACTCAGAGATTCAGGCTTTGAAAACCAATCGAACTTGGGATGTTGTCTTGTTGCCTAAAGGGAAAAGAGCTTTACCTTGCAAATGGGTATACAAAATAAAGCATCTCTCCAATGGTAGCATTGAAAGACTAAAGGCCTGACTAGTCGTGAGGGGGGATATACAAAGAGAAGGTATAGATTATGGAGAGACTTTTTCACCTGTTGTGAAAATGACCACTATCCGGTGCTTACTTACCATTGCAGCTAAGAAGAAGTGGTCTGTTTCACAACTAAATGTCAACAATGCATTCTTGCATGGTGACCTCCAAGAAGAGGTCTTTATGAGATTTCCCGCAGGACTGACACCTCCTAGTCCTAATCATGTCTGTCTCCTGAAAAAGTCTTTATATGGTTTAAAGCAAGCTTTACGGCAGTGGTATGCTTTGCTTGCAGGATCTTTAGCCTTCAAAGGTTATTCCTCTTCTTTAAACGATTATTCTCTCTTTTTTAAACATAATAGGACACTTATTTCCATCTTAGCAGTCTATGTCGACGATATTCTCCTCACAGGAAATGATTTGAATGAACTCGAGAATATCAAATGTTTTCTCAATACAGAGTTCAAAGTTAAGAACCTGGGAGAAATTCACCATTTTCTTGGCATTGAAATTTTGCGATAAGACCATGGATTTATTGTAAATCAACACAAATTTACAATGGATCTTCTTCATGAGTTCAATGTATCTCATCTGCCTGTAGTTAATTCTCCACTGGATCCCTCCTTCAAGCTTCGAGCAGATGATAGTCCTCGCTTGGATAACCCCACTCTTTATCGTAATTTGATAGGCAAGTTGAATTATTTGACCAACACTCGCCCAGATCTGTCATTTGCTGTTCTTGCTCTGAGTCAATACATGCAACGACCCTGTTTGTCACATTTCTCGGCTGCTTTACGAGTTTTACTATATCTGAGCTCAGATCTGGGTCAAGGCATACTACTATCTTCCAATCCATTCTTTTCTTTACTGGGTTTTTGCGATGCGGACTGGGCATCATATAAAGATTCTTGTAAATCGGTTAGTGGAATTTTTTATTACCCTCGGAGGCACTCCGATCTCTTGGAAATTGAAGAAATAAATCTCGATCTCCTTTTCCTCCGCAGAAGCAAAATATCGGTCCATGCATCGTGTTACTGCTGAACTTACTTGGTTAGTTCGCCTTCTTGAGGATCTTTCTGCTCCAATTTCACTCCCAATTCTGCTCCACTTAGATAGTCAAGATACCATCCATTTAGCTTACAATCCGGTCTTCCACGAGCGCACCAAACATGTTGAATTAGACTGTTATTTTGTACGCGAACAATTTTAATCCGGTCGGATTACCCTTTCATTTGTTCTCTCTAAAGACCAACTTGCCGATCTCTTCACTAAGCCTCTTTCTGGGGTTTCTCACTGAGCGATTCTATACACGTTTGGAGTCATGACTCTTCTGTCACGCCCCGAGAGGGTACCCTAGATGTGACCGGCACTCGAAGACCATTTCTGGTCCCCAAGCGAACCACTTAGTCCAATCACACATCCGTTCATATCAATCAATCAGTGGAAAGTTTAAAATAAAGAAATAATTTAGTGGGCAATCCAAATCAACGATTCTAACTCAACAAAGAAAGGCCAGGGGCCAACAAATCAACTCCAATCTTTGTCATTTAAATTAGTTTGATAAGAATAATTCAAGGAAAGAAAATACTCAATCGACCCATCACCGTCTAGTCTATGAAGCCTCTATCACTACTATTTAATTAGTGCCAATGACATTTTTATGGCTACCTCAAATCAAAATGAAAAGGGATAACTCAACGCAAGAATAACATAAGCGATATTCTCTGAATGTAGGGGAGGAATCACCAATACGCTGAGTGTGTATAGATCCTCAATGGTGCTCCTATTGACGATCTCTTATACCTGTCTCTGCATCATGAAATGATGCAGGTCCAAATGGATGTCAGTACGTGGAATGTACGAGTATGTAATATGGCAGAATGAAACATACCTCAAGGAAGAATAACATCGGTTCAAATATCTCAAATCAAAAAGATAAGAGAGACTCAATCAAAGTGTCATATACGATCCGATCCAATCCAATCATACACAATCCAATCACAATTTCATCTAACCCAATCCGATTATATACAATCAACTCAACAATCAACTCAAAGGACTCAATCAACAAATATGCAAATTAAATTATGCAATGTTTTCCAATTCAACTCAATTATCTACAATCACAATCAAACCAATCATATCATGCACAATCCACTCAATTTGGGAGTTTCTCTAATCGACAACTATCACCATATGAGCGAGTGATAGTACAACAAGCCGACATTTTTGCCACATCCGTTCATACTTTGCCAGGGTATGAACGAATCAACCAATCATGGATCCAATCCAACCAAGTCCTATCATGTCAAGACAGTAATTTAGGAAGCATCCGACTTTAACGGTTCAATCCTTTCCTATGGTTGGCGACGTAGTTTATTGGTTTGAGTATGGACTATACTCTTACCCAATTCGGTGCTCGATACTCCTCCCAAGACTCAATATGCTCATATCTATCAAGTGAGTAAAATACTCATTTAGTCTCATTGGACTCTTTTCAAAACTCAAATCAAATCTAGCCTTATTGGACCTTCTTTCAAATCGACTCATCTCAAATCATCAAATTCTTCTCTTTAAAATTTATACAATCTCAACTCAATCTCAAAAATCGACATTTTAAAGTAAAAATGCTCAACTCATTTATACTCAAAATGCTCATGTTCAAAAATAATTAAAAGACTTCTCAAACTCAACTCATGCTTAAACTCTTTTTAAATCATAGATGAAAATAATCATTTTTAAACTCAAAAATAGTTTATAAATAGTTTATGCAAAAATATTCACAAATCATTTATTTAAAACTCCTTCTCAAAAGATTATTTATTTTCAAAATGTTCATAAGACTCCAATCAAATCGAATTATGCAAATCACATATCACATAATCACATTAGACTCCAATCCACTTCATCACACAACCTCCTCATCAACATAATATTTTCACCAATCATTCTACATATGTTAAATAACCACCATTCACATCATCACTCACACCATCATCAAAACATCATCATTCACATCATTATCAAACATCATCATTCACATCATTATCAAACATCATCATCCACATCATTATCAAACATCATCATTCACATCATTATCAACATCATCATTCATATAATTATCAACATCATCATTCACACCATCATCAAACATCTTGCTCCAAAATCCTTATTTAATTCTATATTCCATTTATAGAAACAAAAGTGACATTCTAGCTCTACCAATATTTCATTTCTTTTTATGCCTTTCATATTCATAACTATCCCAATTCTCATCTAACTCATAATCAATTTCATCAAACTCAAGTAAAAGAATACCTCATTTCACTATAAAAATAATATTTTTTTTATTATACATAAAAATCATCAATCTCATTCTCAAGATAAATTATGACCAAAAAGAAATCTCATCTTGGGTTCATGTGAATGAACACATGAATCCATACTCTCAACAAAGTCAACTTAAGAACATCATTAACACATTTTAGTAATATTTTATAGTTTAGGAAATTTCAAGAAAAACTTTCACAGAAGGTTCAAATCTTTCACAACTTCTATCCAACACATCTAAGAGCATATGGAAGAACTCAATCCATATTTTAGGTTAGCCTTACATACCTAGAAATGAAGAACATCCCACAGAAAACCATAGACATGACTTGAAGATCTTGAATCCTTGAGCTTTTGGGAGGATTTCTTGTTGGAGATGTTTGGAAGAGAAGAGGGGATGAAGATTAGGGTTTTTGGGAGGTGAGGGGATTGAAAAATGATCCCAAAACATTCCAAGTGAGGGTATATATAATTAGGGAAAAAGTCCAAGTTGCCCCTCTTCAAAAATCTGGAAAATTGTGCAAAATTCTTGCTGGCGCTATAGTGGCGCGTCGCACCACTACAGTGCCAAGCCAAAATAGGCTTAAAACCCTGCACATCTAATAGTGGTGCATCGCACCAAGGACCAAACTACTGAGGCTATTTTATGGCGCTATAGTGGCACCGGGCGCCACTGGAGCGCCAAGCCTAAATTCCTGCAGTGGTCGCCCAGGCCCGATATTCCTGCAGTACTAGTCTGTAGTAAAATAGTCATAACTTTTGACTTTGAACTCTAAAAATTGCAATCTTAGTGGCATTGGAAAGAAGACTCAAAGGCCTTTAATTTGGTAGTCGTAGGACACCCATTTCATTATATTCAAAGAGATATGGTCATTTGAAGTTGACCTTTATACTAACTCATCCGAAAACTTAATGGATTGGAGTTCTTTGGACTCGACTTGGGGATAGAGATCCCTTATGACCCCTAAACACATCTAACACACTTCAAATACTTAGGAATTAATCCTAACTCATATATAAAATTACAAGTCATACGGTTTGAGTCTACACACACGTGAAGAAATGTTCGAGTCTTTGCGAAAACATTTCTGGGGTGTTACATCTCCCCTCCAACTTGAGGGGGGATGTTGAAAAAGTCCAGTTCCTACATGACGAAAGAAGAGAAGAACGCAGCTGTGAAAGAGAAGAAGAAGAGAAGAAGAAATGAGGAAAGAAGAAGGAAGTGAAAGAGAAGAAGAAGTGGGGAAATAAGAAGGCAACTGAAGAGTTAAACTCTTCAGTTTCTCACTTTGCAATACACACGTGGACTAATCCCATCCATACAATACATTTAAACACTGTAGATTTAAATATGACTATGCCCATATGATTATGGGCAAATAGAATAAGATTTTATACAAATTTGAATAGGACAAATGTAATCCATTCCCTCTTGTCTCTGTTACAAGTATTGTATAATTCTATATAAGTAGATGTACAAACTATGAATAATACACAACAAAATTCCTTTTCTCAGCTTCTTCTTCTCCAATTTTAACAAAATATCAAACCAGTTTTCCTTGAAATTATGTTGGCAATTCGTCATTTAGTGTCATTTTAAAGGGAAAAAAATTTGTCAAGAGGATGTCTCAAAATCCTTACCAACTAATTTAAAAATATTAATTCAAGTTTCTATTTCAGATGTTAATTGAAATTTAATTTCCAGTTAATAACTACTGAAAGTATAATAATTTGTGAGACTAATTGATACGGAGGATAAGTGATTTTACAGGCTTAGTTTTAGGCTTTATGTCACGCCCCGAGAGGGTACCCTAGACGTGACCGACACTCAAGAACCATTTCTGGCTCCCAAGCGAACCACATAGCCTGATCACACATCCGTTCATTCATTCAATCAGCGGAAGACTTATAATAAAGAGAATATTTGGTGGGCAAATCCCAAATCAATAATCTAACTCAAGAAAAAAAGTCCATGGGCCAACAAATCAAACTTAAATCTTTGTCATTAAAATAGTTTGACAAGAATAATTTCAAGGAAATAAAATATTCAATCGACCATCACTATCTAGTCTATGAAGCCTCTATCACTACTATCTAATTAGTGCCAATGACATGTTCATGGCTATCTCAAATCAAAATGAAAAGGGCTAACTCAACGCAAGAATGACATAAGCAGTGTCCTCCGGATGTAGGGAAGGACTCATCAATACGCTGAGTGTGTGTAGATCCTCAATGGTGCTCCTATTGACGATCATCTTAAACTTGTCTCTGCATCATGAAATGATTCATGTCCAATTAGATGCCAGTACATAAAATGTACGAGTATGTAATATGGCAGAATGAAACGTACCTCAAGGAAGAATAATGTCGGTTCAAATATCTCAAATTAGAAAGATAAGAGAGACTCAATCAAAGTATCATAAGTCTAAAGTAAGAATACATTTTAGACAAAGACCAATCATAGACCATCCAATCCAGTCTGATCATGTATGATACAATTCAATTAAATCATTCAATCCAATCCAATTATATATCATTCTATTCAACCCAATCACATATCACCTAATCCAATCCATCACACATCATCTAACCCGATCCAATAGTACACAATCCAATCATATATCATCTAATTCAATCCGATCATATACAATCCACTCAACAATCAACTCAAAGAACTCAAACATCATCATCACATCATCATCAAACATCTACTCCAAAATCCTTATTTAATTCTACATTCTATTTATAGAAACAAAAGTGACATTCTAGCTCTACCAATGTTTCAATTCTTTTTATTCCATTCACATTCATAACTATTCCAATTCATTTTTTTCATTCCAATCAACACATATACACAAACCATCCATTTCAAACTCAAGACAAATTATGACCAAAAAGAAATCTCATCTTAGGTTCATGTGAATGAATACATGAATCCATACTCTCAACAAAACTCAACTCAAGAACACCATCAATACATATGAATTTATATACAAAAATTCATTCATAATCAATAGTATGAAATATAACTATTCTAGAATTTAAGTCATGAAAATCGCCAATCAATTTCTAGTACATAAAAATATTCTAGAGTTTAGGAAAATTTCAAGAAAAATCTTCATAAAAGGTTCAAATTTTTCACAACTTCTACCTAACACATCTATGGGCATATGGAAGAACTCAATCCATATTTTAGGTTAGCCTTACATACCTTGCTTGAAGATCATCTCACCAGAAACCAAGACTTGACTTGAAGATCTTGAATCCTTGAGCTCTTGAGGACAAATCTTGTTGGAGATATTTGGGAGATAAGAGAATGGAGGTTAGGGTTTTTAGAGAGAGGAAAGGGGCTGAAATAATGGTCCAAAACATGACCAAATTTGTGTATATATAATTTGGGAAAATACCCAAATTGCCCTTTCCCCAAAAATCTCGAAAACAGACTAAAACGCTCCTGGCGTGATAGTGGCGCATCGCGCCACTGCGGCACCAAGTCAAATTTAGGCTTAAAACCTGCACATCTGATAGTGGCGCATCGCGCCAAGGACCAAACTACTGAGGCTATTTTATGGTGCGATAGTGGTGCATCGCGCCCTTACAGCGCCAAGCTTATATTTTTTGGGTTCTGGGAAATAGGCTTAAAACCCTGCATATCTCCTAGTGGCGCACCGCACCAGGGACCAAACTATTGAGGCTTATTCCTGGCGCGATAGTGGCGCATCGCGCCACTGCGGCGCCAAGCCCAGGCTTCCTGCAGTCACACTCCAGGCCTGAAATTCTGGCAGTACTAGTCCGTCTTAGGATAGTCATAACTTTTGACTCCGAACTCCAAAATTTACCATCTTGGTGGCGTTAGAAATAAGACTCAAAGAAATTTAATTTAGTAGGTCGTGGGGAACCCAATTCATTATATTCTAGGAGATATGGTTGTTTAAAGTTGACCCTTATACTAATTTATCCGTAAACTTAATCGATTGGGATTCTTTGGACTCGACTTGGTGTTAGAGATCCCTTATGACACCTAAACACATATAACACACTTAACTTACTTAGGAATTAATCCTATCTCATATAAAATTACAAGCCCTCCGGTCTGAGTCTACACACACGTGAAGAAATGTTCGAGTCTTTGCGAAAAAATTTCCGGGGTGTTACACTTTATTAGGAAGATATCAGTTTGAAACTATGAAGGATAGGTCAATAGTGGTTGAAACATAAAGCAAACAATAAGATGAGGTACCAACACCTTTGTTACAATTGGTAGTGACATAATATTAGTCAAGATTGCAGAAACAACAGTGAATGCAACTTATTAAGCCCTAAAGGTTTAATATGATAGTAAACAGTGACGTCATTCTTAAATGCTTTTGCTATGTTATGTGTTACATCTAAGGTATTTTCTGGATTGAAAGTCTTATAGAAGTGCATTTTGTTCTACCGTTAGGTGAGACCTGAAGTGTTTCCACAAAAAGTGGTATTTTTTACATCACCAGCAATTTCACTAAATACAAGCATGGTATCATATTACTAACTCTTGCAATCTAGGAATCAAACTCTTAATACGTTCCCCCTTGTAATAACTCTATTACAAGACTCTAGTGTAATGACTCTATCACACTACATACAAGCAATAACTCTATTGTCCTCTCACTATACCAACTAGCTCTAGCTGATATAGATTTCAATAATACATCACAGCTAACTCTAGTCAACAACTCAAATTTAAAAGATAAGAGAGGAACGATACCTACACAAGCTTCACTAGGAAGAGTAGGTTTACAATGTTTAGCACAAGATCAAAGACCTAACAATAAGGAACAAAGGAACAACTTTGGTTGATAAGAGCAGGTCCCTTGTGGTAGAGGTCTTCACTTTCTGAAATATGAAAGACTTAAACAACTTAATTATACGTTGAGACCAGTGGCGGAACCATAAATTTTATGAAGGGGGTTCAGCATTTTATTACCTAAAATCAAAAGAAAAAAAATGTGCTTATTTGGATTCGAACCCGCGAGCTGAGAGACAAGCTAAGACAAAATATAGAACCCCTTTGCCACTGAGCTAGTCCCTTGGCTTATCTTCAGGGGGTTCAATGCTAAATATATACTCATAAATTAAAAACATTATCTTATATATACAGTGTAATTTTTTAACTAAGGGGGTTCTGATGAACCCCTGGATAACACGTAGGTCCGCCCCTGGTTGAGACGAGTAATATTTTTCTATGTTGCAAAAGCTAAGTTTTGGTCTTTGTCAAGTCTCTTTATCAATGAGAGAGAGACACAGAGAAGAATCTTAAGCTCTTTTCATTGGCCAAGAAGGAAAAGGGCACTGTTGTCCTGCTGCTACACTGCCTTGCCGCCCTGCTACACTGTGTAGAGATGGTACGCTTTATAATTGTATTGTTTGAATTTGCGAAAGAGCATTAGATGTTCCGAGTCCCTTCATCAGGTTTGTCAATCATCAAAATCAGAGTTTACAACATTTACAATGTTAGAGCAAAAGACAAAGATAGACTCAACAACCTAGAACATAAGATGGCATCAGTTGTAAGAATAGGTTCTTCGGTTGTTGAAGCACCTTGGTGGCTTTGCGAGAGAATATGAATATTTTGATTTTTACAAAACGCAAGTTCCCATTTCTTGGTATGTTGAATATGTATAGGGATGAAAGAAGTAAAAACTTTGATCATTTGACAAGAGAAGGGCACCACAACAGCTTTTCTACAGTGCTGCATTTCTACAACAGTGACAACAACTTAATAGTTGTGGATAGCTAGGTGAGTTGACTTGTATAGATTGTCCTAGTGCGTACCTAGTCCCTCATTAGTTACCTTATGAAATAAGATCCCTCTGAGAGACGGTTCCTCTGAATGAGTATTCTCCCTTGAATAAGCATTTCAATCATACAACAGATTGGCCTGATGCGTATCTGGTCCCTAATCAGGTTCTTGGCAAGTTTGTCAAATTATCAAAATAAAGCATAGTACCGCAATAACTATGTATCATAATAAAAATTTGTTAGAACAAGAAGTCGGAGCAACACTGTTGTTATAATCAAGATAAATTATATATTATCTTGTGGTCCAATCATACTGATAGCTTGTCCAATTTTCATCTTAGATTGTGAACAAGAAATTTATACTTATAAGAACCAATGATTTAATTCTCTGTGTATAAGATAGAACTTGATACACTAAATCATCTACTATACAATTAAAAGGACACATAAATGACCATTTGATTTATTTAAATCTTTATTAAAATTAAATAATCAATCAATTGTTCTATAATAAATCCTATATCTAAACACATGATTAATAGTTTATATTCCATGGTTAGTAGTATTTATCCCACTAATCTCCCACTTATACTTTTAATCATGACAATTGTTAGAATATACTATGTCTAAACACATGGTTGCATATACACCTTATTTTCTTCTCAAATCGCTCTAGTACGATGGACCGGTTAATAATATATACCCTTGCAACATGATCCAAAGGTTAATTTCCCACAATAACAAAGAAGCAGAACTCTGAATTCACAGCTTATGAACTTCCGAAAAAGTCCTATCTGAAATCTGCTGTGAAATTACAATCAAGTAGGCAAAATTTGTTGGAGCTTCGTTATGTGTATTCATGCACCCTATTTTTATGAGATAAGTAAGAACAAGTATCTATCCTTAGCTAAGCTCGACACACTAGCAAAATATATTTGCACATTTCCAACTAAACCTACCAACAAAAATCCATGGAAATTGGAATTACTAAATTGCACACACGAGCCTATTCTGGTGCATACAATATGTACATAAGAAAAAGAAGAGGAAAAAACAACACACAATTGACTGCTGAATTGATATTTCCTTCGGAGGTCATCATCATCGTCGTCGTCGTCATCATCATCATCATCTTCATCTGGTGTCACACTTTTGAAAACACTAGCCACAAAAGATGAAAAATGAAATGTTACAATTCCCAAAGTCAAGAATGATCATGCAAGTATAAAAAGTTACACAATATTGGAAGTATTCAAATCATACACAATGACAGCATAAAGATTTTTTGTTGAATTGGTGCAATTTAGCTTATTAAAGCTATTATCCTAATTACTGTATTGAGTTTACTATGATGATGAGTTAAATATTGTTGTAAATCATGGAAGAAAATGTCTTACAAAAGATCACGAGTATGGATCTCGATAGAGCTTCCATAGTTGTCTTGAATGTCCTATTGAATTTTGCTTGGCGGAATTCCCAACAGATTGTTGACAGTTACTTATATCAATAAGAGAAAGTGTGGTTATATCTGCAAAATCTTGAGGGATTGGATCCAAAGCAAAACAATCTCTAAGAAAAAGTCGCTCAAGGTAAGGAGAGTGATTACTACTAGCTCTCCAGTACCGAATGTGTACTTCATCCAGGAACAAGAACTTCAAGCGAGGAAATCCTTCCTCAACTATTTTCCACTCCTCGCCTACGAAGGCACTATTTGATAGTTTAAGGACCTCGTGTTTAGGTAATTTACCAAAAATATTCAAATCCTTCCATGCCATTAAGAACTTTCCGTCAAAAGCTAAATTCTTAAGGTTTTGTGGAAAAGCATCTGGAGGAGGTAAGAGCAAAGTTGAAACATCAGTTGGAGGTCCAGTTCCCCCGAAATGTGTCTCTTTGTGCAATGTTTTCGTCTGAAACCTCAGAGGTTCTTGTGGATTAGAACCTGAAGGTGCAATGCTTTCTAGAAAGCAAGCAGCATATGGATAAAGCATGCCAAATTCTAATTTCTCGAGCTCATATAAGTAGCGAAAATCATACAGGTCCTTGCAATTATGGAAGTCTTCTGGGATGCCAAATACTTTCAACTTCTTTAAATTGGGAAATAGTCTTAAGAAAGATCCAGTACAATACCGAGGATTCAATCTAGAGAGGCATTGCAAATTTTTCAAAACCAAACTTTTCTCTGTAGGCTCATGATTCCGCAAGTAATTCCAGCCCAAATGTAGCTTCCTTCATTGTGGCATCGTCAAAATTTTCGAGGGAATATGAAAGGATATTGAAGAATGGGAAATGGAAGGTAAAGTTTAAGATTTTTCAGATAACATAGGCTTGATATCGTTAGAGGAATGTCTATTATTGACGAGGGAACCGCTTCTTTGGATCCTGGATACTGCTGTAAGCGAGGATAAAAACACAAAGCTAGGTATCTCAAGTGAATTAAAGAAAGTATTCCACTAGGAAAAAAATGGAAATTCAGTCATAGAAAGATCTAGTACTCTTACTAGCTTGAAAGACAATTCCAGTGTGACGCATTTGAATCTACTCAACATGATAATAGAATGAGCCTCATTATTACGACACCAAGCCAATTCTTCCTCATTATGGATACTGATCCGACTTCGACTCTTAAAGGAACACTGCAAGGATTGTGCACATGAATTTTGATCACTCTTTCCTCCGATAACATTCAAAAAATTCATGTTTCGAGCTTCCCTCAAACAGAGTTCACGGATCACATCATGCATTCCACAAATCTCTATTGTTCCACAAAAACTCAAATCTCGGATGAAAATTAAACTTCTATCTATAAGTACATTTATACATGTTTTTGCCACATCTTCTATGCTTTTACCCTCTTCTTCATTCAATAACCCCTCTACAACCCATAACTCCACAAGTTTATTTACATAAATCCATTCATCCTCGGTGAAAATCGCAAAATACAGAAAGCACGGTTTTAGGTGAGAAGGCAAGTGATGGTAACTCAAAGCCAACACTTTTATGCATTGGACTTCAAGATCTGTGCTTACCACTAAATTTACGTTCTCCGCAATACTTTGCCACTCATCCAATGTTTTACAAATTTTGGAGAGAAGTCCAGCAATCACAGTAATTGCTAGAGGTAATCCTCTATATTTTAATGCAATTTGTTTTGCAATTTTTTCAAATTCAGGAGAAGAACTTTCTTTCTCAAAGATCTTTTTGTGTAATAAATTCCAACTTTCGTCAAAATTCATGAGGCGCATATGATAAATAAGGCTTACCTGAACTAGCATATTCAGCCACTTCTACATTCCGAGTAGTCAGGAGCATTCGGCTTCCATTATTACAGTCTGGGAAGCATAGTTGTATATCATTCGAAGTTTTTGTAGTCCATATGTCATCTGTCACTCCCCGGGAGGGTACCCTAGACGTGACCGGCACTTGAAAGCCATTTCTGACCTTCAAGCGAACCACCTGATTCAATCACTTTATCATTCAGTCATAAATGCTCAAAGGAAGGCTCAATCATGACATACTATTCATAATATAAGGGTCAAAGGCCAAATATGTTTAACTCAACAAAGTAAGTATAATAGGACTCCTCAAAATAACAGCCCAACCTCCCCACACTCTAGTCTATGAAGCCTCTATCAAAGTCTAGAAGGTGCCAATGACAAGCCCATGGCTACCAACAATCAAGATAAAGGAAACAACAATAACAAAACTATACAAGGAACTCAACATCCTCCGGAAACTAGGAGGACTCACCAACTAGCTGGGAGTGTAAGTGGATCTTCAACGGAGCGCCGGTTGATGATCTCTGGTACCTGTCGCTGCATCATAAAACGATGCAGGCCAAATGGCGTCAGTACATGGAATGTACGAGTATGTAAAATGGCCGAAGGAAACAATATCAAGAAAGCATCAATATCAACTCAGGATCTTAACTCATATATATATACATAACAACTCACTCCAGTGCCCTAAGTCTAACAAGAATAGTTTAGACCGGACCAAATCTCATGCCACTCAACTCAACTGACTCGGAGTACTATCAAGACCTAAATAGGACTTTCTCTTATCCGACAACCATCACTTATGAGCCAGTGACAGTACAACAAAATGAAGTTGTTGCTGCGCCCGTTCATACTTTGCCAGGGTATGAACGAATCAAACACTCATGGATCCAATCCAACCAAGTCCTATAATGTCAGGACAAAACTCTCGGGGAAGCATCCAACTTTAACGGTTAAATCCCCCTATGTTTGGCAACACAGGTATTGGGTTCGAGTATGGACTACACTCTTACCCAATTCGGTGTTCGATACTCCTCCCAAGACTCAATGCTCTTAAAACTCCATCCAATCGACTCAATCAACTCATATCGACAAGTCTCATTACAACCTTGTCAACTCATTACTCTACCATGATCAAATCTCTCTCAATCATACTATCCGATCAATCTCAATCATACCTATCAAAAGAAATTTAAAAGCACATTTATAGCAACATATAGATATAACCAATCATTTACTCTATCCATTTGAGAAATCTTTGAGACTCATCACAACTCAAGACTTTAAAATCAACACTTTATAATAAGCAACACTTCTTAAGAAAATAACATCTTTTATCATGATCCACATAATTAGAACGATCAATAACACATATTTAACAACTCATACTCACATATAGGCTTATTTTAGAAACTTCTTAGCTCAACAACATCAACACACATAGAATCAAATAAATAGGGGACAAAGTTCATACAAGCACAAACCATACCAAGAAACTCTATTTTCATTAACATCTAACCTCAAGTAAGAGTAGGGCACACGGGTAGACTCAACCCATGTTTTAGATAGACTTACATACCTTAGTGAAGACTTGAAGAAAACCTTGTGGTTGGGTCTTCAATGGAGGACTCAAATCTTGAAGCTCTTGGACTCAACTCAAGAAGAGAGAGAGAGAGAAGCTCCTAGGGCTTTTAGAGAGAGAGTAAGGCTGAGAAATGTGTTCCCAAAAGACCAAAGGCAATACATATATAATTTGGGCAAGTTCCTAAATTGCCCCTCCTCAAAAGTTCTGAAAATAGGCTAAAAATACACCTGGCGCGATAGTGGCGCATCGCGCCATTGCAGCGCCAGGCCAATTACGCCTAAAACCTGCACACCTCGCAGTGGCGTGCTGCGCCAGAGACCAAACTACTAAGGCGTGTTTCTGGCGCGATAGTGGCGCGTCACGCCCTTACAACGCCAAGGCCATATTTTCTGGGTTTTGGAAATTTGGCCTGAAAAACCCTGCACAACTTTTAGCGGCGCTTCGCGCCAGGGGCCAAACTACTGAGGCATGTTCCTGGCATGATAGTGGCGCGTCGCGCCACTACGACGCCAAGTTCAGATTTCCAGTAGTTGAATCCCCAGGCTTGAAAATCTCTGTTGTGCTCGTTCATCTTAGGATCGCCATATCTTTCGACTTCGAACTCCAAAATTAACATTCTTGGTGGCGTTGGAAAGAAGACTCGACGACCTTTAATTTAATAAGTAGTGGTCCACCTATCTTTCCATCTCTTAAAAGATAGGGTCGGTAAAATTTGACTCATCATACAAACGCGTCCTAAAACTTAGCCACGATGAACCTTCTTGGTCTTAGCTTGGTCCTAGGGACCCCACCTCACCTCCAACACTTTTTCAATTACTCGGGGACTCATCTTAATTCAAGCACATACTTCGAAATAATTGAGTTAGACCTTACGTGAATATAACAAGGGTCCGAATCTTAGGAAAATTTTTGAGGGGTGTTACATTATCTCCCCCTTGGGATCATTCATCCTCGAATGACGAGTAACCAAGAATGGACTCAGGGTATAAATCACAATTAACATTCAGTCATTCAATCAATCAAATTTTCAAACAATTATCAATCAAAACTCAAAATGCACTAATGAATTCAAGTCAAGGAAATGGTCATTACCTTCAATATTCTCCTCGGTAGGCACGAATAGATGGGGATATTTAGATTTCATGGCTTCCTCCGCTTCCCATGTGGCTTCCTCAACAAATTGGTTTCTCTATAGGACTTTGACTGAGGTGACTTCTTTGTTCCTCAGTTTGCGAACTTGGCGATCAAGAATTTGGACCGGAACCTCTTCATAAGACAAGATATCCTTAATTCCAATGCTATCAATGGGGACTACCAACGAGGGATCTCCCAAGCATTTTTTCATCATTGAAACGTGGAATACCGGATGAATAGAGGCTAGCTCTAATGTCAACTCCAACTCATAAGCAACACTCCCAATCCGCCTCAAGATCTGGTAAAGACCAATATATCGAGGACTAAGCTTCCCCTTCTTTCCAAACCTCATGACACCCTTCATGGGTGACACTTTCAAATACACCCAATCATCCATCTTAAACTCTAAGTCTCTCCTCTTCACATCGGTGTAAGATTTTTGGCGGCTTTAGGCTGTCTTTAGCCTCTCTCGAATAACTCGCACCTTCTCCATGGCTTGATGAACAAGGTCAGGACCAATCAACTCGGCTTTACCAACTTCAAACCACCCAATGGGAGATCTACACTTCCTCCCATACAAAGCTTCATAAGGATCCATTTGAATGCTTGCATGATAGCTATTGTTGTATGCAAACTCTATGAGAGGTAAGTGATCGTCCCAATTTCCCTTGAAGTCAAGCACACATGCCCTCAACATATCTTCCAATGTCTGGATGGTGCGCTCTGCTTGGCCATCTGTCTGGGGATGGAAGGCTGTACTCAAGTTCACCCTCGAACCTAATCCCTTCTGAAAGGATTTCCAAAATTGGGAAGTGAATTGAGCTCCTCTGTCTGAGATGATAGACAAAGGGACCCCATGCAATCTGACGACCTCTTGTATATACAACTTTGCATAATCTTCTGCGGTATCATTAGTCTTAACCGCCAAGAAGTGAGCTGATTTCGTCATTCTATCCACAATCACCCAGATGGAATCATGTTGCTTTCGGGACTTCGGCAAGCCTGTGATAAAGTCCATGTTGATCATCTCCCACTTTCATTCTGGAATTTCTATGTTTTGGGCTAAACCACATGGCCTTTGATGCTCAACCTTCACCTGTTGACAATTCGGGCACTTGGAAACAAATTCCGCAATATCCCTCTTCATCCCACTCCACCAATAGATTTCCCTCAAGTCATGATACATTTTCGTGGAGCCTGGATGAATGGAGTACTTGGAACTATGTGCTTCGGCCATAATCGTCTCTCGAACATCATCAACATCCGGCACACACAATCTATTTTGGTATCTCAACACACCATCTCCCCCTTGGGTAAAAACCATTACCTCTTGTTTGTGAACAACTCCCTTCAATTGGAGAAGGATGGGATCTTGGTCTTGCTTCTCCTTTACCTCTGCCACAAGTGAAGACGTAGACCCATTCTGAACAGTAACTCCACCTTCATTGTTCTCTTCTAGATGAACTCCCAATCGGGCTAATCTGTGTACCTCCTTCGCCAATTCTCTCCTTCTTTCCTCCATGTGGGCAGTGCTACCCATAGACAACCTGCTAAGAGCATCAACAACAATATTAGCTTTACCTGAATGGTAGAGGATGTTCATATCATAATCCTTGAGTAGCTCGAGCCATCTTCTTTGCCTCAGGTTGAGTTCCTTCTGGCTAAAGACGTATTGCAAGCTCTTGTGATCGGTGAATACATCAATATGCACTCCATACAGGTAGTGGCGCCAGATTTTAAGTACAAACACCACATATGCCAACTCAAGGTCATGTGTTGGGTAATTCCTCTCATGAACCTTAAGCTGTCTTAAAGCATAGGCTATCACCTTCCCCCTTTTCATTAACACACAACCCAAACCAATTCTGGATGCATCACAATAGATCACAAAACCCTTTGTACCATCGGGCAAGGTTAGAATAGGAGCAGTGGTTAGCTTGGTCTTCAATTTCTAAAAACTCTCCTCACAAGCATCGGACCATTGGAACTTAGCCTTCTTTTGAGTCATCTTAGTCAATGGTGATGATATGGATGAGAATCCCTCTACAAACCTTCGATAATAGCCAGCCAAACCCAATAAGCTCCTTATCTCTATTGGGGATGTGGGTCTGGGCCAATTCTTCATAGCTTTGATCTTTTGAGCATCAACCTGAATACCATCTCCAGATACGATGTGGCCTAAGAAAGCCACTAATGCAAGCCAAAATTCACATTTGGAGAACTTTGCATACAATACCTGTTCTCTCAAAGTTTGTAAGATGATTCTAAGATGATGGGCGTGCTCCCCTTTATTCTTAGAGTAGACCAGAATATCATCTATGAACATAATCACAAACATATCAAGATACGGCTTAAACACTCTGTTCATGAGATCCATAAAAGTTGCAGGGGTATTCGTCAACCCAAAGGACATGACCAAGAATTCAAAGTGGCCATAACGAGTCCGGAAAGTGGTCTTTGGAATATCACATTCCCTCACCTTCAACTGATGGTAGTCGTATCTCAGGTCTATCTTTGAGAAACAAGTGGCACCCTGAAGTTGGTCAAATAAGTCATCTATTCTGGGGAGGGGATACTTATTCTTTATGGTGACCTTGTTTAGCTGCCTATAATCAATGCACATCTTAAGGGACCCATCCTTCTTTCGCACAAATAGGATGGGAGTACCCCATGGTAAGACGCTCGGCCTAATGAATCCCTTATCTAGCAAGTCCTTCAACTGCTCCTTCAACTCTTTCAACTCGGCTGGAGCCATTCTATATGGAGGAATTGAGATACGCTGGGTAATAGGAAGAACATCAATCCCGAAGTCGATCTCCCTATCAGGAGGGACTCTAAGCAGATCTTCAGGAAAGACATCCAGAAACTCATTGACAATCGGAACCGACTCAAGGGATGGAGACTCAATATTCTCACCTTTCACTCGGACAATGTGATAAACACACCCTTTTGAGATTAGCTTTCTGGCCCTAAGGTATGAAATAAACTTAACAGGACTGCCCCTCCACTCTATGACGGCTTCGTTCGGGAATTTGAATTTGACAACCTGAGTTCTACAATCAATAGAGGCATAACAGACATAGAGCCAGTCCATGCCAAGGATCACATCAAAATCAACCATGTCTAACTCAACCAAGTCAGCCAAGGTATCTCTGTGATGAATTGACACAGTGCAATCTCTATAGACTTTCTCAGCTACGATAGAATCACCGACAGGGGTAGCTACTTAGAAAGGCTCACTAAGGCATTCAGGGGTTTTATTGAATTTACTAGCCACGTAAGGAGTTACAAAAGATAGGGTGGCACCCGGATCCATCAAAACATAACAGTCAAAACAAGAGACTCGAATCATACCCGTTAAGACGTTTGGAGAGTTCTCCTAATCTTGGCGACTACCCATGGCATATAGGCGGTTTGTACCTCCACTCGTACCTAAAGTAGTGCCCCTCTGATTACCCCTAGCTGGTGGTGTAGTGGTAGAGAACTGGGCTCTGTTCCCCCATGCTGGGCACTCTTTCGAAAAATAGTCTATTTGGCCGCATTTATAACAACCAACCCTTCCCGCTCTGCATTCTCCCAAGTGGAGCCTACCACACTTGCCGCATGGTGGATTCCCCCTCGAACCTTGACTTACACTAGCCTGGGATTGAGAACCCTAGGGTCT
Organism: Solanum dulcamara; assembly: GCF_947179165.1. NCBI lineage: Eukaryota > Viridiplantae > Streptophyta > Magnoliopsida > Solanales > Solanaceae > Solanum > Solanum dulcamara. The sequence continues at coordinate 5,462,113 of NC_077246.1, read as the reverse complement.
GAAAGTTTGGCGACTCTGACCCGGCCTATCATACCAGTTCTGCGGCATAGGTGCACTGGCGGTAGATGAGGCATAGTTGGAAGGCCTCTTCTGGAAGAAGGACCTGTTGCCCTTGTTTTGCCTCTGTTCATTCTCATGGCCTGCTGATTTTGCCTTCTCGCTCAGTCAATGGTGATGATATGGATGAGAACCCCTCCACAAACCTCTGATAATATCCGACCAAACCCAAGAAGCTCCTTATCTCTATTGGGGATGTGGGTCTAGGCCAATTCTTCACCGCTTCAATCTTCTGAGCGTCAACCTGAATACTATCTCCAGATATAATGTGGCCTAGGAAAGCCACTGATCCAAGCTAAAATTCACATTTAGAGAACTTTGCATATAATACCTGGTCCTTCAGAGTTTGCAAGACGACTCTATAATGATGGGCGTGCTCCTCCTCATTCTTGGAGTAAACCAAAATATCATCTATGAATACAATCACAAACATATCAAGATACGGTTTAAATACTCAGTTCATGAGATCCATAAAAGCTGCGGGGGCATTAGTCAACCCGAAGGACATCACCAAGAACTCAAAGTGGCCATAGCGGGTCCAAAAAGCTGTCTTTGGGATATCACACTCCCTCACCTTCAACTGATGGTAGCCCGATCTTAGGTCTATCTTTGAGAAATAGGTGGCACCCTGAAGTTGATCAAATAAATTATCTATTCTGGGGAGAGGGTATTTGTTCTTTATGGTGACCTTATTCAGCTGCCTATAGTCAATACACATTCTAAGGGACCCATCTTTCTTTTGCACAAATAGGACCGGAGCACCCCATGGTGAGACACTCGGCCTAATGAATCCCTTATCTAACAAGTCCTTTAACTGCTCCTTTAACTCCTTCAACTCAGTCGGAGCCATTCTATAGGGAGGGATTGAGATAGGCTGGGTATCAGGAAGAACATCAATCCTAAAGTCGATCTCCCTATCAGGAGGGACTCCAGGCAGATCTTCAGAAAAGACATCCAGAAACTCATTGACAACCGGAACCGACTCAAGAGATGGAGACTCAATATTGTCATTTTTCACTCGGACAAGGTGATAAATGCACCTCTTTGAGATTAGCTTCTTGTCCCTAAGGTAGGAAATAAACATACCCTTAGGCACAATAGGACTACCTTTCCACTCTATGACAACCTCATTCAGAAATTTGAACGTGACAATTTGAGTCCTACAATCAATAGAGGCATAATAGAATAGAGCCAGTCCATGCCAAGGATCACATTAAAATCAACCATGTCCAAATCAACCAAGTCAGCCAAGGTATCGCTGTGATGAATTGACACAGTGTAATCTCTATAGACTCTCTCAGCTAAGACAGACTCACCGACAGGAGTAGCTACACTAAAAGGCTCAAGAAGATATTCAGGAACTTTATTGAATTTACTAGCCATGTAAGAAGTCACAAAAGATAGTGTGGCACCCGGATCTATCAGAACATAACAGTCAAGATAAAGGACTCGAATTATACCCGTCACGACGATTCGAGAGTCCTCTTGATCTTGGCGACTACCTATGGCGTATATGCGGTTTATACCTCAACTCATACTCGAAGTAGTGCCCCTTTGATTACCCCTAGCCGGTGGTGCGGTGGTGGAGAACTGAGCTCTGTCTCCCCATGCTAGACACTCTCTCTGAAAATGGTCTCTTTGGCCACACTTATAGCAACCAGCCTTTCCCGCTCTGCACTCTCCCAAGTGGAACTTACCACACTGATACATGGTGGCTTCCCTTGCGAGCCTTAACTCATGCTAGCTTGGGATTGAGAACCCTAGGGTCTGAAATTCTGGCGACTCTGTACCTGCCGATCATACCTGCTCTGTGGCATAGGTGCACTAGCAGTAGATGAGGCATAGTTGGAAGGCCTCTTCTGGAAGAAGGACCTGTTGCCTTTGTTTTGCCTCTGTTCATTCTCATGCCCAACTGATCTTGCCCTATTTCTCATATGCTCCTCTCTGTCTCTTCTCTTCTCCTCCTCCACCTGTTGAGCATACACCATTAATCTGGAAATATCCATGTCCGAGATCAACAATGTTGCTTTGCATTCTTTCTTTACATGCCTCCCTAACCTAGAGAAGAACTTCCTCATCTTTGACCTCATATCTGGGATCATTTCTAGAGCATACCTAGACAGCTGGATAAACTTTAGGCCATACTCCTTAACAGTCAAGCCTTCTTGCTTCAGATTTACAAACTCCTCCACCTTCGCTCCCCTCAATTCTCAGGGAAAGAAGTGGTCAAAAAAGGCTCCTTCAAATTCATCCCACATAGCAGGTTCAACATCTTCACCTCTACCTTGTTCCCGTTGGTTATACCAAATGTTTGCCACATCCTTGAGTTGATAAGACACCAACTCAACCCCCTCAATTTCCATAGCATGCATAGCTTTCAAAATTTTCCACATCTCATCAATAAAATTTTAGGGATCTTCATTAACCTTAGAACCCGTGAATGCCAGCGGATTCATCCTCAGAAAGTCTCTAATTCTAGTGGAAGTAGATGGCTCTTGGGAACTGGAACTAAGAGTGGGCGAGCTCTGATTACCGTTCCGGGCAGCCACTAGTTAAGTGAGCATAGCAATGGCCCCTCAAAATTCTGCCTCTGAAGTGGGTGCAGGCGGAGTAGCAGGCACTTGGGGTGCCTCCGCATATCTTGCGGGTCGGCCTCTAGCCCTTGCTAGACGTACCTGTGATTGGGGCATCTCGGCGTTATCAATATTCCTTTGGATAGCCGTATGTTTAGGAGGCATTATCTGTAAAGTACAAACGCATGAATTAGAAAGGAGTTTTATAAAGTTTAACTCTATCGCACGAATTCAGAGTATGAAAAAAGTGAAACAATTCCTAATGTCTTATAGACTCCTGATTATAAGTGTGGTGCACAACACACCCATAAGCAAGACTCTACTAGACAGGGCTTCATAGACTCCATAGGACTCTTGAACTCTGTGCTCTGATACCATATTTGTCACGCCCCGGGAGTGTACCCTAGGCGCGACCGACACTCGAAAGCCATTTCTGACCTTCAAGCAAATCACCTGATTCAGTCACACTATCATTTAATCACATTCACTCAAAAGAGAGTTCAATCATAACATATTATTCACAATATGGGGGCCGAAGGCCAAACATTATCAACTCAACAAAATAAGTATAATAGGACTCCTTAAGGTAACAGTCTAACCTCCCCACACTCTAGTCTATGAAACCTCTATTAAAGTCTAGAAGGTGTCAATGACAAGCCCATGGCTACCAACAATCAAAATAAAGGAAATGACAACCAAACTATACAAGAAAGCTCAACATCCTCCGGGACTAGAAGGACTCACCAACGGGGCTGAAAGTGTGAAGATCTTCAATGGTGCGCCGGTTGACGATCTCTGGTACCTGTCTCTGCATCATAAAACTATGTAGGCCAAATGGCGTCAGTACATGGAATGTACGAGTATGTAAAATGGCCGGATGAAACAAATATCAAGAAAACATCAATATCAACTCAGGGTCTCGACTCATATATATACATAACAACTCACTCAAGTGTCCTAAGTCTAACAAGAAATGGTTTAGACGGGACCAATCACAATCCACTCAACTCAACTGACTCGGAGTACTATCAAGACCTATTTGGGAGTTTCTCTTATCCGACAACCATCACTTATGAGCCAGTGAAAGTACAATAAACCGACATTGTTGCCGCGTCTGTTTATACTTTGCCAGGGTATGATCGAATCAACCAATCATGGATCCAATCCAACCAAGTCTTATACTGTCAGGACAATAAATTTGGGGAAGCATCCAACTTTAATAGTTCAATCCCATCCTACGTTTGGCGATGTAGTTATTGGGTTCGAGTACGGACTATACTCTTACCTAATTCGGTGCTAGATACTCCTCCCCAGACTCAATGCTCATAAAACTCCATCCAATCAACTCAATCAAATCATCTCGACAAGTCTCATTACTACCTTGTCAACTCATCAACTCTATCACAATCAAATCTCTCTCAATCATACCATCTGATCAATCTCAATCATATCTTTCAAAAGTAATTTAAATGCATATTTATAGCAACATATAGACATAACCAATCATTTCCTCCATCCATTTGATTAATCTTTGAGACTCATCACAATTTCAAGGCTTTAAAATCGACACTTCAAAATAAGCAACATTTTAAAGGAAATAACATCCTTTATCATAATCTACATAATTAAGAAGATCAATAAAGCATATTTAACAACTCATCTTCATCAACTCATACTCACATAAAGACTCTTTTAGGAACTTCTTAGCTCAACAACATCAACACATATAGAATCAAATAAATAGGGGGCAAAACTCATTCAAACATAAACCATACCAAGAAGCTCCATTTTTCATGGACATCTAACCTCAAAGCAAGAGTAGGGCACATGGGTGGACTCAACCCATGTTTTGAGTAGCCTTACATACCTTAGTGAAGAATTAAAGAAAACCTTATGGTTGAGTCTTCAATGGAGAACTCAAATCTTTGAAGCTCTTGGAACAATTCTTGTTGGAAATAGAGAAGAAGGAGAAGAAGAAGAAGAAGAGAGAGAGATTTTTAGGGATTTTCTAGAAAGAGAGTGGGGCTTCAAATTATGATCCTAAAATTCCCAAGGATGATACATATATAATTTGGGTGAATTTCCAAATTGCCCCTTCTCAAAAGTTTTGAAAATAGGCTAAAACGCTCCTGGCGCGATAGTGGCGCGTTGTGCCATTACAGCGCCAGGTTGATTTTGCCTAAAAACCTGCACATCGGTTAGTAGCGCGCCGCACCAAGGACCAAACTACCGAGGCACATTCTTGGCGTGACAGTGGCGTGTCGTGCCCTTACAGCGCCAAGGCTAAATCTTTCTGGGTTATGGAAATTGGCTTAAAAACCCTGCACACCTCATAGTGGCGCGCCGCGCTAGGGGCCAAACTACTGAGGCTTGTTCCTAGTGTGATAGTGGCGCATCGCACCACTGCAGCGCCAAGCCCAGATTTCCAGTAGTTGAACCCAGGCCTGAAATTCCTGTTGTGCTAGTTCATCTTAGGATTGTCATATCTTTTGACTTTGAACTCCAAAAATTACATTCTTGGTGGCATTGGAAAGAAGACTCGACGACCTTTGATTTGATGGGTCGTGGTCCACCCAGATTTTCATCTTTCAAAAGATAGGGTCATTAGAAGTCGACCCCTTATACGAACTCATCCTAAAACTTAGCCACGACGAATCATTTTGGACTTAGCTTGATCCTAGGGGTCCTCTGTGACCCTACATCACCTCCAACACTCTTCAATTACTCAGGGACTCACCTTAACTCATGCATACGCTCCTCAATACTCGAGTTTGACCCTACCTATATACAAGAAGGGCTCTAATCTTAGGGAAATATTTTGAGGGGTGTTACATGTCAACATCTCAAATCTCTGGCGGATCAACTCAAGAATGTTGGCTCTCCAGTGTCTAATGATTATCTGGTTCTTTAATTGGTCTCTGGTCTTATCGAGCCCTACCAAGGTATGGCGACTCTTATTCGCCAACGAGACCTTTGGCCACAATTTTATCAAGCCCGTTCGATGCTCACTCTTGAAGAGGATGGTCGTGCTAAGAAAGCAACCCATAGTTCCTTCGCTGCATTAGTTGCTCACTCGTCCGAAGGTCCCCTTGATGTTCCTGATAATTCCTCTTCCAACAGCAATAATCATGGTGGGAAGAGGAACCACAACTGCAAAAATAATGACGACAGATATCGTGGCAATAATGGCAGTCGGGGAGGCAGCAGAGGAGTTGCCAGCAGTGACAGTCCTGTTGGCCATGGTGGTCAACAGGATAGCGGCAGCAGTCGAGGCAACACTAGGCAGCATTCAGCGGCACCACACCCTCCACCTTTTTCTCCTTAGTCTGGCGGGCAGCAGTGGCCATGGATGGCCTCTTGGGGTCCTTGGGCTGTCCTACCATGTCCATATCCATCAACCACTTGGTCCCGACCCAATTATGGACAATATCATCTACCACGAGCGGGTGTTCTTGGTCCCCAGCCCCAGCAGGCATACACAATAGCCCCTACGCCTACGGACATTGAGGCTGCGATGTATACTCTTGGGATCACTCCTTCAGATGAAAATTAGTACGTGGACTCTGGTGCACTTCCCACATGACATCCAATCAAGGTAACCTCAAGTCCTATTTTAATAAGAGCATTAATTGTGGTATAATGGTTGGTAATGGTCACTCAAATCACGGCTATGGTCACACAACTTTGTCTTTCCCGTGTGCTCCCTTGCACTTAAAAAATGTCCTCCATGCACCTCACCTAGTTAAAAATTTGGTGTTCGTCCGCAAATTTACCATTTATAACTCTATCTTTTTTAATTTTAATCCTTTTGGGTTTTTTATGAAGGATTTTCAGACGGGGAGGCTGGTAATGAGATGTAACAGTCGGGGAGAGCTTTATCCAATCACTACTCCAGTCACTTCACCATCTACTTTTGTTGGTTTGGCACCTTCTCTTTGGCATGATCATTTGGGTCACCCAGGAGCACCTGTGTTGAATTCCCTTAGGAAAAATAAATTGATTGATTGTAATCAAAGTAGAAATGTTCATATTTGTCATTCGTGTCCTCTTGGAAAACATGTTAAGTTACCATTTTATGCGTCGAATTCTCGCACTCTTATGCCGTTTAATATTATACATAGTGATCTTTGGACGTCACCCATTTTGAGTTCCTTCGATCATTGATATTATGTCTTGTTTATGGATGATTATTTTAAATTCTTGTGGACATTTCCTTTATCGCACAAATCACAAACCTTTTCCACATTTTTAGATTTCAAGACATTTATTCGAACTCACTTTGAGAGAGATATCAAGAATATACAATATGATAATGTCAAGGAATTTGATAATGACCCTTTTTGGGACTTCTGTAAAAACAATGGTCTGTCATTTCGTTTATCCTGTCCTCACACATCCCCTCAAAATAGGAAAGCCAAAAGACAAATCCGTATGATTAATAATATTGTTCGTACCTTATTTGCCCATGCTTTCCTTCCTCCTTCCTTTTGGCATCATGCTTTACAAATGACAACTTACCTTCTCAACATTCTTCCTTATAAACTGTTAAATTATCAATCTCCTCTTAGCATTCTTTATCGGAAGGATCCATTTTATTCCCATCTTCGTATCTTTAGGTGTTTATGTTATCCTTTCATTCCCTCAACACTAATAAACAAACTTCAACCCCGATCTACCCCATGTGCTTTTTTGGGATATCCGTCATATCATCGTGGGTACAAATGCTATGATTTGTCCTCTCAAAACATCATCCTTAGCCGTCACATACTCTTTGATGAGAAGCAGTTTCCTTTTGCCAAGTTACATACCCATCAAAATCACACATACCAATTTCTAGAAAATGGACCCTCTCCATATGTAGTTCATTATCTTACTAAACCTACGACCCTACCGACTCTACCCATTCCTGCCGCACTGCTACCAGTCTCGCCATGCCCAGCTGGCGGGTCTACCTCTTTGCCTGGGCAGCTCACTTTATCGTTGCCTGCTGGGTAGTAGTCCGCCCCTTCTTCCACTCTTCCTCCTCGACCCACTCCTATCTCTCCCTCTAGTCAATCCACCGATCCTGTTACTAGGAGTAAGCATGGGATCTACAAGCCTAAGAGGTCTTTTAACCTTCTTATTTCAGTCTCGAACTCCCCTCTATCCCGTAACCCTGTGTCTGCTCTTCGTGACCTGAATTGGAAATTGGCTATGGATGATGAATATAATGCTCTTATTAAAAATAAGACGTGGATATTCATGCCCCGTCCTCCAAATGTTAATGTTATTCGGTGTATATAGATTTTTTCTCATAAAGAAAATTCTGATGGTTCGTTTGAGCGACATAAAGCTCGTCTTGTAGGTGATGGTAAAACCCAACAGGTTGGTGTGGATTGTGGTGAGACATTTAGTCCAGTTTTCAAACCGAAGACTATTCGTACGGTTCTTAGTCTGGCTCTCTCCAAGGCATGGCCGATTCACCAGCTTGATGTCAAAATGCTTTCTTACACAGCGAGCTTAAGAAGACTGTGTACATTTATTAACCTTTGAGTTATCGGGATCCTGATCGGCCTAATCATGTATGTTTGCTACAGAAATCTCTATATGGACTGAAATAGGCTCCGCGGGCTTGGTATAAGCGGTTTGCTGATTATGTCCATACCTTTGGGTTTTCACACAGTAAGACCGATCATTCCTTATTTGTTTATCATCGAGGTTCTTCTATGGCTTATTTTTTATTATATGTCGATGATATTATTTTAACTGCTTCCTCCGATGAGCTTCGCCAGTCCATTATATCACTTCTTAGCTCAAAATTTACTATGAAGGATTTGGGCTTGTTGAGCTATTTCTTGGGCATTGCTGTCACTCGTCATACTGCCAGACTATTTTTATTTCAAAAGAAGTATGCAACTGAGATTATTAACCGCGCTGACATGTCCTCGTATAAGCCATCTCCTACTCTAGTTGATATAAAGCCGAAGTTTAGGGCTATTATGAGCATGCCATTTGCGGACCCATCACTTTATTGGAGTCTTGCTGGGGCACTGCAATACCTCACGTTCACAAGACCGGATATTACTTATACTGTGCAATAAGTATTCTTATTCATGCATGACCCACAGGATGAGCACATAAATGCTATCAAGCACATCATGCGCTACCTACAAGGTACTTTGGATTATGGTCTTCACCTTTATCCCTCTTCCACAACCACTCTTGTCTCGTATACTAATGCTGATTGGGATGGGTGACCTGATACACGACATTCAACTTCGGGTTATTGTGTCTTTATGGGTGATAATTTGATCTCATAGTCCGCCAAATGTGAAGCTACTTTGTCCCGTTCGAGTGCAGAGGCAGAATAGCGAGGGGTTGCCAATGTGGTTTTTGAGTTGTGTTGGTTGCGAAACTTGCCTTTGGAACTTCATTGTCCTATTCCATGGGCTACTTTGGTTTACTGTGATAATGTTAGTGTCATTTATCTGGCTGGTAATCTTGTTCAGCATCAACGCACTAAGCACATTGAGATGGATTTATATTTTGTACGGGAAAAGGTGGCTCGTGGCCAGGTTCGAGTGTTACATGTCCCCTCTTATTATCAGATTACAGATATCTTCACCAAAGACCTTCTGTTGGTGTTATTTGAGGATTTTTGGGGATAGTCTTAACTTTCGGCGACCTCACGCTTCAACTGCAGTGGTGTGCTAGAATATATGAAAATATATTCTGATAGATTGTAATAAATTATATATATTTAGTTCCTAATATAGAGATATTTAGTTTCCTTAATTATAGCCTAATTATACTCTTGTATTTGTGTATATAGTTGAGGTTAATGAAATAAATCAAGATCTCTTTCAATCATCAGGTTCATCACTTATCAAAGAACGAAGGCCTAAGAGTACATTTCTCGCACAATACTCTTGTGAAACAGTTACTTTTGCACGAATTTCAAATCTAGATATAATGCATCGATCACTGTAGAGTTTTGTAGCCAAAGTCGTCTTCCCAATGCCTCCCATCCCTACGATTGAGACAACTTCCAGTTCTTTTTCTCCTCTAACAAGTTGATCCAACATCATCTCGAATTCAGTTTCATGACCAAACATTATATTCTCGGCGGGCTCTACAGCATGCTCAGGTAAGCTGTCTAGAGAGTAAGTTTGTGGTTTTAGATCTTTCATGCTATCCGATGTTGCCATCTACTGTTCCATGGTGGAATTAATGCATTCTAGTGCTTGTTCCAATTCCCTGACCGAAAATTACCTCGGTCTCACAATCTATACCTCTCATCACAGTGTTTCAGAACCAATGCAACAGCATGCTCACACAAGTAATTAGAAATAATCAATTCAGTTAAACCGCAATCACAATTAGACTATCAAGTATTTCATGAAATACACATAGATATCTAGATTACGGCATGCAAGTTTCAATACTCAATAATATCACACATAGTCTTTAATTAACCCCATCATTTCATTTTAGATTAGTTCATATAACCATTAAACCCGTAACCTTATCCCCATTATGCCCCAACACATATACAATGCGATATTCGGGAATTTTAAGAGATTCACAGGGTTTTAAGAGTCCACTTTCCTTAGACAAGATGTGATCAATCAATCCACGCGTGCCTTACCCTTTCGATTATACTCCGAATCTCCATAATCTATTCAAATATTTATTAACACTCAGAAACTAACTCCAACGATACTAAGAATGTGAAATTCGGTGAAAAAGGGGTCAAATGCTCAAAATTCGACTTTACAAAATAGGGATTTAAATTCAGAAATTTTTTGGATGAAATTGTTACTCTTAGTCTTAGAAACTCAATATCGAAAACTGCTTCAAAAACCCAACCCTAATCAAGTCACAATCAATGATTTAAGAGTTTTCTCATATTCTTGAAAAAGGGCCATTTTCATCCATTCAAATCCCCAAATACATGTTAGAATTATCAATTAATCAGTGGAAAATGATGAAGTAGGGTCAAAATAACTTACCCAATGAAATCCTATGAAAACGTCTTCTCCAAATCGCCACTACCAAGCTCCAAAGTTCAACAATGGAGAAGATAGCTTAAACCTCGGCCAAAACCCCTCTCAGATATCGCTTAAGCGGACCATCACTTTTGCTCGATTTGGGTTGCTTTGCGATCTCCTCCCCTTTGCTAAAGCATCCACTTTGGTCGCTTTTGCGACCCTTCACAAAACTCAGACCTTCTCTTTTGTGTTAGGGGGTTCGCTTAAGAAGAGGTCGCTTTTGCGACACCCCCTTCGCTTAAGCGAAGGCACCAGAACCAACAACTTTCAATAAGTCTCAAAGTCTCCGAATTGAACCTCGTGATTCGTTTGGAATACCGTATAGACAAATCATATATGAAACCCTACTAAAATCGATGTTCCAGACTCAACGAAACCATTAGAATTTGATTTCGAGGCCTTCTTGACTTGAAAATCAAAAAGTCGCAACTAAACCAACTTTATGCCACAAAAGACCAATACGCCCTTGGAGTTTTCAAATATTATACAAGAACTCTCTCTATGCCTAAAATCATCCTCTAAATCCAACAGAGTCATCGAAATTCAATTCCGAGTATCCGATCCTCGAATGTTGACCAAAGTCAAACCTATTGCCAAAATCTCAACTATTTCTAACTCAACCCCTCAAATCCACGATATGATCCCAAATATGATTCTGTCAACTCTGCTAGACCAATTTCAACGTTCCAAAACTGATGGAATCGACGGATTTCCATTTCGAGACTCGAAACTCCAACTGACCTCAAATACTATTTTTGAGTCATTCTAAACCTCTAAAACTCAAAGTTTACTAAAAATCTCAACTTTTTAAGAAAACCATGAAACCGATATCATATATCAATTAAATATGACTCAGGGAAACTATCGGGAGGGGTAAAATAGTCTTTTATGAAAAATTTCAAAAATGACCTTCAGGGTCATTACATGATGTTTGTTACCTCATTTATGATTTTAAAATCAATTTCACTTTAGATTTTCGTGTATCTTGTAATTCTAAGATTTCTCTTTTCCTTGTTGCCTTAACACTATTTGTATGCTTGTTTATGTTGCTTTAGTAGTTCAAAAATGAGTTTTATGTGGTTATACAGAATCAAACTAGATTATGTATATTTAGTTCTTTCTATAAGTATGTCACACACTTGATTAGCTTTCTCCACAAAGATGCATATGGTTTTTATAGGGGGAGATAGTTTTATGTGAATTTTAGTTATTTAATCAACTTACATATGTGCACTTGGTCTTTTTGTAGAAAAAAAAAGGGAAAAAATGTTCTTTGTCAATTGTCCTAGAGTGTCATAGAGTTGAGAACATTATTGAAATTCCTCAAAAATGATTTTGAAGATGTAGATCTTTGATTTTTACAAATCTATCTATCATCTTAGAAACAATAAATTCACTTGGGCGGTAAAGGCATAGATTTAGGGCAATGGGAGGGAAGAGTAAGAGAAAGAGAAGGGCATGATAAGAGCTGATCATCGTTGGTTTTTCCTTAATTGTTTTTGTTTGGTTTCTCAATTACTTTACTAGTATTCATTGATTGTTCCTGGTCTAAGGTGTGTTAAATTATTTTGACTTATACTTCTATGCTAGCTACTTTTGTAGGTACCATGTAGTGCACAAGCATAAAACAAGTAACTTTGTATTGCAAAAAAAGTAACTAATTAACAACAAGAATGATAGAAAAAGAAGCTTTTTTTCCCACTTTTAGAAACATCTGAAACTCTAAGTCAATGCCTAAATAATGGGTACGAGTTTCATTTTGGGATACTATAGATAGAAATACACCGTCATTATAATCCATTTAGTACTATTATAACAAGTAATAACTTTTTCTAAAAAGTGTGTTTTATCGATTTGCAGCTCATTATTCTACAATAACTTATGACTCTTTTGTCGGCTTATTTCTTTTAGCCGTTTGTACTTTTCTTATATGAGAAGTAATGACACATGGATTTCATATATAAAACTTTCTATTAATATCTTCATATTCAATTGAATTAGTTATCTTATTGATGTCATGATATAAAAGATCAGTGCTATGACAATGGATAAGTCAAATGAGAATGTTAGAGCATATTGATATATCCTTTACGATAATATGTTAAATCTTCTAAACATATTAGTTACATATTCGTGAAAGAAGATTACCTCAAAACCTTTATCCTATTATCTCTTGCCTCGATAGTATTTGATCTATTTAGTGTTTATTTGTTTTCGACAAGTCCTAAAATAAATTGGAATAGATTCCTTAGCAATATACTCCTACAGAATCTTTGCTATTCTATATAATCCAATTATTTTATCCTAAAATAATATTGTGTATAAATTTTTTGTGTGAACCTATCTATTAAGATTGCACGCATCAAGTACAAATATAAGTTGATTAATATATGCAATTGCATAAACTAAGGTGTAGCAATATCACATGAAAATTCATAACAGAATTTGAATGAGAAATAAGCAGATCCTTATGATGATAAATGTATGTATAATACCCTTTTCATGTTCTTCACCGACTTCCAAAGTGCATGGATATATCCAGTCATGACGGTTAATATGGCTCCTGCGGCAATGTCAATGCTCTCAAAAGGAAAGGAAAAAATTGATATGATGATAATCAATGTTTATTCACCAGATTCTCTTTGTTTTGAACTCTTGAAACAAGCTGTTGTCTTGGATATTGTCCCTCTATGTAAGTATTTATTCTATCTTCAGCTTATTGTTATAGTGAATAAAGTCAGTCATTTTAATTAATACGCTACAAATAAATAATTAGCTATAAAATTCATCATTAATTTGTTGTTAAATAGTTTGTAGCTAAGCGAATTTTGTAAAATCCATCATTAAATAAGATTAGTGATGATTTTTTGTTGTTTAGCGACATAAATTATTCGTCGCTAAATCGTATTTTTTTAGTATATAATAAATAGTTATTTTATTGCATTACTTTTATAATGAATAAAATTCGGTTAATACGTGAAATTAACTAGCCACATAATTTTTTAATGGTTATGACATGGATATCTTTTATGATTTTATTGTTATAGTGAGTAAAGTTAGTTATTTTAATTAATACGCCAACGAAAAAATTAACTGTGAAGTTCATCGCTAAATAGTCACATACCTACCATAATTTTTGTTAGTCCGTCATTAAATTAATACAATTACTGAAGATTTTCCGTTGTTTAAAAATACCGTTGTTTTGTCACAATCTTACTATTACAATACATAAAATTTAGTGAATATGCATGAAATTGACTATTTACGTAATGTATAATATAACTCAGTTGTCACATCTTACTATTACAATACATAAAATTTAGTGAAAATGCATGAAATTGACTATTTATGTAATGTATAATATAACTCAGTGCTAATTGTTAGCTTTTCAAAATAATTATGCATTTGTATGTGATGAACACAATGAACTCTTCGCAAAGAAGACTTTCGACAATGGAGCTTACCTGTATCTGAAAAAGTCACTTGACAAATACTTGTGGTAATTTATATTGATGAAAAGAGAGAAAGTGAGAGAAGGACTAGATGCAAATGGAGATCACATGAAATATGTTGATGATATTGGCAATGAAAATATTGTTGGAGATAAAGAACAAGTTGGAGAGAAGAATATGCCTATTAATACTGAGGAACAAGGCAATAATATTCATGAGGCTGAAAATAATATGTTATCAAAATGAAAATACAAGTTGATGAGCAAGAGAGATGGAGAAGGAAAAAGAGGGATTAACGAAGGAAAAAGACAAAGCAGTGCTATTTATAAGATCGTTAAGAGAAATGACTGCATAGAATTGACTGTAGATCTTCATGCCAAATTCACAAAAGTTGCGCAAGAACTTCATGAAGGAAGTAACAAGTTGAGGAGCGAGAGAGGCACAAAAGGAAAAAGAGGGATTAATGAAGGAAAAAGACAGAGCAACACTATTTATAAGATCGTTAAGCAAAATGACTGCAGACTGTGGATCTTAATGCTAAATTCACAAAAGTTGCGCAAGAATTTGATGAAGGAAGTAAGTTTAACTTATTAATAAATTTTCTCCATAATTCGTTTCTATATAAGAAGTAATATGAATAGTGACTGTCACGATCCATTCCACCGGACTGTTTGGGCACTCACTATACATCCTAAGTAGGAGAACTCTTAACCCCTTATATAGGAATAGTTGTGAAATTTAAAATAAACTTGAATAAATTAAATAAAATCCCCCAAGGATACTAGTCCAAAATAGGTACAAGAGCTTCTAAAGATACATAGTATAAATAAAAGCAAGACGCAGCTCCCACCAAAAGGAATGAAGAGTAGAAACTATTGGAGACTCATTTTCGTCTTCACCTATGAAATATCATTGATTCTGCAACCAGACTATGCCAAGTGGCATAGCAAGAGTAGTATCGGTACAAACAACATGTACTGGTAGGCATCATTGGTCAACCCGATACCCACCACATAATATAAAGGAATCGACAAGAAGAAAACATGTTCTTAAGAGATGCACCACCGAACCTTATGCAAAACTCTTATCATTCTCATTAACCTCATTAAAGTCGTTCAAGTCTAACTTTCATCCTTTCTAGTTGGTCCGCTGCCAATTCTAATACAGATCAAGGCCTAGCCCTTCTATCACATAGAGAAGAATCCAATTTATGGGCCAGTACCAACCTCGTCTAACCCATCTAATATATTTACTTTCACACCATCATATGGCATTAAGATAATTAACAACTCACTTGAAAGAGAACAACATTAGGGGGACTAAAGCTCACCTCCTAACCGTTACTGTCCCGCCATGGCGGGACCTATCCCGCTCTGTAGGCCTCGCCACAACGGGATTCCTCTTGCTAGGGCTACCTTCCAGGAGACAAAATCTACGAAAACCTTCCAATCCTTTTTTAACTCATGTGCCTACAAAATATCAACAATAACTGACTTTAATTCATAAATCTTCCTTAACAACACACTGACTGCTTTTCACTCATTTATCCACAACCTCATACCTACTATGTAGATGCATCTAGCACCCATAACATAATCCAATCAGGCATATACGTGAACACATTATCAATTTATCATTTTAGGAGAAATGTACAGTTTCACAAGGTAAATCTCAATTACAACAGTCAACATGATAACACTAGGACTTTCGGTCCTTTAATATCAGTTATTACATAGGATGGGTATGCTCAATTATAATCTGATTGGTTTCTCTATCATCACACATATAGTCAAGATCAATTCACAAATGATAGTCACATATTGGTTCTCTCATGAAACCCATACCCAAACCATATATGTGTCGGAACGTGACACCTGATCTTATATATGTGTCGGAATGGGACACTCAATCCTATATACATGTCAAAATATGACATCCGTACGTGACACCCGATCCACCATCACAATTAAGTCCACAATGAATAGTTCACATACTTGCACAATCAAGTAATTGGTTCATTGCATGCAGTTGTTCATAATTAGTCATTTCATAGGTTTTGTTCTATCTTTCCCTTCATCTACAGTACTTCATCAAGCCTTCTTTATTCAAGGCATCACTGTTAGTAGAGCAAATTCAAGATTATAGATTTCACGGTCTTGAACTTGTAGACTGATCACAACCACATATTAATATCTCAACCACAACTATTAAAACCATGATAGACATCACAACATTACTCGAATACTATTAGGAGTCTCTCTATAACATAGACTAAATCATAACCTACAACCAGAGGTAATCAAATAGGTTCATGGCAAGAGACTATCAAATAAGTCATTCATATTCAACCTTTATTCCATGATTCACATTACTCAGATATTTCACACAGAACTATCAATATGAACTCACACATATAAATATATAAATCTCCTATGGATCCTCCCTCAATTATCACAAGCCTTAGGATCTAACTCTAACCCGATAATTTTCTTCACCTTAATCTTTACAAAGACCATCAATCATATCAACAAGCAGTATTATAGTTATCAACTAACAACTAGACTATCATCACTAGTCATAGGATAATCATACCCACCTTGTACTTCCTACCCTAAACAACAAATACAATACGTTCAGCCATCCAAACTCTGTGCCCGAAGTCCTAGGCATGAAGTCTCCTATCAACTATAATATAGAATGCGTAGGAACAGATTTACAACTAATCAATTAGAGAAACCTAGCCTACCTGGGCGCCAAACAATTGTAGAGAGGCATTGGGCCTTTAATCCTAGCTTCCAAACAACAAGACGGTGAAAGTGGGCCTGAATTCCGCCGATTGGAACCTTTCATGTGCTGAAATCTCCTTCTCCCTCCTTTCCCAAGCCTAGAGCAGCCTTCGGAGGGTTTTCGGGGTAATCCTCACCTCTTTTTGGCACTTAGGGACAAGAAGAAAAAATAAGAATTCGCGACATTAAGTTTTTTGCTGACCATCTCGTTCTGGTGGTGTCACGACCCAATTTCTTAGGTCATGATGACACCTACTATAACCCTCTAGTAGGTAAGCTACCCCGTCAACCCAGAACTTCAAGTAATGGGTTTGAGGGCAAAAACTAAATAAGAGCATTGAATTATAAAAGTAAACAGAATAAATAAGCGGAAGTAAATCAAAACATGTTTTAAACAACTAAAGATCCCTCCTAGAACTTGGAAGTCACAAGTACAGAGCTGCTACAAAATAAAATATGAGTACAAGTCTTGAAACTGGACTGAAAATTTATATAACAACTGGCTAGTCTTAGAAGGCAAAAGATAGGCCATCCATGTTGAAGGAGATATGAATGATCCAAAAATGCTAAGTACTCACCCTAGTCTCCGAAGTTGACTGCAACAAGCTTAATTTATCCAAGTCGATAGCTGGTGCTCGGTCCTGCATCACGAAAGTAGATGCAAAGTGTAGTATGAGTACCAAGACAACAGGTATCCAGTAGGCATCATAGACCGACTGAGCAAAAAAGGTAAAAACAATATGAAAAAGAGGAACAACCTAAATAGGAGTCAACATATGCATAAAAGGGGGAAAGAGTACTACCTATGAGAACTACAGCTAACTATACCCAACTGGGCCCCCATAAGCCCAGCCGGGACACTCGTGCGCAAGTTAAATAAAAATCCAAATGGACCCCCATAAGTCCGCCGAGTACACAGAATAGCTACAACTACCAAGGCTAGGAACCAAGAATCTGAGATGTTAGGAGCTGAAGTACTATATTATTTCCGAACCCAGAATCTCCAAGAGTCAATCGATCTAGGGGTAACTTAGGGGTCGAGGCTGGGACTGGGACCCAGATGCTCGCCCGAATGTTCAAATTGGCCAAGGCCGGGACTGGATACCTAGATGCTTGCCATAATACATAAGTACGGTCGAGGCCGGGACTGAGTACCCGGATACTCGTCATACTAGCAAGCCGGTAGAGGCCAGGGCTGAGTACCCAGATGCTCCCCGATAATTCATAACGGAGGCCGAGACTTGATACCCGGATGCTCACAGATAATTTATCCAATAATGCCAAACATTCTACTTCCCAACTTAGAATACAACAGTACCAAAAAAAAGTTTTTTCGCAAATGAGTCAACCGATATGCCACCAAAATTAGAACCGGAGCCAAAGTCAATGATCATGAAATCTAGTGTTGTCGACGCATCACGAAAGTCCCGATTATACCAATTTACGAATGTGGATATTTTTAAGAGCAAGGATAACTCCTAACTAAGGCTATGCTATCATGCACTAGCCCGCTACACCATTCTACAAGGATCTAAGTCCACCGGAGTGACGCCGGGACATCTAAAGCAAGTTTACATTCTATACTAAGGCCAACATACTCTACAATGTCAACAACATGCTCATTTAACTCTCCTTATAATACTAACAAGTAACGACAAGATACACATGCTTCTAAATATCCGAAAAACCCGATAACAAGCCTAAAGCATGATTTCTAACACCTAAAATATACAATCATACTACCCAACCCAAATTACAACTATTTCAACATGCTTTCACACATTCCATCTCAATCTAAAGAAAGATAAAACCGTAGCCTACCTGTAGGCTAAACACGCGAGCTTCAATTCACTGTGCTGGAGCTTTTCCTTTTCGAACGGCCTCGAAACACTTCCAAGCTGTCAAAAAAAGAACCACAACGTCGATACGGTCGTTTAGATACTAATTTCATAATTTTTTGGAGATGGACCAATTTTGGGGTCGAAAACGAGAATTGTGGGATCCACATATGAAATTCTAGATTTGACCTCCAAAATAGGTTCTAAACGTCACCCTAAGCTCACAAATCAGATTTATAACACAATTCGGGGTGAAAAATTACGTAAGACGATCAAACAATCAATTCCCACATTTTCAAACTAAGAAAACAATATAAGACAACCTCTTTACACGTCGATTTATCAAAAAAGAAAATCTTTCAATCAAAAAAAATTACACCATGACGTTCCTTGTGAAAAACCCCACAATCTATCCTCAAGAATCACTCAAAACGGAGTTATATTGACCAAGATATACTCTTCCAAAATTCCATAAAATTTCATTCTGAAAATGACTAAATTAGTAACTTAAAACGCATTTTTACCTCGAACGAAGATTCGACTCATGTTTCTAAGATTACCACGAGATTCCTCACGAAATTCTCTTGAATTTAGACCCTTGAATCACCAAAATCGGTTTTATATAGGTCAAAAAACAATTACTCAAACTTTTTTAAAAACTCAATCCAAAAATGGACACAACTGCAATTAAAATCGCGATTTTTACCTGAATTGAATGCTCCAAATGAGTTTTCAATCTCTCCAATGTGTTCTCCACGAAAAACCTCACCCAATTTGGAGTCCTAATGCTTACGTTATGGGGTTTTAAAGTTGGAGAAAACCCCCCCAAAATAATTTCACCAACTGCTGCAATTTTCTGCAATTTTTCTGATTTTTGGAAAATCCAAAATCTCCGATGTGTGCTCGGGATTCGTTTGGAATCCGATAAAAATAAAACAAATATGCTAACCCACTAAATTCGATGTTCCGGACTCAATGACGCATTCAAAATTACCATACAAGATCATTTTAATAAAAAGTGGATCCCACACTCAATAGCTATTTTAAGCCTCATTCCACAACGGGCCTCGATATTAGTTCGGAAGCCTCAAAAAGCGAACGAAGGGTTGTTCTAGACCAAAATCAACATTATGGAACTAACTGCGCTGTCAGAATATTCATTCAAGCACATTTTCAAAGAATGTTGACCAAAGTCAATCATAGACTAACTTTCAAAGTCAAAAGCGCCAAATGGCCCCAAACTTGTATCGATTGACTCGATAGCAATCCAACAGTGCTACTAGCCTAATTTGGTCATTCTGGAGCTGATGGGACATCAGAATTTGAATCCGAGATCTAGTTGATCCAAAACTCGAAAAGTCGCAACTAAACTAACTTAGGCCTTCAAAATACCAAAATGGACTCGGAACCTCTAAAAATTTAACTAACACTTCTTCTAGACCAAAAACCATCTCCTGAATCCAACGGAGTCATCGGAATTTCATTCCGAGCACCAGAACTCCAAAAGTTGACCAAAGTCAAACCTTGACTTCAAATTCCTCAATTTCTCAACTCAAGGCCTCAAAACTTCGTTACAACTCCAAAACTGATTTCGTAAAGTCTCCTAAGCCAATTTCGACATTTCAGAGCTGCTGGAATCGACGGAATTTCATTCCGAGACCCGTAGCTCCGATTGACCCCAAATACCACTTTTTAATACTTAAAGCTTATGAAACTCAAAATTTCCAAAGACTTAACTTTTTATAATATTTTCTAAAAATCAACACTTGATAACAATCAGAAGCGACTCGAGGCATCTAAAGGGAGGGGTAAAATAGTCATTTTATAGAAATTCCTAAAAAATGACCTTGAGGGTCATTACAGGTGGCTCATATCCCGGCTGGAACGGCGCCGCCGTAGAGGGATTATGTCCGCTCTGGCAGGATGGTGCGGGGTTAGATGGCAAAATTTTACGATTTTCCATGTCCCATAATAACGACAGTTCGGATAGTTACAGTTAAAATTCATTCTTATAGCTAACGTAACTTGTTTTGAGTTAAGGTATAGTGAATATTGTATTTACATGTACATCTGATTGATCTAGGAATACTGTTGTAGTGATTAAATTAAAGTTACATTCTGATGGAATATGTAGGTTGTTTACCCAAAGAGGTTTTTAAGGTAAAGAATGAGCGTCTTACCAGGATGCAAGTTCCAACCCATCTCCAGGTACATCCTTAAGATTAAAGGATCTTCACACGAATATCTGAGTAAATTTATTATTTACTTTAGTCAATATACATAAATTATACATTAATTATACATGATCATATACATATTATATATTCATCTATTATTTTCAGTTTAATCAGTTGGATGGACAACTATTTAGATTGAAGAAGTTATATAAAATGGTAAATTATGTGTCATATATTGTGTCTGTTTGGTAAGGGGAAAGTTATTTGCCAAAAAATATTTTATATAAAGTTTTTTTCTTGTACTAATCGGTTACTAGAAAATATTTTGCTTGGAATGATTTTTCATCAAACACTTGTGAGATCCATTTTTCTGCAATGATCTAAATATTAATTTTATATCAAAACAACATTTATCGGAAAAAAATTAATTGTACATCACTTCTGCCGGTAAGTGTTTGGGAATTATTCTCATCTTTAGTATTCAAAAGTTTTATCAAAACACTCACTAATTAAAGAGGATTAGCGAAAACTTTTATTGCATGCATGTTTAGTGACAGATCTAGTTATTTGATGCTAATTTATATTACTTTTTTTGTAGTGACTATTCAATGAAATAATATTATTATCAATCTTTGATACAAAAGATTTTTATCATTCACTGTTAACTAACAAAAATATTTTCTATTAAAATTGACTTATGTCCCGCATCTCAAACAAACCTAAAAAATGATTTGAGATGATAAATATATCCATGGTCCAATTCTCTTTTGATTTTTTTTTCTTTCAGAAATGTCGTATTGACAATTGGAGACCTTCAGAAATAAAACGACCAGTTAATACCAACAGTATTTTTGCTAGTTCAACTTAACAACAACATCTCTATCACCAACAACTTCAAGTTCAACCCCGCTACCTCAACCAATTTTTGTCGGCCCAAAATAATGATGATAGTGGGGTACAACAACAACATGGCCCATTATTTGGTTCGCAAGGCCCAATTATTGGGAGAAATAATAGTAAGCATGGCATGGTGTTTAAAAGTGGGGATCAAAATGATTACAGCTTGATTCATCATAATCAAAATGATTATAGCTTTGATCTCAATCCGGCCAATGTAACAACATATTCAAGTCGCGCAATGATGTCTGATATGGATGTTGAAGATGCGATAATTAATGAATTGGGAGCAACAAATGCTAATTTCCAGCAATACATTGGTGAACAAAACATGACTGATCCAAGCAATATTCTCGCAACATCAAATGCGAGTGAAATTGAAGGAAGTGATTCAGATGAGTGGGAAAATTTTGATGCGTATTTCAATTTCGATAATATGGATGATCTCAACCAGTATCTTGGAGCTCCAAGTCCTACCCTACCTAAAGAACATGACAGTTAGTTTGATCAAGTTTACTTAGATGATTAGGTTTGTGCTTCTATCTAACTTTGATTACTACTCTTTATTTATTTGAAATGGAAAGTCAATTTCTACATTGCAGGTGGCAGCGATACCGAGTGTCCAGTTTCCAAAGTGAATCATCAACATGATGATCCAATGCTATCAGTGACAACGCTAGCTCATAAGGGCTTTCTGCAGTGAAAAGGTTGTTATCTTTCATTTTAATTTTGTTTTGTATGACTTGAATTGCTTGAACTTTTGGAAAGAGAAAGGAATGTTTTATCCAAAATACGAGAATGTATTTGAAATACTCATTTGAACTTGAGACTGTCTCTCTTCCTTTCAAGGTCTAGCTCTCGAAGTCTCTGACTTGCTGCAATCTTGTCTAACTTAGCTTTCCAATTATCTTTTTCTCTCTTCCGCTTCTTCAGTTCTCTTATAGTTTCTGCAATCTCGAATAATTTGCCTTTGGATGTTAGAATAAAGAAATCTAGGTACGGCTCTTTATTGGAACCTTCTTATATTTTTCAGAGGAGAAATATCAAAAAGGTTATATCTTGGGAGTTGCTTCCGATTTCCCCTGTTGTCGTGCAAACAGGACATTGTGGCTGTTGGATTCAGAAGAAATGCTGTGGCAATGTATCCATTTGTAGATGCAAACCAAGCAATAGAGGTGACCGCATAACGTAATAACAGAACCTCCAGACAGGTTTTACCACTTGTATTTGATTCTTTATTTGCTAATCGGAGAAGGGTATAAAATGCCTCTCAACTATTCGAACTGGTACAAAACTATCCTTCATCCACTTTTTGCCCTGCAAATACCCCTGACGTCAAACTTTTGGCTCAAAAATACCCTCGATATTAACCCTTTGGCTCATATTTGCCCTTATTTTTAACAACTTCCCTAACGTAAAATTATTAAATATTTATTTATTATGTTGCCTAGTCTAATTGATCCAAATTTAAACCATTCTCAAATAAATACCAAAAATCACATATAATTCATATTTTGATCTAATACGTTTGAAACTAATATTCAAAATATTAATTTCATGATATCTTCTTATTGGCCTATTTTAGATTAATACCCAATTCATTATAACCCAATTCATAATTGGGGATCCATCTAAAATCCGCGCATGAATGTCTATTTTAAAAAATATTATTATATTTTATTAACATAAAATTTTCTATTAATTATTCAATTGTCTTGTTCATTTTCCTCCTTTTATTCCTTTTTAATCTCTTATTCTTAATTAGGATATCAGAGACTCAAACTTAAAATGAACCTAGATATTCATATTCTTTTAAATTATATTATTATCATGGTGGGGTGAGGTTTGGGATAGGAGACAAGATTTTTTTTATTTGTTTATTTTGAATTTTGGATACACACAAAAGAAAAGATGCTATTAAATTATCAACTAATTATTTCAATATGAATGTTCTCATTATTTTTTTCCTTTTTTCTCCCTTATTTTATCATAAGTTTTTTAAAAATAAAATATAAAATTGTGGACAAGATTCCAAGAAGAAAAAAAGTGGAAGAGAGATGAAGTGAAGGAGTGGGAAGATGATTTTACTATTCCAGAGCCTAAAATATCCTTGAACTATAGGATTTGGTACAATATTGCCCTTCTATCCACCTAATGAGTGTGAGCCGTTAAAAATAAGGGTATTTTTGAACCAAAGGTTGACGTTAGGAGTATTTGGGGCTAAAAGATGGACAGATGATAATTTTGTATCAATTCAAATAGTTGAAGGGCATTTTAGGCTCTTCTCCATTTGCTAACCTGTTAAACATATGCCAAGATGAACAACGTTAGATTTCAGGATAAGACAGCTCGAAAGAGAATTAAAAAAAGTGGAAATTTATGCAAACAAGAACTAGAATGGAACTTTAAAAACAAGAAACATGTGAACTCTGAAAAGCCATCGATACCTCTGCTCAGACATCACGATCATGTCTGCTACCCCTGCAATCACCAGCTCTTCACGATGCCTTGATTTTGACATGCTCATTTTATTCAATCCGTGCCCCTGGCCGTTGAAATTCCGGTTCTTGTGAAAACTGTTGGTTTAGCATAAGAAGTTGGGCTACACAATTGGGGTAGTAAATGAAAGGAAAAAAAGGAGAGTCCAATGGGATGTCAAAGAAAAGACCAATTAAATTATGGATACAGATAGAAGAGGAACCACTCCGATCCCTAACCGTACTATCATCCTCAGCATAAACGTAACTTCCAACCCTGCTTATTTGACATCATCCCCACCTTCCTCTAGTATATCATTGGCAGTCCTTCTTAAGTGTGGCACACAACTTTTTGTTGGGTTCAGAGTCGTTTCTTTGGGAGGGGTACCTTAGTTCCGTCAAGACCAACTCATTCAGAACCCCTCTATGGTTTTTTTTAATCCCATCATTGCTTCAACCGTTGTTGTGGCTGACTTGTCCAAAACGACTAGGGACGCTCTGCACACCACTTGTGTTTGGTGAATTTATACCACTAGATAGAGTGTCTAGCGTTCGTTTGTTAATAATAACGAAAATACTCAACATGAATAAGTATAAGAAAAGGCGGATAGGTCTTACCTTACCAATCCTAATGAGGTAACGAACTCTGCTAATTAACAAGCATGAAGAAAATAAGAGCTAGAAAAAATTAGAAATTCTATGATCAATCACAAAGTTTATGATGATGATATTACGGCAATGAGGATGCTTAAGTAATACAAAAATATAAACGCCAAGAAGAAGGTTAAGTTATCAACCTCAAACTTTCTTTTATATATGTATGAACTAAAAAGTTAGTTTGCATGTCTAAAGTAACCTAAGTTATTTTCCTCCACTCTTTTTCTTCAAATTTGTCCAATAACACTTGATAGTTCATCACTTCTTCTTAAAATTATTGGATCTTGTTGAGTTTTCTCACACTGTCAGATGATTATTATTATATTGACAGTCATATCAGTAGGTACCTTTGGAACAAATTCCTCAGTTACCTTACCATCCCAACTAAGTTTCCTTCCATGTGTCTTCTTTTTTTTCTTTTGTTGTTTCCACTTCTTTGTTGCCAGCCTACTTGTGTAAACAAGTCTCAAACCTGAGTTTGCAGCCTTTGTGATCAATGCCCGAATCACTAAGGAAACTCGCTCCATTATCTTATACCTCCGCACTATTCGGTCTCTTTCAGATGAGTTAGCCACTGTTGGTCTGAGTATCTGAGATCTCTACTGCAATTTCAGATGAGTTAGCCACTCATCAAGAACTTAATTAAGTGTCCCAAATCTCCCTGCAATAGATTAACAACAAACTCCAATAAATAAAATAAAGACAATATGAGCAACAAATATAAAATGAAAAACACATAAAAAATTGATTCATTATTTGGAGTATCTATTTTGTCTCACAGTTCCAATGAACCATTTTCAGTCTCAGCTTTCTAAAATATGAATGAGACCATAATTTCTTATCATAAGTTCATTGTTTTGAGGATTTCCAAGTTAGAGAGTACAAAAATCTAGGGTCTCTCCTTTCCTGAATGAAAGCCAGGCGATTGTTACATTGATCAAACCTGTATATTAACATCTATTACAGTATTAAGTATTTTTACAAAGGATGAGTATTGGGATTTATGGAGTTATGATTATTGACAAAGAAAGATGAAACACATCAATCAGCATGATCCAAAGGTACACTATCACAAACAGTCGAAAGAGTCCAGAAATCAAGGAATGGATAATGCAAATTTTGTGATAAAACTCAAGAAAACAATTATGTGATCAATTGAAGAGTTGTGTTTGACTACAATATGAAAGAATCAAGGAGTTTGATTTGAAGAAGGAGTCTAAAGAGGTAAAAAATTGAATTGAAGGTGTCTCACTTGAAGTAGAACTCTACGTCAAGAGAGTTTGAGTCAATGTGGAGTTTGAAGTGAAGAATAACTTTATGAAGAGTTGTGCTTAAATAGAGGTGAAGTCGTCCAGAATACTTATGCACTTACAAAGCAAAAAGGGCAATTGTAAGATTAACTTTGCAAGTGCTACCAGAAAAAAGGAACGCATTGAAGAACCAGGTGTTATCACAAAGTTTATGTATTAGGGGTTTTTCATTGAGTTGTAATGTTGATATAATCTTAGTTCAGTGAGTTATAAATTAAATGAGTGTTTTCTTCAAGTTGAGATAACTCAAAGACTTGGAAACACATACCTCAAGAGATTTTTGTGTTGAAGTTTAGGATTAGAGTTAGTTCCTTTGATTGCAAGAGTTGTAATCTGAATTCATAACTTGAAGTTTAATAATTAGAATTAGTTCCTTAGTTTGCAAGAGTTGTAATCTGAACTCATAACTTGAAGTATAGGAATTAGGGTTAATTCCTTAGGTTGCAGAGTTTATAATCTTTAACCTTTGGCGCTCAGTGATTTAGTGAAGTTGGAGTTAAATCCTGTAGAGTTATGGGTTTGATTCCCAAGAACAACATGTTGCATGAGGCAGGTGTTGTGAGGAGGATTGTTGGGTAATGCCAATATCCTGCCTATGGCAAGTCCCACGAGGGGCTAGGGTGGCCCAAATCGGAGTCATTATCGAATATGGCACTTGCATGATGAACTTAGTTAAGAAATAAAGTTGTGGCTTTGCCATCAGCTATAGCTTTTGGCATAATGGTAAGCGCTTGATCGTAACACTTATGCGACAATTTTTGAACAAATATAATTTGGCTAAAACAACAATTTTTTTTAGGTCGAATTATATCAAGAAGGAACTTTGTTTATGAGATTAACCTAAGACCATTAACTGTTACTTAAACAGACAGTTTCCTCATCTGAACTATTGAAACAATATTGTTGGGCATGGTTTAAAGAATCCTTAGTCAACTAAAACCAGAATTAAGTTTTGGGTGAGTCTCAAGAAGTGTAATTAATACTTAAGAAATGTAATCTGATCCTTGTGATTCAAGAATTTTTTTGGTATGACTAGATCTTAGTCGTTAAGATCTTGACCAAAGTCTTAATATCATTAATACATAATTTTTGTGTGAATAATTTTCACCGCCACACTATCCACAATCACCGGTCATCACCACTAATGATCTTTGTTATAACAACCACCACTATTATTACCGTCACAAACCACCTCTGCCATTACAACTACTAGTATTGTCAACTACTACTACCAGTATTTAATACACCTACCACCTTCATCATTAATTTTAATTATATTTGGTGCCATTAGGGTTGTTTATTAAACGGATCAGACAGATAATTATGCTTAACAATTTGTCTTATCAGATATCAACTTTTAAATATACTTATCTGCTAGCCAACCTATAAGTTATCAGTTGGTTTGATACTGGATTAATAATTTGTAACACCCCCCAAAAATTTTCCCTAAGATTCGGAACTCTTTTGTATACGTGTAGGGTCGAACTCATTTATTGTGAAGTATATGCTTGAGTTAAGATGAGTACCTGAGTAATTGAAGAGTGTTGGAGGTGATGTGGGGTCACAAAGGACCCCTAGGACCAAGCTAAGTCCAAAAGGTTCGTCGTGGCTAAGTTTTTGGATGAGTTTATTTAAGGGGTCGACTTCTAACGACCCTATATCTTGAAAGATGACAATTTGGGTGGCCCACGACCTATTAAATTAAAGGTTGTCGAGTCTTCTTTCCAACGCCACCAAGAATGTAATTTTTGGAGTTCGGAGTCAAACGATATGACGATCCTAAGATGAACTAGCACGACAGAAATTTTAGGCCTGGGATGCAACTGCTGGGAATTTGGGTTTGGCGCCACAGTGGCGCGATGCGCCATTATCGCGCCAGGAACACGCCTCAGTAGTTTGGTCCCTGGCGCGGTGCGCCACTATAAGGTGTGCAGGGTTTTCAAGCCTATTTTCCAAAACCCAGAAAATATGGCCTTCGCGCTGTAAGGGCGCGATGGGCCACTATCGCGCCAAGAACATACCTTAGTAGTTTGGTCCTTGGCACGGCGTGCCACTAAAAGATGTGCAGGTTTTAGGCCTAATCGACCTGGCGCTGCAATGGCGCGATGCGCCACTTTCGCGCTACGAGCATTTTAGCCTATTTTTCAGAACTTTTGAGAAGGGGCAATTTGGGAATTTGTCCCAAATTATATATGTATCATCCTTGAGCATTTGGGAACATAATTTTTAGCCTCTCTCTCTCTAGAAAAGCCCTAGAAAAATCCTCTCTTTTTCTTTTTCATCATCTTCTTCTTCTCCTCCATTTCCAACAAGGATTTGTTCCAAGAGCTTCAAGACTTCAAGTAGCCATTGAAGATCCAACAACAAGGTTTCTTCAAGAATCTATTCTAAGGTATGTAAGGCTACCCAAGCATGGGTTGATTCCACCCATGTGCCCTAATTTTTCCTTGAGGTTAGATATCTATGAGAATGGAGTTTCTTGATAGGTTTATGTTTGAATGAGTCTTGTCACCTATTAAATTGTTTCTTATTGTGTTAAAGTTATTGAGCTAAGAATTTCTAAAATCTTCTTGTTAGCATGAGTCGATGGAGATGGGTTGTTAAACATGCTTTACTTATTTTCTTGATTATGGGGATTATAACAAAAATGCTAATTTCCTTAAATGTGTTGTTTATTTTGAATTGGTTGAATAAACAAAACTTGGAGTTGTGGTGAGTCCCAAAAGATTTGTTAAATGAATGGAGGAACGATTGGATAGATTTGTATGTTGTTATAAATGCATATTTAATCTACTCTTGAAAAATATGATTGGGATTGATCGGATTGTATGATTGGGAGAGGTTTGATTGTGATAGAGTTGATGAGGTGACAAGGTTGTAATGAGACTTGTCGATATGATTTGATTGAGTTGATTGGATGGAGTTTTATGAGCATTGAGTCTTGGGAGGAGTATCGAGCACCAAATTAGGCAAGAGTATTGTCCATACTCGAACCCAATAACTACGTCGCCAAACGTAAGAGGGGATTGAACCGTTAAAGTCGGATGCTTCCCCAAAATTATTGTCCTGACATTATAGGACTTGGTTGGATTGGATCCATGATTGGTTGATTCGTTCATACCCTGGAAAAGTATGAACGGACGCGGCAACAACGTCAGTTTGTTGTACTTTCACTGGCTTATAAATGATAGTTGTCGGATAAGAGAAACTCCCACATAGGTCTTGATAGTACTCCGAGTCAATTGAGTTGGATTGTATGTGATTTGGTCCCGTCTAAATTATATTCTTGCTTAGACTCAGGACGCTTGTTGAGTTATATTTCCTTCTGAGTTGAGATTCCCGAGTTGATTTGGTTCCTTCTGATGTTGTTTTCTTTGGCTATTTTACATACTCGTATATTTCATGTACTGACGCCATTTGGCCTGCATCATTTCATGATGCAGAGACAGGTACTAGAGATCATCAACTGGCGCACCGTTGAAGATCCACACACTCCCAGCTAGTTGGTGAGTCCTCCTAGTTTCCGAAGGATGTTGAGTTTCCTGTATAGTTTTGTTGTCGTTTTCTTTATTTTGATTGTGGGTAGCCATGGGCTTGTCATTGGCACCTCCTAGACTTTGATAGAGGCTTCATAGACTAGAATGTGGGGAGGTTGGACTGCTATTTTTGAGAAGTCTTATTATATTTGTTTTGATGAGTTGATAGTGATTGGCCCTCGGCCCTTATATTATGAATAGTGTGTCTATGATTGAGTCTTCCTCTGAGTGAATGTGAATGAATGATAGTGTGACTGAATCAGATGGTTCGCTTGAAGGCCAGAAATGGCTTTCGAGTGCCGGTCGCGCCTAGGGTACCCTCCCGGGGCGTGACATAATTGATGGACGGTTATTCATTGGTGTACTGGTTCAATCATTTCATACTTTATTGTTTCACTTTCACTCACCGATATATTGGTCTCCTATCAAATAAAATAATATTTCTAGCCCTACTTAAATTGGTAATTCTGAAATTATAAATCACAGTTAAAAATATATGAAAGTCTAAATTTTAAGGTGCATACATATAAGCATTTATTTAACAAGTATACTTATGATAAAAATGAAACTACGATAATTCTTAACGAGTTAACAGTTTGTCCAATAAAATAATTGAGTAACCCACCTCCACACCAATAAATTATTAGTTATATAATTTTAACTCGTTCAACAATCGTTTATCTGATAATCCAATACCAATAAGTCAATAATCTAATTTTGCAATTGGCTTATGGATTATGGTTCAGTTTTAAATAGCCCTAAGTGTCACCACCTCCACCGCCACTACCAGTCACTACTACCATTGTGATAAATCACTACTACGTACCAACCACATCCACCATCACAACTAGCACCACCAACAACTACCAACACATTGTCAAGCACCACACATTCTTCAATCACCACCACCAATACTGCCAACTACTAACATCAGCCAATTAAACCATCATTACCACCACTTCTACCAACCATCACAAACACTTCAGTTACTATAACACCAACCACCTCCACTATCACAACTATCAATATCACCATTACTAGCCACTAACATCAACTATGACTACCACAACCACTATAAAACATCTCCACCATCACTAGTGAATATAAATATTTTATTTTTAATCAAATAATAATTTTATTTATAATCAAATAATAATTTTATTTATTAATGTCACAACCTGAATCTGGGTGTGATGGCACCTGTCCTTTCCAACTGGACAAGTCAGCCTAAAACCTAACATTTTGGTAAATAAAGCGGAAACGGTCTAAATAAGTAAATAATAAACAAAAGCGAAAGTCTATCAACTTAAATATCCGCAAAGATTGGTTGTCACATGTACAAGCCGCTAAAAAATACACAATTGAAATGAAATACAAGTTTCAATATGTCTTCAACTCTTAATTAGAGTCGAGCATAAAAATACAGAAAATTTGAGAGTACGCTAGATATCAATAACTACCTCTCCAAACTCCTGGCAGCCTTGAATGATCAAAAAGAAATGTTGATCAAAATCCAGGCTCGGAATCTACACAAATGTAGAATCAAGGGTGAGTACCAAACAATTCGGTACCTAGAAAGCTAACTAGAAAAACTAAGTAAATCTGATAGAATTCATGAACTCCTTTCTGACCCAACCAAACCTCCAAAACTACAACCTGCACAGAAATCAGCCCAACCTAACAGTTCATACTAAATAGTTCAAAAAGGTTCAGATCACAACTTAATATCATAAGATATATCATACAAATAGCCACAAGTCACAATTAGGCATCAAAATGGTCATACACAGATATGCAAAATATGTATATGCACACTTAATGGTCATGCATGCGTGTAGTTGTCGACAAAGACTTTGACATAATAACTTTGATCGAAAATGACCTCAGTCTTATAATTTCCGACCAGAAATGATATCAGTCCTACAACCTAACCGGAAATGACCTCGGCAATATAATTCTGCCAGAAATAACCTCAGAAATATAATCCTAGTAGAAAAGGTCTCGGTAATATAATCCTTTTGAAAATAACCTCAGTAATATATCCCACTGGAAATGACCTCGATAATATGATTCTGTCGGAAATGACCTCGGCCTATCAATCTCTTGCCAGAAATGACCTCGGCAATATTATATCTCTAACCTGAAATAACCTCGGTCTCATAATCATATGCCTCTCATCATAGTTTTTCACAACCAATGCAAACAACATGCTCACACAAGTAATGAGGAATAACAAATTCAAACCAACTTCAATCATAATGTAACACCCTAAATTTTTTCACTAAGATTCAGACCATTCTTCATGTACGTATAGGATCGTACTCGATGATTTTAAAGTGCATCCATGACTTAGGAGAAATTCCCAAGTAATTTAAGGGTATTATATGTGATTTAGGGTCACAAGGGATCCCTAAAACCAAGCCAAGTCTAAAGAATTCATCTCGGCTAAGTTTCCGAATGAGTCTGTATAATGGTCAACTCCCAACGACCATATCTCTTTGAATATAATGAACTGGATGGCCCATAACCTATCAAATTAAAGGTATTTTAGTCTTCTTTCCAACTCCTCAAAGATATCAATTTTTGGAGTTCGAAGTCAAAGGTTATGACTATTTTATGACAGACTATCACTACAGGAATTTTAGTCCTGGCGCTCCAGTGGCGCCCGATGCCACTATAGCGCCAGAAACTAGCCTCAGTAGTTTGGCCCTTGGCGTGACGCGCAAATAAAGCACTTGTAGAGTTTTTAAGCCCATTTTCCAGATTTTAGAAATTTTAGGCTTGGCGCCGTAGTGGCACGGCGCGCCACTATAGCGCTAGAAGGGTTTTAGCCTATTTTTCCAGATTTTTAATGAAGGGCAACTTGGACATTTTCTCTAAACATCTATACACTAACTTGGAACATTTTGGACCATATTTTTCAGTCTTTTGCCTCTCTAAAGAACCCTAATCTTTATCCTTTTCTCTCTCAATCCATCTCTAACAAGATGTGACCTCAAAATTTAAGGATTCAAGCTTCCCATTGAAGACCTAACAATAAGGTTTTTTCAAAATCTACTCTAAGGTATGTAAGGATACTCAAAGCATGGGTTGAATTCACTCATGTGCCCTACATCTTCTTTGAGATTAAATGTTCATAAGAATGGAGATTCTTGATAGATTTATGTCCAAATGAGTCCTTTTCATCTATTAACTTAATTTTTGTTATGTTGATGTTGTTGAGTCAAAAAATTGATAAATGCTTATGTTTATATGAGTTGATTGATATGAATTGTTATACATAATTTTTATATCTAAGAGTCGGTTGATATGAGTTGTTGAATATATTTTTGTTAAAAACTTAAATATTTTGAGTATCTTAAATTGTTGATTTAGAGTCTTGGAGTCTTAATGAGTTCCCAAAAGATTTGTAAAGTTCCCAAAAGATTTCACCATAAATACATATTTAAACTACTCTCGAAAGATGTGATTTGGATTGATTGGATGGTATGATTGGTTGAGATGTTGATTGTGATAAAATTGATGAATTAACAAGGGTCCAAATGAGACTCGTCAATATGATTAAATTGATTTGATTGTATAAAGTCTTATAAGCATTGAGTCTTGAGAGGAGTATCGAGCACCGAATTGGGTGAGAGTAAGTAATAACTCGAATCCAATAACTACATCGCCAAACATAGGAGGGGATTGGACTGTTAAAGTTGGATATTTCCCAAATTTTTGTCCTGACATGGTAGGACTTGATTGGTTTTGGATCCATGATTGATTGATTCGTTCTTACCCTGGCAAGGTATGAACGAATGTGGCAATAACATCGGCTTATTGTATTATCACTGGCTCATAAGTGATGGTTGTCGGATAAGAGAAACTCCCATATAGGTCTTGATAGTACTCTGAGTCGAATTGGGTTGAATTGTATGTGATTGGTCTTGTCTAAACCATATTCTTATTTAGACTTAGGACACTTGGTTGAGTTGTTCCTTCCTCTAAGTTGAGATTCCGAGTTGATTTGATTCTTCCTTGATGTTTGTTTCATTCGGTCATTTTACATACTCATACATTCCACGTACTGACTCCATTTGGCCTACATCATTTCATGATGTAGAGACAGGTAGTAGAGATCATCAGTCGGTGCACCGTTGAAGATCTATTCACTTCCATCTAGTTGGTGAGTCCTCCTTTTTTTCGGATGATACCGAAATTATCTTTTTAGCTTTGATTAGTTTTCTTTTATTTTGATTTTTGGTAGCCATGGACCTGTCATTGGCACATCCTAGATTATTGGTAGAGGCTTCATAGACTAGAGTGTGGATGATGTTGAATTTTTCATTTTGACTAGTTTTATTCTTGCTAGTTGTTGATTGGATATGTGGTTGTCCTTTGGCCTTAATTATGAATAGTATCCTTGTGATTTGAGTCTTTCGCTAATAGAATGTGACTGAATGGAAGTGTGATTGGACCAAGTGGTTCACTTGAAGGCCACAATAGTCACGACCCAAGCCTAGGGCCTAGACGTGACATGGCGAATGAGAAACCCGAAAGTACCTCAAACAAGCCTCTTAGCATTCTTTTAGCCTTTCATAGGTAATGATGATAAATAAACAAGCGGAAATCATAATAAATCTTCAACTTACATATGTCCAACAATACTTCTAACTATTTGATTTAACGGGGCTAAGACAAGTCCCTAGCTCACCCTTAATCATAATAGAAGAAATTTCATAGTAAAACGTCTTAACATATCATAAGTTAGAAATATAAAGGAGTATTGTTCCCGGAACATGGGAACTCACCAAAAGTAGTCTTCAAACGAAGTCTCAACTAGCCACGTGGAGGAGAACGAGGAGGAGCGATGATCCCTACATGGTGATATCATGTAGGCAAAAGAGTATGCGTTAGTACTTTGAATGTACTAAGTATGTAAGGATGCATGAACATTGAGGAAACATTAAAAGTTTATGTACTATGGAACATAATTTAATGTATGCATAATAAATCATATATATATTCTTTAAAACATTCATTTTGTGGGAAATTAATCATAACCGACATTTAAGACCATGCGAGCTATTACATGGAATCCAACATAACCCCCTACGTTGGCCGGGGAGACTACTTGCCGGGTAGAACTCCGTCAACTTTATTCATTTCTTTAACTTTAACTTTAAGGGCTATTTATGGATCCATTAGCCTAAGCCTACAAGGGCTCCTATGTTGGCACATAGTTAATGAGACAAGGGGTTGCTACTAGGATTCCCTTACCGAATCCCACCTCAATGCCTCATTCGGTGCTAAGTCAATCCCACGGAATAGTTTATACTTCAAAATATTTATAGCATATAACTTGAGAATTCAAACATCATATTCGGTAGAATAGCTCATTAAAACATTTGATAATTCAAATATGCAAGAATTGTCCTTATTGCATAAAGAATCCATGATTCATATCATTTCATCATTCTTTCATTTCATAAGACTCCCTTTTTGATCATAGATATTACTTTCATAAATATTTATTTGGAGTCAAAGCTTTCAAGTCAAACTTTATTAAAAACATAGTAAAACTTGGTGGGTTCAAATCACTTCAACTTGAAATATGTATGTAAATAAATATACATAAATACTTTGAAATCCATTAATTAAAAATCATGCTTTAAACAACCCACCATGAATTTCAAGAACCTTTAAATAGATAATTAGAGGGTTTACTTGTAAATCATCAATTCATACATATGAAATTATGTTGCATCAAAATAGAGCAATAATCATTAGTTTAACCATGATTCATACTATTAAGTAAAAATAAAAATTAACATAAGAAAATATTACTTGAAATCAAGATATTTAATTGAAAGAGTTTTTGGACTACATGGGTGGAAGAACCCATGGATAAATACACACATAACTTAGAGTAGACCTTAAAGAAAATAAATATAATTTATCATATAATCAAAATAATTTAGGCATGAGAGTGGAAGGAATACTCTCATTGAAGCCTTACATACCTGGAAACCGAAGCTTTAGTTGGTACCGGAAGACTTAATGACCACTCTTGAGTCCTAGCTTCTCTCCTTGCCGGAACGTTTTGTGTACTACCCGGAATATATGAATTACCGGAATAGTATTTCTTCACTACTAAGAACTAAAACTATATTTGAGAATGTGTAAAGAAGTGTATAGAGAGAAGATTTGCTTGAGAAAGCTTGATGAATAAAATGAGGAAATAAGGTGGGTATTTATAGGTGGGAAAGAGGACCTAACAATAAATAAAATAATTATAAATAAAAATCTGAAAATTTAGTGGAATATATTGATGTCATGGATGATGTTAAATGGAGGACAATTTATGTCATGAGTGATGTCAAATGTATCTAGATCTTTCTATGGTAGGTGAAATGAGTTATCTTTGACAGAATACTCTTTTTGGGAGCTACGTTTGAATAAGATAAATTCCTTATTAGGATTTGGTGTCTTCATAAGAATTGTAGATATGGAAGTCTAGTTTCATATCGTTCAAGAATCAACCAATTTGGATAAAGCTACAGTGAGATATGATTTTTCTTCTATAAACACTCATTTCCGTCACAGCATCCTACCTTACAAAGATTAATTTATTTGACCTACTTAACCTCCGAATATTAAAATATGGTCTTCATAAAAGTTGTAGGTAATGATTGTTTGGTTACTCAGAAATTTGAATCACTCAATTTGGATATTCCTATGAAAAGTTATGACCAAAATACAGAGACTATATCATGTTTAGGCAAAAATTGAAACATCGTATACAACATTTTTAGGGGATGTTACAGCAATAGTTTTCGAGTGCCGGCCACGTCTAGGGTACCCTCCCGGGGTGTGACACATAATTAGACTATCATGTATTTCAGCAAATACACATAGATATCTAGATCATGACATGTAATATTCAATTCTCAATAATGACACACATCATCTTTTATTAACCCCATTGATTAATTTTAGATTATTTCATATCATAATTAAACCCGTAACCTCATCCCTATTACGCCTAACATATATACAATGTGATATTTGAGATTCTAAGAGATTCACAGAGTTTTAAAAGTCCACTTGCCTTAACCAAGATATGATCAATCAATCCACGTGAGCCTTGCCCTCCTGATTATATTTTGAATTGCCACAATCTATCCAAGTATTGTTTCATAATTAGAAACCACATCCAACGATACTAAGAACACAAAATTTGGCGAAAAAAAAGGTTAAAGGCTCAAAATTCGACTTCAAAAATAGGGGTTAAATTCGAGAATTTTTGAATGAAATTGTTCCTCTTAGTCTTAGGAACTCAGTAGTGTAAACCATTTCAAAAACCCATCCCAAATCAAGTCACAATCAACATTTTAAGAAATTCTCAATGTTCTTGAAAAAGGGCCATTTTCACTCATTGAAATCCCCAAATTCATGTTAAAATTAATAATTAATCATTGGGAAATGACAAAGTAGAGTCAAAATAACTTACCAATGAAATCCCACTAGAAATCCCTCTCCAAATTTGTCACGCCCTGGGAGGGTACCCTAGACGTGGCCGGCGCTCAGAAACCATTACTGCCTCCTAAGCGAACTACTTGACCTGATCACATATCCATTCAAACAATCTAGCTCAAGAAAGAAAGGTCATTGGCCAACAAATCAAGCTCCAATCTATGTCATTAAATAGTCTGACAAGAACAATTCAAGAAAATAAAATACTCATTCGACCCATCAATATCTAGTCTATGAAGCCTCTATCACTACTATCTAATTGGTGCCAATGACAGGTTCATGTCTACCTCAAATCAAAATAAAAAGACTAAACTCGACGCAAGAATAACAATAGTGGTATCCTCCGAATGTAGGAAAGGACTCACCAATAAGTTGAGTGTGAATAGATCCTCAACGATGCGCCTATTGATGATCTCTTAAACTTTTCTCTGCATCATGAAATGATGCAGGTTCAAATGGACGTCAGTACATGGAATGTACGAGTATGTAATATGATAGAATGAAACATGTATCAAGATAGAATAATATCGGTTCAAATATCTCAAGTCAGAAAGATATGGGACACTCAATCAAGGTGTCACAAGTCTAAAGTAAGAACACAGTTTAGACAAAGACCAATCATATACAATCCAATTCAATCCAGTCATTTACAATTCGATCCAATCCCATCATATACAATCCGATCCAATCCAATCCATTCGTATACACTCCAATTCAATCATATACAATCCAATTCAATCCAACCATTTATAATTCCATCCAATCCAATCATATACAATCCGATCTAATCCAATCCAATCCAATCGTATACAATCCAATCACATACCATCCAATCCAATCTAATCATATATAATCAACTCAACAATAAAGTCAAATGACTCAACTCAATAGACATGCAAATTAGAATTTAGCAATGTTTTACAATTGGACTCAATCATCTACAATCTCAATCGAACTAATCATATAATGCACAATCCACTCAATTTGTAGTTTCTCTAACCTACAAACATCACCTATGATCTAGTGATGTACAACAAGCCGATGTTGTTGCCACATCCGTTCAATATTTTGCCAGGGTATGAATGAATCAACGAATCATGGATCCATCAATCAATCAAGTCCTATCATTTCAGGACAATGAAATAGGGAAACATCTGACTTTAATGGTCTAATCCCTTCCTACATTGGCTACGTAGTTCATAGGATTCGAGTATGGACTATACTCTTACCCAATTCGGTTCTCAATACTCCTCTCAAGGCTCAATATGCTCATATCTATCAGGTGAGTAAAATACTCAAAATACTCATTTAGTCTCTTTGGACTTAGTTTCAAATCAACTCATTTAGTCTCATTGGACTCTTTTCAAAACTCAATCAATCTGGTCTCATTGGACCTTCTTTCAAAATCAACTCATCTCAATCATCAAACTCTTCTCTTTAAATTTGTTAAAATCTCAACTCAATGAATGCAGTAAATATTAAATGCATTTAAAATATTATTTTAACCCCTCAACTCAATCACAAAATAGACGTTTTAATGTAAAAATACTCAACTCATTTATACTCGAAATATTCATGCTCAAAATAATAATTAAGTGACTTCTCAAACCTCAACTGATGCTTAAACTCTTTCTAAATTAAAGATGAAGATAATCATTCTTTAAACTCAAAATAGTGCATAAATAATTTATACAAAAACATTCACAAATCATTTTAAAAATTCCTTCTCAAACAATCATTTATACTCAAAATGCTCATTAGACTTCAATCAAATCGAATTATGTAAATCATATTATGTAATCACATTAAACTCCAATCCATTTCATCTTAAAACTTCATCATCAACATAACCTCTTCATCAATCATTTTACCTTTGTTAAAGATAAACATCATTCACATCATCATCAAACATCTTGCTCCAAAATCCTCATTTAACTCAATATTCAATTTTATCAAACTCATAAAAAAATACATCATTTCACTTTGAAAGCAATATTTTTTTATTATACATAAAAACCATCAATCTCATCCTCAAGACAAATTATGATAAAAATGAAATCTCATCTTGGTGTTCATGTGAATGAATACATGAATCCATTTCTGTTATATCGAAAAAAGACGGTTTAAAATTAATTTCATCTTTATAAGAAAAAATCAATTTTAGTAAAAAAAGAGTCGCCACTTAATTTTTTAAAGAAATTAAGAAAACTTAATTTAAAAGACTCTAACAGATTTAAGTCTTAAAAATTTAGAGAAAAAGGGTACGAGGTTCATATTACTATTTTAAGAAGGTTTTAGCACTTAAAATAGCCGCTAACATGCGGTTATCCAACGATTTGAAATTTATTTGACTAACTTTGGGAAATATTAATTTAAAAGAAAACGAAGACTTTGAAATTATTTTTATAAAAAAAAATAAAAAAAATAAATAACAAAATTGATAAAACTTAAATATTTGATTATAATATACATGTATATATATATATATAAAGAAGTAAAAGTTTATCAATGACTAAGTAAATATAGAAAATTATTTTAAGAATAAATTAACATGAATTGGTTTATCTTTAGGGGAATCTAATTAGGTTAAAACAAATTAAAATTAATAGCTAAGAAAATCATGAACGACATGAATTAATTAATTATTACAAACCGAATCAATAAAATAATAAATAAAAATAAGTAATGAACATATAAAAATATGGCCCGACACTTAGTTTCTGAACGTCTGGACTAAGCTGTTGGGCCACCTGCGTTTTGGGCTTTGGGGCCAATTCTGATGTATATCACAACTGTATATATACACTGTATATTAGTGCATACAACCAACAGTTTTCTTGTATATCAGATATACATAAAATTGCATATCAGTCAATTTTGCTCCAGCGCCTGTAGAAATACTTAGTAAACATGTTAATAATAAATAATATAAATAGTAATAATAAAAATAAAAATAATAACAATAATAATAATAATACTAATACAAAAATAAAAACCGTCTTATGAACATGGGAGGCCTTGGAAAGCAACAGTAATTTCTTCATCGGCCAAAATAAAGTCTGTTACATAAGTAGTAGGCATGTAATCATCCCTCCAAATAATAAAAAAAACTATTTAAAACTTATTTTAAAGAAGTGGGTACTAACTTTATTTAAAGTAGTAGTAAAATAATTTTATTTAAAGTAGTAGGGTAATGACTTTATTTAAAGTAATAGAGTAATGACTTTATTTAAAGTAGTGGTGAAATAACTTTATTTAAAGTAGTAGGGTAATAACTTTATTTAAATTAGTAGGGTAACAACTTTATTTAAAGTAGTAGGGTAATAACTTTATTTAAAGTAGTAGGGTAACAACTTTATTTAAAGTAGTAGGGTAATAGCTTTATTTAAAGTAGTAGGGTAACAACTTTATTTAAAGTAGTAGGGTAATAGCTTTATTTAAAGTAGTGGGGTAATAACTTTATTTAAAGTAGTAGGGTAATAATTTTATTTAAAGTAGTGGGGTAATAACTTTATTTAAAGTAGTAGGGTAATAATTTTATTTAAAGTAGTGGTGAAATAACTTTATTTAAAGTAGTAGGGTAATAACTTTATTTAAAGTAGTAGGATAACAACTTTATTTCAAATTTAATAA
Organism: Solanum dulcamara; assembly: GCF_947179165.1. NCBI lineage: Eukaryota > Viridiplantae > Streptophyta > Magnoliopsida > Solanales > Solanaceae > Solanum > Solanum dulcamara. The sequence goes on along the minus strand of NC_077246.1, from coordinate 5,421,172 downwards.
AGGGAGACAAAATTAATTGTGATAAATGCCAAAATAATTACTACATGCTAGCAAATTTTGTAAAAAAAATACTATAATTATTTCTTAACAGTCAAATATTTCAATCAACAAATTATGCCTGATTAGCAAAATATTAAACATTTCCCAAATCTAAATCAAGAAAATAAAATATCGGTTATCAATTAGCTAATCAAATAGATACCCAAATTAAAAGATATGCATTTAGACAATAACAAATAATAACAATCTCACCGTAAAAAAAAACTTAATTAAATACAAGAATATAAACATGAACATAATTAAAATGTAAGAACATGAATATGAACACGAAACCTTAATTAAATACAAGAATATAAACATGAACATAATTAAAATGTAAGAACATGAAACCTTAATTAAATACAAAAATATAAACATGAACATAATTAAAATGTAAGAACATAAAACCTTAATTAAATACAAGAATATAAACATGAACATAATTAAAGTGTAAGAACATAAATATGAACATGAACATGAACATGAACATGAACAACAACAACAACAAAAATAACATAAATATGCTTTGCAATCTTAATCAATTATGAATGAACAAAAAATCTTTGAATCTCGAGTTTAGCAAATCATTTGGAGCAAAAAATAAAGAATTAAAGTGATGTAGTAACATGTGAACAATATGAATCTTATAAGCAAGAAAATAACAATAATGGTTAGAGTAATTAATCAGCCCAACATTTGTTATGAAAACAAAATCAGTAAAAAGAGTCTAACATGAGAAAGATCTAAATCTTCCAAGCAAGAAAACTTATCAAGAACACCAAACACAAGATGTAATCAACCCAACATATACACAATAATCATAAAAAAAAGAATGAACTTTTAGATCTAAAAGAACACAACATATATAGAAAAATAAAGTTAAACGAAACCATACCAAGACGGATTTGTAAAGATCCGTCTTAAACCTCTCGTCTTGTTAGTCTAGCGGCGGCTTGGTGGCTTTTCCTGCGTGTTTCGTCGGAGCTCTCGCCGGAGACGAGTGGAAGAGAAGTATTCGGTGGTATGTAAGAGGAGAGAGATTGAGAGATAATGGGAGAGCATGGTGAGGAGGGTAACTTGTCTTGTTTTTTTTTTTTTTTTTTGAGAAGATGAAGAGAGTGTAGAGAGAGAGAGAGAGAGTGAAGAAGTGAGTTTTTTGAGAGAGAGAGAGATAGTGAAGAAGTGAGTTTTTGAGATAGAGAGAGAGATAGTGAAGAAGTGAGTTTTTTGAGAGAGAGAGAGATGGATAGTTGTTTGATAATGAAAAAAGAAAAGAAAGGATATTTTTTATTTATTTATTTTTATTTTTAGAAAAAACTAAAATTTTCAAAAATACAAACCATAATTAAACTAACCTAACTAAAATTTATTTAGTAGTAAAAAAAAAATCTTTTGAGATAATTTTCGAATAATAACATAAATAGTAATCAAAGATATAGTTATATAGAAATATGTATGTTATACTAAAATTTATATAAAGATAAAAATAGTTAAGAATAATATGAAAAAAAAAATATATATATACATATATTATTATTATTATTTTTTTTTTTATAAAAGCTAATTATTTCAAAATGTTCGAATTCAAAAAAAATCGATAGCTAATTTGCGTTGTGGATGGTCAAAATTGGGTGTCAACAGCTGTCCCTTTCTTTGGATATGATCGATAAAAGAGATCCTGGACAAAGAAAATTGACAAATCCAATTTTGGCCGACTTCATTTTCATCTTTCTGAAAAGGGGTTGGTACGAGTTTTGAATTATGAATGAACCCGAAATAACCACACGCCTTCCGATAGAAATGTAGTTTATTGTGGTGGAAGTCATTTCCTTAGCTCGTGTCCTATGAATTTGACATTATTCTTTGGACTGTGTCCCAGTTCGCTGCTAAAAGGATTCCACATTGTGCTGCATCCTCTTTGATGTCATTCGCACTTTCTTTCATCCTTTTTGCATGTTGGAAAAATCCTCATTGATTCGTTGGTAGGATAATGCTGCACTAACGGTAGGATGGTGATCCATTGATAGGATGCTTGAAAAAATAACTATCTGTCCAGCGGTAGGACAAATGAAGATCCATTGGTAGGATATGTTGAATGTCCATTGGTAGGACAAATGAAAATCCATTGGTAGGATATATGCAATGACCTTCTTGGCAATGAATATGCAATGGCTCTCTTGGGAATGATGAATGCAATGGCCCTCTTGGCAATGATGAATGCAATGGCCCTCTTGGCAATGATATTACCACCTCCGGTAATATAATATGAATGCAATGGCCCTCTTGGCAATGATTATGCAATGGCCCTCTTGGCAATGATGAATGCAATGGCCCTCTTAGCAATGATATTACCACCTCCGGTAATATAATATGAATAAAATAACATATGAATGGCCCTCTTGGCAGATGAAAATGCAATGTCCCTCTTGGCAATGATGAATGCAATGACCCTCTTGGCAATGATATTACCACCTCCGGTAATATAATATGAATGCAATAAAATATGAATGGCCTTCTTGGCAAATGATATTACCACCTCCGATAATATAATATGAATAAAATAAAATATGAATGGCCCTCTTGGCAAATGAAAATGTAATGGCCCTCTTGACAATGAAAATGCAATGGCCCTCTTGGCAATGATGAATGCAATGGCCCTCTTGGCAATGATATTACCACCTCCGGTAATATAATATGAATGCAATGGCCCTCTTGGCAATGATTATGCAATGGCCCTCTTGGCAATGATGAATGCAATGGCCCTCTTGGCAATGATATTACCACCTCCGGTAATATAATATGAATGCAATAAAATATGAATGGCCTTCTTGGCAAATGATATTACCACCTCCGATAATATAATATGAATAAAATAAAATATGAATGGCCCTCTTGGCAAATGAAAATGCAATGGCCCTCTTGGCAATGAAAATGCAATGGAAATGAAAATTACTCTCTTGGCAAATGATTATGCAATGGAAATGAAATGCATTGTCATCTTCTTGGATAATTTGACAAATTTTTTTTTATTATTTTTTATTATTTTTATTTTTATTTTATTTATTTATTTATTTATTTTATTTTTTTTTGAACAACTCGTATTCGTTGGAACTCATGTCTTTGATAGAAGTTATACGAGGCCTTGGTGGCTCGCAACTTGAATTTGAGTTCGCTTCATTCTAGCAATGTTGGAGATTATTTGAAGTTGACTTCGAACTTCTGACAATTCTTGATGGAATTTTTGAGATCTTCTCAAAAATTCTGTCCCAGTTGCATATATTAACATGATCTCCAATCTTGACTTGCTGGAGATAGTATCTTCTTCTGAATTTTTGAGAAGATCTCAAAAATTCTGTCCCAGTTTTCATTAAAAGGGAGAAATGAAAATCTTACGGGGAACATGACCGAGCCATTGTGGCGCCTACATATCCTGTTGGTGCAGGAATCAGGTCAAATGTAGTTCCAATTCTCTGGATGATGAATGCTGCAAAATCTGAGACAAGATAATCAGTAGACACATGTGTAATATGAGCATAATGACATGAAAAACTGTATTACTTACAATATTTCCAGCTTAAAAACACGAGATATTCCACCTGTTTGATATGGACGATCCAATGAAGTAAAATAGGCATCTCACATCAATGAGATTACTCTAATGTTACATTATTTAGAGCAAACTATCCACTTTCAAAGGACAAATGCAAGCGTTTTTTTTTTTTTTTAAGTGACTGCAAAGAGATAGTCAAAATTTGACTACAATTGGTATCAAAAGTTAGGAATGCATAGAAATATTTCTCATTTCCTTTCTTATAACTGAGATTGACTTCAAGGTAATTCCTATAGCTTCAAGTAGTACCTTAAACATACTTAAGTGTCGACAAGATTTTTTTCATCCTGCTTCCAACAAAGGTTTAGAATTATACCAATCGTCATGTTTCAAGTGCCCTCACAACAAAGAAAGTTCTATTTCGCACATATATGAAGTGTTTGATTTGAGAACATTTTACAAAGTGCACTCACACTCTCAAGAAAGTTCAACGCATGCAACTGTGATACCATATGCTTGGCCTGCATGTAAGTTTCCACTAATGTGAGAATATTTGGAATGAGATCATATAAGGCTTGTTTATTGGTTTGTAATGTAGGCTTAGGGAACGGGTGAGATATTAATTTGGGATAAAAGTGACTTAATCTCTCCTTGAGCATCACACTGAATTTGTGCTTTTGATGATTGATACGCCTTTGACGTCTAATCCTCTTTCTTTTGTCTCAACTTCTTCGAGTCTTTATTTGATAGAGTTTTTCCTCTTTTCACCTCTTTCTTTTGTCTTGACTTCTTTGAGTCCTTAGTTGTTAGAGCTTTTCTCTTTTCGTTCCTTTTTGAGGTTTCTCCTTTTTTGTTGGAGTAGTTTCCTTTTTGTCTTACATCGACCTTGTAGGAGGTTGTTCTTTTTATATTTTTTATGAGAAAGTCGTCTTTGCTTTCTTGACTTTGGAGACTTTACGTCTTTTGCCTTTGGCAATTTCAAAGTTGGATCTTCTTCTATAATTTGCGCGTTTTTGGTGCGCTCAAGGAGGTTGGGCCAAGAGAGGGATAGTGCATGTAAGCACTCAGAAGGGAAAGGGCTAAGATGTGGTTGTCCAAAGAAAAGGTTTTAGGCTCAAAGTGGGAAAACTAGGGATTAATGTTATTTGGTAGGCTCTGAAAGGCACAATCGGGTCAAAAAAGGCCTACAATCCTTTCTCAAACCAAATATAACTCAGGATTTCGCCTCAACAAACATATCAGGCCAAGTTCTAGATCAATAGTGCGATGCAATTGAATTTTAATCTAAAGCTCACCACACAATGCACATGAAGCCATGAGGTTGGTTATATTCTTACCTTGAATGCCCGCAAGAGAATTTTCAAGCATCACAAAAGTACGAATGAAAGATACCAACAGAAGCTATGGTTTACCACAAAGCCAATCATTTTCATCATACCAAATATTTTGCATGCTCCTAACTGTATTCGTTCCAATCAAGAAGATATGACACTTAACATATGTACACAATTTATTATTTTATTTATTTTCTATTTTTTTAATCATTTTTTTTTTGAAAAAAGAAATACCGAACCCAAGAAGGGCTGCCTACGTATCTCATCGAGATGAGAATCAGGTGTGCGTAGTTCTTGCAGATATGATATATAAAATAATTTAGAGCTTTAGACAAACTTGGTGTGGTCTTCCAATGTTAATATTTTCTGTGGAGATGCTGCAGCGTGCTTTATAACCTCCCTTGGTCGGAATGTTGTGGCTTCCAACTTCATTACTCCTGAATCGACTTTGGAAAGGTCAATGATGTCATTTATTAGTTGAAGAACCAAATCTTCTGAAGACAATATTACATTCACAAGCTGACGATGTTCCTTATCCAATTTTATGGTAGAAAAAATCTCGATCATATTGACCACTCCTAACAAAAGGATCTAATCTAATGAGACATGGTTGCAAGCATTTGTTTTTCTCGCATAGTTTTCTCTGTTAAGTTCAGTCTCCTTGGCTTTCTGTACAACTATCTCTTCTTGCAATTTTGCCATTTTTTTTTCTCTTTTCCTTATCTGATCAGTTATCTCCATTCCTATGTAATTTACACCAATTGTCTCTCCTGCCTTACTGAACACAGGTTCAACATATATTAGAGAATTCTTTGACCCAAATAATCCCTTCTTTGCCGATATTCCCCTTTCCAAAACCTCTCATTTGAAGTCTCGAGATTCCTTTACATCAGTACTAGTAAAATCTTTACATTTATTTATTGATGATGTTCTCTTCATGCAGACTTGACAAACAATTGTAGATAACATAACTCATTGTCCTTGTGACGGGTAATAACGGGTGCATTTTGGAGGACAAATTGTACGAAATTATCTGCTCTTTTCAGAATCTGGGATAATTCTTCTACTGGAGAGGATTGTCTTTCAATGTTTTCTATGCTTTCCTATAATTTCTCAATTAGTATTTGCATCCTGTTGAACACTTGTTTCCAATAATTTGTCCAAATATTTAGCTCTCTGCTTTCAGTATTTTATGCTGTCATACTCAGTATCTATTTTTTGTTTATCTTGAATTTTTACATCATTTTTTAGGAGACTCTTGGAATATGTATCTCTTTAATTCTTCATCTAATATAGACGTTGGATGTTTATCACCCTATATCTTTCTTCCTCAAATTGATACTTCTCCAATAAATCCAATTTCTTGAGCTCTGGTTATTGTTGTTGTGTTTTTCTTGAGGATTGTCTCTTATGACTTGAATTCTTCCAACTATTCAAAGAATCATACATTGTTATAACCATCCCCGACTATTGTCGGGGACAGTTTTCCTGCAAAGATATGAGAAAAGTGTGAAAGCGGGGCCATTCTATAAAAAAATAAGTAACAAGATATAGGAGTAAGATTTCATAGTCAAAGACTCCCCCGATTTATCTTTCAGGCTGTGTATTGGTGTCTTGTGAAATTTAATGTCATCGGTATTTCCCATGAACTCTTTGTCCCGTGATCCCCTCTCTTGAAATAATGTCATCTCTTCTGTGTACAAAGAAAACTTCTTAGTTAGGGAGAGGGAATTGACCTCCAAATTGAGATCCTTTCATTTATCGCATGATGTCCTTTGATAACAGCCCCTACAAAGAAAGAAACAACTTTGTTGAACCCTCGATCTTTGAGAAGTAAGCAAGTTTGTTTTCCGACATAAATTAGTCTTTCCCTGAAAAAGAAAAATAACTCAAAAGCCAAAGTATTAGTCTGTGCTTGTAATAATTAATGCAAAATATCACATAATTCTAAACACATAAATGTTGCTTTGTTTTAAGACAAATTAATCTATGGGTGAAGAAAGAGTAAACGGACAAAAATTAATTTTATGATAAATGTGTGAGAAAAGTTGACTTGTGAATCACAGATTTTTTTTTGCGTTTCAACTTTTGTACCCTTGTTTTTCTTAGATGCAGAAAAAGTTCTCAATTTCTTTGAAAGAATGAGGAAAACTGAAAACTTCAGAAACAGGGACCGAGCCTTGAAAGACTGCCTACGTATCTCACAAAGGAGAATTCAGGTCCTACGTAGTTCGACCACTTGATTTTTTTTTGTGGATATGAGAAAGCAAAGTTTATGATTTGAGTGCAAAGTTCGAATTTTGTTAGGAAATTAAAGACTCATTGAATATTTGGACGCACTATCGATAGTGACTCGATATTTATGATATTTATGCTTATGAGGCTCTAAAAAAAATCTAAAAGAGTGGACTAGCATGTCTCCAAATAAAGCAACATATTCACAAAACAGTTATAGCATATAGCACACAAATAATTATTGCGCATCCTAAACAGATATGTGACCTTTTTGTGCCAAAGGTAGGCCTAACGATTTGAAGGATGTATTACGTCATTTGAAACATTCCATTGCCCCAAAACTTATATTTATACAAATATTATGAATAATTTGAATGGGGATACATAAATGGAAAAAAGGGATATAAATAATCAGTCCCACGCAGGGGTACAATCCTAACTAAGCCTTCGTGGAAAATTCTTCTTTCTTGATTTGTTGACATCTCCGAACGCCAACGCCTTTTGGATGAAGTGTCATTCACTGAAGGTCCTTCTTTGACTAGACTAAGCTACAAAAAAAATAAAATAAAAAAACAAAAAAAAACAAACAACTCCCAACCCCGAGGGACAATGGTTTGCCAAACCGCGTATAAAACCTTCAAATTTAAACATATAGGTATGATTGTCCATTTAGGCCGAGGGCCGTTTTGAACTCAAGGTGGTCTTTCTAATGGCCCCAATACGCCTTGGGTATTGGGTCATCTTAGGCCAATGCACTAAATTAGGGATTTGGCTTTGCTCTACGCTAGGTTGACTAAGAGTGACTTTTGCAAAACTGGTAACCCAAGCGGACAACTCAGGCTGGAACTTACGACAACCATTGGACGCATGACGTATCAATAAATTGTCGATCGTTCCGAAAAGGGTTAAGTATAAAAAGCCCAACTGCGGTACCGCAAAATCGTTCTTTAATATACTATACATTAAATAGGAAAAATGCTATGAAATGCAAATAACAATTTAATATATAAATTAAACACATAATTGCACAATTAAGGAAAACAAGAATTACTAATTATTACAAACCCAAATAGTTAGTCAAATAAGCAATCAAATCTAATGGTTAGAACCTAATTAGTCCCCAGCAGAGTCGCCATTTCTGTTATATCGAAAAAAGACGGTTTAAAATTAATTTCATCTTTATAAGAAAAAATCAATTTTAGTAAAAAAAGAGTCGCCACTTAATTTTTTAAAGAAATTAAGAAAACTTAATTTAAAAGACTCTAACAGATTTAAGTCTTAAAAATTTAGAGAAAAAGGGTACGAGGTTCATATTACTATTTTAAGAAGGTTTTAGCACTTAAAATAGCCGCTAACATGCGGTTATCCAACGATTTGAAATTTATTTGACTAACTTTGGGAAATATTAATTTAAAAGAAAACGAAGACTTTGAAATTATTTTTATAAAAAAAAATAAAAAAAATAAATAACAAAATTGATAAAACTTAAATATTTGATTATAATATACATGTATATATATATATAAAGAAGTAAAAGTTTATCAATGACTAAGTAAATATAGAAAATTATTTTAAGAATAAATTAATATGAATTGGTTTATCTTTAGGGGAATCTAATTAGGTTAAAACAAATTAAAATTAATAGCTAAGAAAATCATGAACGACATGAATTAATTAATTATTACAAACCGAATCAATAAAATAATAAATAAAAATAAGTAATGAACATATAAAAATATGGCCCGACACTTAGTTTCTGTACGTCTGGACTAAGCTGTTGGGCCACCTGCGTTTTGGGCTTTGGGGCCAATTCTGATGTATATCACAACTGTATATATACACTGTATATTAGTGCATACAACCAACAGTTTTCTTGTATATCAGATATACATAAAATTGCATATCAGTCAATTTTGCTCCAGCGCCTGTAGAAATACTTAGTAAACATGTTAATAATAAATAATATAAATAGTAATAATAAAAATAAAAATAATAACAATAATAATAATAATACTAATACAAAAATAAAAACCGTCTTATGAACATGGGAGGCCTTGGAAAGCAACGGTAATTTCTTCATCGGCCAAAATAAAGTCTGTTACATAAGTAGTAGGCATGTAATCATCCCTCCAAATAATAAAAAAAACTATTTAAAACTTATTTTAAAGAAGTGGGTACTAACTTTATTTAAAGTAGTAGTAAAATAACTTTATTTAAAGTAGTAGGGTAATGACTTTATTTAAAGTAATAGAGTAATGACTTTATTTAAAGTAGTGGTGAAATAACTTTATTTAAAGTAGTAGGGTAATAACTTTATTTAAATTAGTAGGGTAACAACTTTATTTAAAGTAGTAGGGTAATAACTTTATTTAAAGTAGTAGGGTAACAACTTTATTTAAAGTAGTAGGGTAATAGCTTTATTTAAAGTAGTAGGGTAACAACTTTATTTAAAGTAGTAGGGTAATAGCTTTATTTAAAGTAGTGGGGTAATAACTTTATTTAAAGTAGTAGGGTAATAATTTTATTTAAAGTAGTGGGGTAATAACTTTATTTAAAGTAGTAGGGTAATAATTTTATTTAAAGTAGTGGTGAAATAACTTTATTTAAAGTAGTAGGGTAATAACTTTATTTAAAGTAGTAGGATAACAACTTTATTTCAAATTTAATAAAGGGAGACAAAATTAATTGTGATAAATGCCAAAATAATTACTACATGCTAGCAAATTTTGTAAAAAAAATACTATAATTATTTCTTAACAGTCAAATATTTCAATCAACAAATTATGCCTGATTAGCAAAATATTAAACATTTCCCAAATCTAAATCAAGAAAATAAAATATCGGTTATCAATTAGCTAATCAAATAGATACCCAAATTAAAAGATATGCATTTAGACAATAACAAATAATAACAATCTCACCGTAAAAAAAAACTTAATTAAATACAAGAATATAAACATGAACATAATTAAAATGTAAGAACATGAATATGAACACGAAACCTTAATTAAATACAAGAATATAAACATGAACATAATTAAAATGTAAGAACATGAAACCTTAATTAAATACAAAAATATAAACATGAACATAATTAAAATGTAAGAACATAAAACCTTAATTAAATACAAGAATATAAACATGAACATAATTAAAGTGTAAGAACATAAATATGAACATGAACATGAACATGAACATGAACATGAACATGAACAACAACAACAACAAAAATAACATAAATATGCTTTGCAATCTTAATCAATTATGAATGAACAAAAAATCTTTGAATCTCGAGTTTAGCAAATCATTTGGAGCAAAAAATAAAGAATTAAAGTGATGTAGTAACATGTGAACAATATGAATCTTATAAGCAAGAAAATAACAATAATGGTTAGAGTAATTAATCAGCCCAACATTTGTTATGAAAACAAAATCAGTAAAAAGAGTCTAACATGAGAAAGATCTAAATCTTCCAAGCAAGAAAACTTATCAAGAACACCAAACACAAGATGTAATCAACCCAACATATACACAATAATCATAAAAAAAAAGAATGAACTTTTAGATCTAAAAGAACACAACATATATAGAAAAATAAAGTTAAACGAAACCATACCAAGATGGATTTGTAAAGATCCGTCTTAAACCTCTCGTCTTGTTAGTCTAGCGGCGGCTTGGTGGCTTTTCCTGCGTGTTTCGTCGGAGCTCTCGCCGGAGACGAGTGGAAGAGAAGTATTCGGTGGTATGTAAGAGGAGAGAGATTGAGAGATAATGGGAGAGCATGGTGAGGAGGGTAACTTGTCTTGTTTTTTTTTTTTTTTTTGAGAAGATGAAGAGAGTGTAGAGAGAGAGAGAGAGAGTGAAGAAGTGAGTTTTTTGAGAGAGAGAGAGATAGTGAAGAAGTGAGTTTTTGAGATAGAGAGAGAGATAGTGAAGAAGTGAGTTTTTTGAGAGAGAGAGAGATGGATAGTTGTTTGATAATGAAAAAAGAAAAGAAAGGATATTTTTTATTTATTTATTTTTATTTTTAGAAAAAACTAAAATTTTCAAAAATACAAACCATAATTAAACTAACCTAACTAAAATTTATTTAGTAGTAAAAAAAAAATCTTTTGAGATAATTTTCGAATAATAACATAAATAGTAATCAAAGATATAGTTATATAGAAATATGTATGTTATACTAAAATTTATATAAAGATAAAAATAGTTAAGAATAATATGAAAAAAAAAATATATATATACATATATTATTATTATTATTTTTTTTTTTATAAAAGCTAATTATTTCAAAATGTTCGAATTCAAAAAAAATCGATAGCTAATTTGCGTTGTGGATGGTCAAAATTGGGTGTCAACAGCTGTCCCTTTCTTTGGATATGATCGATAAAAGAGATCCTGGACAAAGAAAATTGACAAATCCAATTTTGGCCGACTTCATTTTCATCTTTCTGAAAAGGGGTTGGTACGAGTTTTGAATTATGAATGAACCCGAAATAACCACACGCCTTCCGATAGAAATGTAGTTTATTGTGGTGGAAGTCATTTCCTTAGCTCGTGTCCTATGAATTTGACATTATTCTTTGGACTGTGTCCCAGTTCGCTGCTAAAAGGATTCCACATTGTGCTGCATCCTCTTTGATGTCATTCGCACTTTCTTTCATCCTTTTTGCATGTTGGAAAAATCCTCATTGATTCGTTGGTAGGATAATGCTGCACTAACGGTAGGATGGTGATCCATTGATAGGATGCTTGAAAAAATAACTATCTGTCCAGCGGTAGGACAAATGAAGATCCATTGGTAGGATATGTTGAATGTCCATTGGTAGGACAAATGAAAATCCATTGGTAGGATATATGCAATGACCTTCTTGGCAATGAATATGCAATGGCTCTCTTGGGAATGATGAATGCAATGGCCCTCTTGGCAATGATGAATGCAATGGCCCTCTTGGCAATGATATTACCACCTCCGGTAATATAATATGAATGCAATGGCCCTCTTGGCAATGATTATGCAATGGCCCTCTTGGCAATGATGAATGCAATGGCCCTCTTAGCAATGATATTACCACCTCCGGTAATATAATATGAATAAAATAACATATGAATGGCCCTCTTGGCAGATGAAAATGCAATGTCCCTCTTGGCAATGATGAATGCAATGACCCTCTTGGCAATGATATTACCACCTCCGGTAATATAATATGAATGCAATAAAATATGAATGGCCTTCTTGGCAAATGATATTACCACCTCCGATAATATAATATGAATAAAATAAAATATGAATGGCCCTCTTGGCAAATGAAAATGTAATGGCCCTCTTGACAATGAAAATGCAATGGCCCTCTTGGCAATGATGAATGCAATGGCCCTCTTGGCAATGATATTACCACCTCCGGTAATATAATATGAATGCAATGGCCCTCTTGGCAATGATTATGCAATGGCCCTCTTGGCAATGATGAATGCAATGGCCCTCTTGGCAATGATATTACCACCTCCGGTAATATAATATGAATGCAATAAAATATGAATGGCCTTCTTGGCAAATGATATTACCACCTCCGATAATATAATATGAATAAAATAAAATATGAATGGCCCTCTTGGCAAATGAAAATGCAATGGCCCTCTTGGCAATGAAAATGCAATGGAAATGAAAATTACTCTCTTGGCAAATGATTATGCAATGGAAATGAAATGCATTGTCATCTTCTTGGATAATTTGACAAATTTTTTTTTATTATTTTTTATTATTTTTATTTTTATTTTATTTATTTATTTATTTATTTTATTTTTTTTTGAACAACTCGTATTCGTTGGAACTCATGTCTTTGATAGAAGTTATACGAGGCCTTGGTGGCTCGCAACTTGAATTTGAGTTCGCTTCATTCTAGCAATGTTGGAGATTATTTGAAGTTGACTTCGAACTTCTGACAATTCTTGATGGAATTTTTGAGATCTTCTCAAAAATTCTGTCCCAGTTGCATATATTAACATGATCTCCAATCTTGACTTGCTGGAGATAGTATCTTCTTCTGAATTTTTGAGAAGATCTCAAAAATTCTGTCCCAGTTTTCATTAAAAGGGAGAAATGAAAATCTTACGGGGAACATGACCGAGCCATTGTGGCGCCTACATATCCTGTTGGTGCAGGAATCAGGTCAAATGTAGTTCCAATTCTCTGGATGATGAATGCTGCAAAATCTGAGACAAGATAATCAGTAGACACATGTGTAATATGAGCATAATGACATGAAAAACTGTATTACTTACAATATTTCCAGCTTAAAAACACGAGATATTCCACCTGTTTGATATGGACGATCCAATGAAGTAAAATAGGCATCTCACATCAATGAGATTACTCTAATGTTACATTATTTAGAGCAAACTATCCACTTTCAAAGGACAAATGCAAGCGTTTTTTTTTTTTTTTAAGTGACTGCAAAGAGATAGTCAAAATTTGACTACAATTGGTATCAAAAGTTAGGAATGCATAGAAATATTTCTCATTTCCTTTCTTATAACTGAGATTGACTTCAAGGTAATTCCTATAGCTTCAAGTAGTACCTTAAACATACTTAAGTGTCGACAAGATTTTTTTCATCCTGCTTCCAACAAAGGTTTAGAATTATACCAATCGTCATGTTTCAAGTGCCCTCACAACAAAGAAAGTTCTATTTCGCACATATATGAAGTGTTTGATTTGAGAACATTTTACAAAGTGCACTCACACTCTCAAGAAAGTTCAACGCATGCAACTGTGATACCATATGCTTGGCCTGCATGTAAGTCTCCACTAATGTGAGAATATTTGGAATGAGATCATATAAGGCTTGTTTATTGGTTTGTAATGTAGGCTTAGGGAACGGGTGAGATATTAATTTGGGATAAAAGTGACTTAATCTCTCCTTGAGCATCACACTGAATTTGTGCTTTTGATGATTGATACGCCTTTGACGTCTAATCCTCTTTCTTTTGTCTCAACTTCTTCGAGTCTTTATTTGATAGAGTTTTTCCTCTTTTCACCTCTTTCTTTTGTCTTGACTTCTTTGAGTCCTTAGTTGTTAGAGCTTTTCTCTTTTCGTTCCTTTTTGAGGTTTCTCCTTTTTTGTTGGAGTAGTTTCCTTTTTGTCTTACATCGACCTTGTAGGAGGTTGTTCTTTTTATATTTTTTATGAGAAAGTCGTCTTTGCTTTCTTGACTTTGGAGACTTTACGTCTTTTGCCTTTGGCAATTTCAAAGTTGGATCTTCTTCTATAATTTGCGCATTTTTGGTGCGCTCAAGGAGGTTGGGCCAAGAGAGGGATAGTGCATGTAAGCACTCAGAAGGGAAAGGGCTAAGATGTGGTTGTCCAAAGAAAAGGTTTTAGGCTCAAAGTGGGAAAACTAGGGATTAATGTTATTTGGTAGGCTCTGAAAGGCACAATCGGGTCAAAAAAGGCCTACAATCCTTTCTCAAACCAAATATAACTCAGGATTTCGCCTCAACAAACATATCAGGCCAAGTTCTAGATCAATAGTGCGATGCAATTGAATTTTAATCTAAAGCTCACCACACAATGCACATGAAGCCATGAGGTTGGTTATATTCTTACCTTGAATGCCCGCAAGAGAATTTTCAAGCATCACAAAAGTACGAATGAAAGATACCAACAGAAGCTATGGTTTACCACAAAGCCAATCATTTTCATCATACCAAATATTTTGCATGCTCCTAACTGTATTCGTTCCAATCAAGAAGATATGACACTTAACATATGTACACAATTTATTATTTTATTTATTTTCTATTTTTTTAATCATTTTTTTTTTGAAAAAAGAAATACCGAACCCAAGAAGGGCTGCCTACGTATCTCATCGAGATGAGAATCAGGTGTGCGTAGTTCTTGCAGATATGATATATAAAATAATTTAGAGCTTTAGACAAACTTGGTGTGGTCTTCCAATGTTAATATTTTCTGTGGAGATGCTGCAGCGTGCTTTATAACCTCCCTTGGTCGGAATGTTGTGGCTTCCAACTTCATTACTCCTGAATCGACTTTGGAAAGGTCAATGATGTCATTTATTAGTTGAAGAACCAAATCTTCTGAAGACAATATTACATTCACAAGCTGACGATGTTCCTTATCCAATTTTATGGTAGAAAAAATCTCGATCATATTGACCACTCCTAACAAAAGGATCTAATCTAATGAGACATGGTTGCAAGCATTTGTTTTTCTCGCATAGTTTTCTCTGTTAAGTTCAGTCTCCTTGGCTTTCTGTACAACTATCTCTTCTTGCAATTTTGCCATTTTTTTTTCTCTTTTCCTTATCTGATCAGTTATCTCCATTCCTATGTAATTTACACCAATTGTCTCTCCTGCCTTACTGAACACAGGTTCAACATATATTAGAGAATTCTTTGACCCAAATAATCCCTTCTTTGCCGATATTCCCCTTTCCAAAACCTCTCATTTGAAGTCTCGAGATTCCTTTACATCAGTACTAGTAAAATCTTTACATTTATTTATTGATGATGTTCTCTTCATGCAGACTTGACAAACAATTGTAGATAACATAACTCATTGTCCTTGTGACGGGTAATAACGGGTGCATTTTGGAGGACAAATTGTACGAAATTATCTGCTCTTTTCAGAATCTGGGATAATTCTTCTACTGGAGAGGATTGTCTTTCAATGTTTTCTATGCTTTCCTATAATTTCTCAATTAGTATTTGCATCCTGTTGAACACTTGTTTCCAATAATTTGTCCAAATATTTAGCTCTCTGCTTTCAGTATTTTATGCTGTCATACTCAGTATCTATTTTTTGTTTATCTTGAATTTTTACATCATTTTTTAGGAGACTCTTGGAATATGTATCTCTTTAATTCTTCATCTAATATAGACGTTGGATGTTTATCACCCTATATCTTTCTTCCTCAAATTGATACTTCTCCAATAAATCCAATTTCTTGAGCTCTGGTTATTGTTGTTGTGTTTTTCTTGAGGATTGTCTCTTATGACTTGAATTCTTCCAACTATTCAAAGAATCATACATTGTTATAACCATCCCCGACTATTGTCGGGGACAGTTTTCCTGCAAAGATATGAGAAAAGTGTGAAAGCGGGGCCATTCTATAAAAAAATAAGTAACAAGATATAGGAGTAAGATTTCATAGTCAAAGACTCCCCCGATTTATCTTTCAGGCTGTGTATTGGTGTCTTGTGAAATTTAATGTCATCGGTATTTCCCATGAACTCTTTGTCCCGTGATCCCCTCTCTTGAAATAATGTCATCTCTTCTGTGTACAAAGAAAACTTCTTAGTTAGGGAGAGGGAATTGACCTCCAAATTGAGATCCTTTCATTTATCGCATGATGTCCTTTGATAACAGCCCCTACAAAGAAAGAAACAACTTTGTTGAACCCTCGATCTTTGAGAAGTAAGCAAGTTTGTTTTCCGACATAAATTAGTCTTTCCCTGAAAAAGAAAAATAACTCAAAAGCCAAAGTATTAGTCTGTGCTTGTAATAATTAATGCAAAATATCACATAATTCTAAACACATAAATGTTGCTTTGTTTTAAGACAAATTAATCTATGGGTGAAGAAAGAGTAAACGGACAAAAATTAATTTTATGATAAATGTGTGAGAAAAGTTGACTTGTGAATCACAGATTTTTTTTTGCGTTTCAACTTTTGTACCCTTGTTTTTCTTAGATGCAGAAAAAGTTCTCAATTTCTTTGAAAGAATGAGGAAAACTGAAAACTTCAGAAACAGGGACCGAGCCTTGAAAGACTGCCTACGTATCTCACAAAGGAGAATTCAGGTCCTACGTAGTTCGACCACTTGATTTTTTTTTGTGGATATGAGAAAGCAAAGTTTATGATTTGAGTGCAAAGTTCGAATTTTGTTAGGAAATTAAAGACTCATTGAATATTTGGACGCACTATCGATAGTGACTCGATATTTATGATATTTATGCTTATGAGGCTCTAAAAAAAATCTAAAAGAGTGGACTAGCATGTCTCCAAATAAAGCAACATATTCACAAAACAGTTATAGCATATAGCACACAAATAATTATTGCGCATCCTAAACAGATATGTGACCTTTTTGTGCCAAAGGTAGGCCTAACGATTTGAAGGATGTATTACGTCATTTGAAACATTCCATTGCCCCAAAACTTATATTTATACAAATATTATGAATAATTTGAATGGGGATACATAAATGGAAAAAAGGGATATAAATAATCAGTCCCACGCAGGGGTACAATCCTAACTAAGCCTTCGTGGAAAATTCTTCTTTCTTGATTTGTTGACATCTCCGAACGCCAACGCCTTTTGGATGAAGTGTCATTCACTGAAGGTCCTTCTTTGACTAGACTAAGCTACAAAAAAAATAAAATAAAAAAACAAAAAAAAACAAACAACTCCCAACCCCGAGGGACAATGGTTTGCCAAACCGCGTATAAAACCTTCAAATTTAAACATATAGGTATGATTGTCCATTTAGGCCGAGGGCCGTTTTGAACTCAAGGTGGTCTTTCTAATGGCCCCAATACGCCTTGGGTATTGGGTCATCTTAGGCCAATGCACTAAATTAGGGATTTGGCTTTGCTCTACGCTAGGTTGACTAAGAGTGACTTTTGCAAAACTGGTAACCCAAGCAGACAACTCAGGCTGGAACTTACGACAACCATTGGACGCATGACGTATCAATAAATTGTCGATCGTTCCGAAAAGGGTTAAGTATAAAAAGCCCAACTGCGGTACCGCAAAATCGTTCTTTAATATACTATACATTAAATAGGAAAAATGCTATGAAATGCAAATAACAATTTAATATATAAATTAAACACATAATTGCACAATTAAGGAAAACAAGAATTACTAATTATTACAAACCCAAATAGTTAGTCAAATAAGCAATCAAATCTAATGGTTAGAACCTAATTAGTCCCCAGCAGAGTCGCCATTTCTGTTATATCGAAAAAAGACGGTTTAAAATTAATTTCATCTTTATAAGAAAAAATCAATTTTAGTAAAAAAAGAGTCGCCACTTAATTTTTTAAAGAAATTAAGAAAACTTAATTTAAAAGACTCTAACAGATTTAAGTCTTAAAAATTTAGAGAAAAAGGGTACGAGGTTCATATTACTATTTTAAGAAGGTTTTAGCACTTAAAATAGCCGCTAACATGCGGTTATCCAACGATTTGAAATTTATTTGACTAACTTTGGGAAATATTAATTTAAAAGAAAACGAAGACTTTGAAATTATTTTTATAAAAAAAAATAAAAAAAATAAATAACAAAATTGATAAAACTTAAATATTTGATTATAATATACATGTATATATATATATAAAGAAGTAAAAGTTTATCAATGACTAAGTAAATATAGAAAATTATTTTAAGAATAAATTAATATGAATTGGTTTATCTTTAGGGGAATCTAATTAGGTTAAAACAAATTAAAATTAATAGCTAAGAAAATCATGAACGACATGAATTAATTAATTATTACAAACCGAATCAATAAAATAATAAATAAAAATAAGTAATGAACATATAAAAATATGGCCCGACACTTAGTTTCTGTACGTCTGGACTAAGCTGTTGGGCCACCTGCGTTTTGGGCTTTGGGGCCAATTCTGATGTATATCACAACTGTATATATACACTGTATATTAGTGCATACAACCAACAGTTTTCTTGTATATCAGATATACATAAAATTGCATATCAGTCAATTTTGCTCCAGCGCCTGTAGAAATACTTAGTAAACATGTTAATAATAAATAATATAAATAGTAATAATAAAAATAAAAATAATAACAATAATAATAATAATACTAATACAAAAATAAAAACCGTCTTATGAACATGGGAGGCCTTGGAAAGCAACGGTAATTTCTTCATCGGCCAAAATAAAGTCTGTTACATAAGTAGTAGGCATGTAATCATCCCTCCAAATAATAAAAAAAACTATTTAAAACTTATTTTAAAGAAGTGGGTACTAACTTTATTTAAAGTAGTAGTAAAATAATTTTATTTAAAGTAGTAGGGTAATGACTTTATTTAAAGTAATAGAGTAATGACTTTATTTAAAGTAGTGGTGAAATAACTTTATTTAAAGTAGTAGGGTAATAACTTTATTTAAATTAGTAGGGTAACAACTTTATTTAAAGTAGTAGGGTAATAACTTTATTTAAAGTAGTAGGGTAACAACTTTATTTAAAGTAGTAGGGTAATAGCTTTATTTAAAGTAGTAGGGTAACAACTTTATTTAAAGTAGTAGGGTAATAGCTTTATTTAAAGTAGTGGGGTAATAACTTTATTTAAAGTAGTAGGGTAATAATTTTATTTAAAGTAGTGGGGTAATAACTTTATTTAAAGTAGTAGGGTAATAATTTTATTTAAAGTAGTGGTGAAATAACTTTATTTAAAGTAGTAGGGTAATAACTTTATTTAAAGTAGTAGGATAACAACTTTATTTCAAATTTAATAAAGGGAGACAAAATTAATTGTGATAAATGCCAAAATAATTACTACATGCTAGCAAATTTTGTAAAAAAAATACTATAATTATTTCTTAACAGTCAAATATTTCAATCAACAAATTATGCCTGATTAGCAAAATATTAAACATTTCCCAAATCTAAATCAAGAAAATAAAATATCGGTTATCAATTAGCTAATCAAATAGATACCCAAATTAAAAGATATGCATTTAGACAATAACAAATAATAACAATCTCACCGTAAAAAAAAACTTAATTAAATACAAGAATATAAACATGAACATAATTAAAATGTAAGAACATGAATATGAACACGAAACCTTAATTAAATACAAGAATATAAACATGAACATAATTAAAATGTAAGAACATGAAACCTTAATTAAATACAAAAATATAAACATGAACATAATTAAAATGTAAGAACATGAAACCTTAATTAAATACAAGAATATAAACATGAACATAATTAAAGTGTAAGAACATAAATATGAACATGAACATGAACATGAACATGAACATGAACATGAACATGAACAACAATAACAACAAAAATAACATAAATATGCTTTGCAATCTTAATCAATTATGAATGAACAAAAAATCTTTGAATCTCGAGTTTAGCAAATCATTTGGAGCAAAAAATAAAGAATTAAAGTGATGTAGTAACATGTGAACAATATGAATCTTATAAGCAAGAAAATAACAATAATGGTTAGAGTAATTAATCAGCCCAACATTTGTTATGAAAACAAAATCAGTAAAAAGAGTCTAACATGAGAAAGATCTAAATCTTTCAAGCAAGAAAACTTATCAAGAACACCAAACACAAGATGTAATCAACCCAACATATACACAATAATCATAAAAAAAAAGAATGAACTTTTAGATCTAAAAGAACACAACATATATAGAAAAATAAAGTTAAACGAAACCATACCAAGACGGATTTGTAAAGATCCGTCTTAAACCTCTCGTCTTGTTAGTCTAGCGGCGACTTGGTGGCTTTTCCTGCGTGTTTCGTCGGAGCTCTCGCCGGAGACGAGTGGAAGAGAAGTATTCGGTGGTATGTAAGAGGAGAGAGATTGAGAGATAATGGGAGAGCATGGTGAGGAGGGTAACTTGTCTTGTTTTTTTTTTTTTTTTTTTGAGAAGATGAAGAGAGTGTAGAGAGAGAGAGAGAGAGTGAAGAAGTGAGTTTTTTGAGAGAGAGAGAGATAGTGAAGAAGTGAGTTTTTGAGATAGAGAGAGAGATAGTGAAGAAGTGAGTTTTTTGAGAGAGAGAGAGATGGATAGTTGTTTGATAATGAAAAAAGAAAAGAAAGGATATTTTTTATTTATTTATTTTTATTTTTAGAAAAAACTAAAATTTTCAAAAATACAAACCATAATTAAACTAACCTAACTAAAATTTATTTAGTAGTAAAAAAAAAATCTTTTGAGATAATTTTCGAATAATAACATAAATAGTAATCAAAGATATAGTTATATAGAAATATGTATGTTATACTAAAATTTATATAAAGATAAAAATAGTTAAGAATAATATGAAAAAAAATATATATATATATATACATATATTATTATTATTATTATTTTTTTTTTATAAAAGCTAATTATTTCAAAATGTTCGAATTCAAAAAAAATCGATAGCTAATTTGCGTTGTGGATGGTCAAAATTGGGTGTCAACACATATTCTCAACAAAACTCAACTCAAGAACATCATTAGTACATATGAATGTATATACAAAAATTAATAGAAATTATAGATAACTCAAGAACTCAATTCATAGAACCTCAAAACTCAACTCAACTCGAATCAATAAATATGTAGGGCAGATGGATGAAATCAATCCAATGTTGTGAGTAGCCTTACATACCTGGAATGAAGATCATCTCACTGAAAATCAAGACTTAAAGGAATGGCTTGAAACCTAACTCTTCTTCTCTCTAATTTCTTCTCTCCAAGTCTTCTATGCCTAAGATGAGGAGAAAACCCTCTTTGAGTATTATGAAGAACTCATTTTTAGTTCCAAAATGGCTAGGGTTATATTTGGGATAGGTAGGAAAAAGTTCAGAATGCTCTTTCTCAAGAAAAATCTGAAAAAATAAGTTCAAAACCCTGCAGGCGCTATAGTGGCATTGGGCGCCACTCCAACGCCAGGCCTGAAATCGGTGTAGTGATAGTCTATAGTAAAATGGTCCTAACTTTTGACTCCGAACTCTAAAAAATGCAATCTTGTGAAGTTTAAAAGAAGACTCAAAGACATTTATTTTGATAGCTCGTGGGACACCTAACTCTTAATATTCCGAAAATTGTGGTCATTTGAAGTTGACCATTATATGGACTCATCGGAAAACTTAGCCAATAGAAATTCTTTGGACTTGGCTTGGTGTTAGAGATCCCTCATGAACCTAAACCACATCTAACCCTTCAAATAATTATCAATTGATCCTAACTCATATATACAATTACAAGTCATTTATTTTGAGTCTATACGCATATGAAGAATGGTTCGACTGCTGGCAAAAAAATTTGGGGTGTTACAAAATCACCTACCCAAGCTTTCCAAACTCAAAAATGGTGAAAAACACCTTAAACCCCATCAAAACCCATATCTAATGTCACTTAAGAGACTTGTGTTCGCTTAAGCGAGGTTTGCTTTTGCAGATACTTGGTCGCCTTAGCGACCCCCACCTCATCGCTTAAGAGATCAAGGGTTCGCTTAAGCGAACTCCGCCTAAGTGACCCCTGTCGCAAAAGTGACAGGCTTGCTTCTTAAACGGATCTCTCTTTAGTGACACCCCCTCGCTAAAGCGAGGCCTGCACTAGAACACAATTGAAGTTTCGAGTTTCACCAAGTTTCAATATTCTGAATTGACCCTCGTGATTCGTTTAGAATCCCCTACACAAAAGCCATATATGCAGCTCTACTAAACTCGATGTTCCAGAATCAACAAAACTATCAAAATTCAATTTTGAGGTTTCCTTGACCCGAAAACTAAAAAGTCATAACTAGACCAACTTTATGCCTCAAAAGACCAAAAGGCCCTTGGAGCTTCCAAAAAGTATATAGAAACTCTCCCTAGGACTAAAATCACCTTCCAAATCTTACAAAGTCATCAAAATTCATTTTTGAGCATCGGATCCTCAAACGTTGACCAAGGTCAACCCTATGGCCAAATTCTCAAATATTACCAACTCAACACCTTAGTTCCACGATATAACCCCGAATATGATTCTGTCAACTCTCCAAGACCAATTTTAATGTTTCTTAACTGATGAAATTGACGGATCCATTATGAGACTCAAAACTCCTAATGATCTCAAATACCTCTTTGAGTCATTTTAAGCCTCTAAAATTCAAAATTTACCAAAAATCTCAACTTTTCAAAAAAAAACCACTGAACCGACATCAGATATCAATGAAATATGACTCGGATAAACTCTCAGAAGAGGTAAAATGGTCTTTTTACAAATATTTCTGAAAATGAACTTCAGGGTCATTACAATTAAATTTATATTTTTTAATATTTAATCATATTTTTATTTAAATTGTATATGTATTATGTTTACAATAAATAAATTATGCATATTAAGATGTTAAAAATAAATATTTTTTTTTGAGAAAAGGTCTCTTCCTTCAATATCATGATTGGATCGACTAGGCCAGATTATGAGTGAATAGAAAAAAATGTACATTGTTGTTCTAGCTGAACTACTTAATCATTTAGGGTTTAGTCTAAGGACAATAGCTTAATTATTCAAATTTGTATTCATATTCAAGCATCTTAATTTTAATGAAAGTTGATGGGTGTGCAAACAAAGACACACACATTTGGGTAACTGCATATATTGTGTAGAATCTCCTAATAGTGTGACGTCTTTTGCAAGAAATCATGCAGGCTTGATCTAATGGAAACAATATCACACTATGTTAAGAGTATGTTTGAGTTGATTTAGCCCCAAAAAATGGTATCAGAGCCCAAGTTTAGTGGGACGAGCATGAAAAATGCATATGATGGCATGGGGCTTAGTTGATTACTTTGCTTTATGAGATTAATTAGAGATGTTCACATATAAACAAAAGTTAGTTGTGGAGCTTAATTATCGTAAATATTCAGACGATATTGTGGGTGACACACAGTAAATCTCATTAATTGACTCATAGTTCACGGTGATTGGCCATGTGATATTTAGTATGAGGGGAAGATTGTTGGGCGTGAGAATAAATTTTCATATGTGGAAAGCTACATATAACGTACCAACCATATCTACCATCACAATTAGCACCACCAACAACTATCAACACATTGTCAACTACCGCACATTCTTCAACCACCACCAATATCGCCAACTACTAACATTAGCCAACTACACCATCATTACCACAACTTCTACCAACCGTCACCATCACTTCAGGCACTACAACATCAACCACATCCACCATCACTGTCACGCCCCGGGAGGGTACCCTAAGCGTGACCGGCAATAGAAATCCATTTCTGGCCTTCAAGCGAACCACCTGGTCTAGTCACAATTCATTCAAACACATTATCTCAGCGGATGACTCAATCAATGAAGTACCATTCATAATATAGGGCCAAAGGCCAAATAACTATCAAATCAACAAAATGGTTATAGAAGAACTTCTCAAAAGAACAATCCAACATTTCTACGCTCCGGTCTATGAAGCCTCTATCAACAATCTAGGAGGTGCCCATGACAAGCCCATGACTACCAACAATCAAAATAAAGGAAATAACACAAAACTATACATGAAACTCAACATCCTTCGGAAACTAGGAGGACTCACCAACTAGCTGAGAGTGTGTGGATCTTCAACGATGCGCCGGTTGATGATCTCTAGTACCTGTCTCTGCATCATGAAATGATGCAGGACAAATGGCGTCAGTACATGAAATATACGAGTATGTAAAATGGCCGAATGAAATAATATTAGAATGAACCAAATCAACTCGGGAAGCTCAACTCAGAAAGAAGTACAACTCAACAAACATCCTAAGTCATAAGCAAAATATAGTTTAGACAGGATCAAATCACATACAACTCAACTCAATCCAACTCAGAGTACTACCAAGACCTATGTGGGAGTTTCTCTTATTCGACAACCATCACTTATGAGCCAGTGAAAGTACAACAAACCAACATTGTTGCCGCATCCGTTCTTACTTTGCCAAGGTATGAACGAATCAACCAATCATGGATCCAATCCAACCAAGTCCTATAATATCAAGACAATAAATTTAGGGAAGCATCCGACTTTAATGGTTCAATCCCCTTCTACGTTTGGCGACATAGTTATTGGGTTCGGGTATGGACTATACTCTTACCCAATTCGGTGCTCGATACTCCTTCCAAGACTCAATGCTCATAAAACTACATCCAATCAACTCAATCAAATCATATTGACAAGTCTCATTTACCACCTTGTCAACTCATCAACTCTATCACAATCAAATCTCTCCCAAGTGTACTATCTGATCGATCCCAATCACATCTTTCAAGAGTAGATTAAATATGCATTTATGACAACATATGAACCTATCCAATCATTTCTCTATTCCTTGAACAAATCTTTTGGGACTCAACACAATTCCAAGGTTTTAACTCAATAAATTCAAGAATAAGCAACACATTTAAGAAAATAGACATTTCTTTATCATAATAAACATAGTTAAGAAATTAACGATATAAGTTCGACACCTCATCTCAATCAACTCATAATAACATGAAGCACATCACTTTCTTGACTCCACAACATCATTATAATGGAAATTAGGATAATAGATAAAAAGGACCTATTTGGACATATCTCTATCAATAAGCTCCATTCTCATGGACAATAAATCAAAAGAAGATGTAGGGCACATGGGTGGACTCAACTCATGTTTTGGATAGCCTTACATACCTTAGTGAAGACTTGAAGAGAACCTTGATGTTGGGTTTTCAATGGAAAGCTTGAATCTTGAAGCTTTTGGTGGCACTTCTTGTTGGAGAAGGGTTTGGAGAAGAAGAAAAGGAGAGGGAAATTCTCTAGGGCTTTTAGAGAGAGAGAGAGAGGCTGAAAATGCTCCAAAACGTTCAAGGCTTGATACATATATAATTTGGGACAATTCCTAAATTGCCCTTTCTCCAAATTCTGAAAAATAGGCTAAAAAATACTCTTGGAGCAATTGTGGCGCGTTGCGCCACTGCGGCGCCAAGTCGAATAGACTAAAAACCTGCACATCTATTAGTGGTGCGCCGCGCCAGGGGTCAAACTACTGAGGCTTGTTCCTAGCGCGATAGTGGCGCGTCGCGCCTTTACAGCGCCAAGCCTAAGTTTTTTGGGTTCTGGGAAAATAGGCTTGAAAACCCTGCACACCTCGTAGTGGCGCGCCGCGCCAGGGACCAAACTACTGAGGCGCCTAGCCCAGGTTTCCAGCAGTTGTCCCCAGGCCTGAAATTCCTGCAGTACCCGTCCGTCTTAGGATCTTTATATCTTTTGACTTTGAACTCCAAAATTTACATTCTTAGTGGCGTTGGAAAGAAGGCTCGATGACCCTTTATTTGATAGGTCGTGGGCCACCCGAATTTTCATTTTTCAAAAGATAGGGTCGTTAGAAGTCGGCCCCTTATACGAACTCATCCTAAAACATAGCCACGGCGAATCTTTTGGACTTAGCTTGGTCCTAGGGGTCCTTTGTGACCCCACGTCACCTCTAACCCTTTTTGATTTCTTAGGGACTCATCTTAACTCGTGCATATACTTCACAATAATAAAGTTTGACCCTACACGTATACCAGAAAGGTCCGAATATTAGGGAAATTTTTGGGGGGTGTTACAATCACAACTATCAATATCACCATTACTAGCCACTAACATCAACCATGACTACCACAACCAATATAAAACATCTCCACCATCACTAATGAACATAAATATTTTATTTTTTTAATCAAATAATAATTTTATTTTATTAAATTTGTATTTTTTTAATATTTAATCATCTTTTAATTTAAATTATATATGTATTATGTTTACAATAAATAAATTATGCACATTAAGATGCTAAAAATAAATAATTTTTTTGAGAAAAGATCCACTCCTTCAATATCATGAGTAGGTTGACTAAGACAGATTATGAGTGAATAGAAAAAATGCATATTGTTGTTCCAGCTGAAATACTTAATCATTCAGGGTTTAGTCTAAAGACAATAGCTTAATTATTCAAATTTGTATTCATATTCAGGCATCTTAATTTTAATAAAAAGTGATGGGTGTGCAAACAAAGACACACACATTTGGGTAACTGCATATAATGTGTAGGATCTCCTAATAGTGTGAGGTCTTTTGTAAGAAATCATGCGGGCTTGATCCAATGCAAAGAATATCACACTATGTTAAGAGTATGTTTGAGTTGATTTAGCCCAAAAAATGATATCAGAGCCAAGTTTAGTGGGACGAGCATGAAAAATGCATATGATAGCATGGGGCTTAGTTAATTACTTTTCTTTATGAAATTAATTAGAGATGTTCACATATAAACAAAAGTTAGTTGTGGCGCTCGATTGTCGTAAATACTCAGACGGTATTGTGGGTGACACACAGTAAATCTCATTAATTGACTCATAGTTCGCGGTGATTGGTCATGTGATATTTAGTATGAGGGAAAGATTGTTGGACGTGAGAATAAATTTTCATATGTGGAAAGCTACATATAACGTACCAACCACATCCACCATCACAATTAGCACCACCAACAATTATCAGCACATTCTTCAACCACCATAAACACCGCCAACTACTAACATTAGCCAACTATACCATCATTACCACCACTTCTATCAACCGTTATCATCACTTCAGGCACTACTACACCAACCATCTCTACCATCACAACTATCAATATCACCATTACTAGCCACTAACATCAATCATGACTACCACAACCAATATAAAATATCTTCACCATCACTAATGAACATAAATATTTTATTTTTTTAATCAAATAATAATTTTATTTTATTAAATTTGTATTTTTTAATATTTAATCATCTTTTAATTTAAATTGTATATGTATTATGTTTACAATAAATAAATTATGCACATTCATATGTTAAAAATAAATAAATGTTTTTGAGAAAAGGTCCACTCCTTTAATATAATGATTTGGTTGACTAGGCCAAATTATGAGTGAATAGAAAAAAATTTACATTGTTGTTCTAGCTGAAATACTTAATCATTTATGGTTTAATCTAAAGATAATATCTTAATTATTCAAATTTGTATTCATATTCAGACATCTAAATTTTAATAAAAGTTGCTGGTTGTGCAAACAAAAACACACACATTTGGGTAGCTACATATAATGTTTAGGATCTCCTAATGGTGTGAGATAGTTTATGAAAAATCATGTGGGATTGATCCAATGAAAATAATATCACACTATGTTAAGAGTATGTTTGAGTTGATTTAGCCCAAAAAATAGTATCAGAGCCCAAGTTTAGTGGGACGAGTATGAAAAATGTATATGATGACATGAGGCTTAGTTAATTACTTTGCTTTATGAGAATAATTAGAGATGTTCACATATAAACAAAAGTTAATTGTGGGGATCGATTGACATAAATACTCAGACGGTATCGTAGATGACACACATGGTGAATCTCATGAATTGATCCTTAGATCATTGTGATTGGCCATGTGAAATTTAGTGTGAGGGGAAGATTGTTGGGCGTGAGAATAAATTTTTATATGTGGAAAGCTACATATAATGTATCAACTATAACCACCATCACAACTAGCACCATCAACAACTATCAACACATTGTCAACCACCACAAATTCTTCAACCACCACCAACAGCGCCAATTACTAACATTAGCCTACTACACCATCATTACCATCACTTCTACCAACCGTCATCATCACTTCAGGCACTACAACACCAACCACCTCCACCATCACAACTATCAATATCACCATTTCTAGCCACCAACATCAACCATGACTACCACAACCACTATAAAACATCTCTATCATCACTAATGAACATAAATATTTTATTTTTTAATCAAATAATAATTTTATTTTATTAAATTTATATTTTTTAATATTTAATCATCTTTTAATTTAAATTGTATATGTATTATGTTTATAATAAATAAATTATGCACATTATGATGTTAAAAATAAATAATTTTTTTTGTGAAAAGGTCCTCTCCTTCAATATCATGATTAGGTCGACTAGGCCAGATTATTAGTGAATAGAAAAAATATACATTATTGTTTCAGCTGAAATACTTAATCTTTTAGGCTTTAGTATAAAAATAATATCTTAATTATTCAAATTTATATTCACATTCAGGCATATTAATTTTAATAAAAATTGCTGGGTGTAAAAACAAATACACACATTTGGTAGCTACATAGAATGTGTAGGATCTCCTAATAGTGTGAGGTCTTTTGTGAAAAATCATGCGGGATTGATCCAACACAAACAATATCACACTATGTAAAGAGTATGTTTGAGTTGATTTCGCCCAAAAAATGGTATCAGAGCCCAAGTTTAGTGGGACGAGTATGAAAAATGCATATGATGGCATGGGGCCTAGTTAATTACTTTGTTTATGAGATTAATTAGAGATTTTCACATATAAACAAAAGTTAGTTGTGGCGCTCGATTACCGTAAATACTCAGACGGTATTGTGGGTGACACACCTAGTGAATCTCATGAATTAATCCATGGATCATGGTGATTGACCATGTGAAATTTAGTGTGAGGGAAAGATTGTTAGGCGTGAGAATAAATTTTCCTATGTGGAAAGCTACATATAAGGTGTAGGATCTCTTAATGGTGTGAGACCTTTTGAGAAAAACCATGCGGACTTGGTCAAAGCGCACAATATCATATTATATTAAGAATATCTTTAGACTGATTTATCCCAATAAAAACTAATGAGGCTAAAATCTAAGACCATTACCAGTTACTTGAAAACATGAAATTCATCATTTAAACTATTGAAATAATAATATCATGGGCACGTGTCAAAGAATCTTTCAACTAAGACAGTGTTAAGTATTAGGTGTGTTTCAACAAGTGTAATTAATACCTAATAAATATAATCTCATCCTCAATAACTTTAAATCATATCCAATAATCAATGTTAAATTTTGAAATTAATACAAATAATTAATAAACCCCACAATTGTAGAATTTGATTTTTAGAGGACAAAAGTTGAGTAAAAATTTAAAATAGTCTTTTCATTCTGATTCAATAGTGTAATAACCCAAGGGTCAACAAGACATAATTTATAACTTATTTTATATGTTTTTCTCTATTTAAAATATAAATAGTAATCACTTATACCATTCTTTAGGATCATTTAGTTAAAATCAGGATCTTCGAGAAATACAATTTTGGAAGCATAACTAGGGTTATAACTTATGATCAATTCACCTTTTTTATGGGATAAATTATACATAGAGAATATGTTCAACTGAAATGTAAACGAAATGCATTGAGAATTTAGAGGGAAAAAAAGAAGAAATTGGTTAATTTAATTTGTTCACGCGCCAATGTAGAGTGCAATACACAAATTTTCTATGTATGTAGATGCATCTATGAAAACTAAAAGTGTCTATTTGGTCTCTAATTAAGTTGAAGTGTCTAATTTATAATTGTGTCAAGTTTGAGGTACTATTTAGGCATTTCAAATTAAGACATGCTCAAAAGACAATAATGCATACTATATAAATAGACTTCGAGAGTAGGTGAATTCTATATGTTGGAGCTTCAATAACACATCTACCAAAATTGTAAGTCTCTCTCTTATAAATTCTATCTTTTACATAATATATCTCCTTCTTCTTACGTTTGCAGAAGAAAATTTTAAAACAGTTGAAGGAAAAAATCAATCCGATGAAATATCCTCTTCATGATTTGATTGAAGAAGTTTCGGTGTTGCTGGTATATCAAGATAAGGAATATACTACTGATCCAATGGTTGATTTATCACAAATTAATGAATATAAATGTGAGTACTTTAGAACTTATAACCTTTCTTTCTTTGATATAACTAATTTCTGAGTGATCTTCTTTTTATTATATATTGAGATTTAATTGAAATGATGTTTGTTTTCTCATTTGTATTTTTGACATCTCTTTTTAAATTTTCTTTATCATGTAAATCTTGAATTTCTCCTTTCCTTGCTCTCATGACATTATTTCTATTCTTGTTTATTGTTGTTTTACAAGTTAAAAAATTAAAATTTGTGTGGTTATAAAGAATCAAATTAGATTCTTTATTTATTTTTTTGCTATAAGCATGCCACACACTAGATTAGCTTTATCCCTAAGGATGTGTGTGATTTTCAAAGGGGTTCAATAATTTTATGTTAATTTAAGTATCTTTCTAAATTCATCAGATTTTTTCTATAAGGGGGATGTTTTATGTTAATTTTATTATTTAATCAACTTACATATGTGTTTTATATGGGGTTTTTGTACCAAAAAAGTATTTTTTGTCAATTGGCATAGAGCGACATGGAATTGTAGGAGAAAATTAATTAAATCCCACAAAAATAATTTTTGAAAGTATAGACCTTTGATTTTTGCAGATCTATCTATCATTTCAGAAAGAAAAACAATTCACTTGGTTGGTGGTGGCACAAAATAAGAGTAAGGGAGGGAAGAGAATGGTAAGATAAGGACATGATAAGAGATGATCTGGCTATCATTATTATTTGAGATAACTTTTTTTGTCTTGTATTAGATGTAGACAAACAAATAAATAGGGAACATCTCATTTTCATGAAAAAAACATTTTTTTGTTCTATTTTTTTTCTTTTCTTGGACGTAGACAAGAAAAAAGGGAAGACTTGATTTTCAAGGGAAAAGCTCCCCGAGTACCTCATATCCCAGGAGTACAACATGTAGTTGTTGTGGCTCCCTTCATGGGTGTGCCCTTAGGAACAAGCATGTTTCCTCGAGTGACTACAGGTCCTGTAATGACTAGTGACCAGTATGATCTCTTTGTTAAGTTCTTGAAGTTGAAACCCCTGGTCTTCAGGTGTACTGAATCTGAGGATGCTTATGATTTCCTTGTTGATTGTCATGAGATGCTTCATAAGATGGATATAGTAGAGCGATTTGGTGTTGCATTTTTTACATACTAGTTTCAAGGAGACGCCAAAATGTAGTGGCGGTCTCATGTTGAGTGCCGACCAGCAGAGGCACCACCTATGAATTGGGCAACCTTTTTTGACTGTTTCATGGAGAAGTATATTCCCCGGAGCTTGAGGGATAGAAAGAGAGATAAGTTCCTAAATATAGAGCAAGAGAGGATGTATGTTGCCGCTTATGAGGCCAAGTTTCGTGCCTTAGATAGATATGCTACTCAACTTTGCTTCAGTTTAAAAGAGAGGATTCGTCACTTTTGTGAAGGGATTGAGGTCAGATTTATGGATTCCAGCTTTACAGGTGGCTTTTTAGCAAAATCTTTTCACGAAGTAGTTGATTTTGTGATAGAGGTGGAGGGCATAAAGCCAGATAACTTCGCTGAAAACACAACGTTCAAGAAGTTTCATAAGAGAGGTGATTTTAGTGGTTCTTACTCCAGAGGACAGAGTTTTGGAGATTATTTGTAACACCCCTCAAAATTTTCCCTAAGATTCGGACCTTTCTGGTATAGGTAGGGTCGAACTTGAGTATTGTGAAGTATATGCATGAGTTAAGATGAGTCCCTCAGAAATTGAAGAGTATGGGAGGTGATGTGGGGTCACAAAGGACCCCTAGGACCAAGCTAAGTACAAAAGGTTCGTCGTGGCTATGTTTTTGGATGAGTTCATTTAAGGGGGTCGACTTTTAACGACCCTATCTTTTGAAAGAAGGTAATCTGGGTGGCCCATGACCTATTAAATTAAAGGGTCATTGAGTCTTCTTTCTAACGCCACCAAGAATGTAAATTTTGGAGTTCGAAGTCAAAAGATATGACGATCCTAAGACGAACTAGCACGACAGAAATTTTAGGCCTGGGCTGCAACTGCTGGGAATCTGGGCTTGGCACCGCAGTGGCGCGATGCGCCACTATCGCGCCAGGAAAACGCCTCAGTAGTTTGGCGCCTCTGGTGCGGCATACCACTACGAGGTATGTAGGGTTTTCAAGCCAATTTCCAGAACCCAGAAAATATGGCCTTGGCACTGTAAGGGCGTGACGTGCCACTATCGCGCCAAGAATGTGCCTCAGTAGTTTGGTCCTTGGCGCGTCGCGCCACTAACAGTTGTGCAGGTTTTTAGGCGTAATCGGCCTGGCGATGTGCCACTATCGCGCCAATAACGTTTTTAGCCTATTTTTCAGAATTTTGGAGAAAGGGCAATTTGGGAATTGTCCCAAATTATATATGTATCACCCTTGAACATTTTGGGGACACATTTTCAGCCCCTCTCTCTCTCTAGAAAAGCCCTAGAAAGATCCTCTCTCTTCCTCTTTTTCTTCTCCAAGTCCTTCTTTAACAAAGAATTGTTCCAAGAGCTTTAAGATTCGATTTCTCCATTGAAGACCCAACCACAAGGTTTTTTTCAAGTCTTCACTAAGGTATGTAAGGCTACTCAAATCATGGGTTGAGTCCACCCATATGCCCTACTCTTCTTTGAGGTTAGATGTCCATGAGAATAGAGTTTCTTGATATGGTTTATGTTTGAACAAGTCTTGTCTCTAGTAATTTGATTCTTATTGTGTTGAGTTGTTGAGCTAAGAATTTCTAAAACCTTTATGTTAGCATGAGTTGATGGAGATGGTTTGTTAATATACTCGGTTGATTTCTTTAACCATGTGATTATGTTGAATGTGTCAATTTCCTTAATGTGTTATTCCTCTTGAGTTGTCGGTTTAAAATTCTTAAAGTTGTGTTGAGTCCTAAGGAGGTGATAAATGAGGAGTGTAATGGTTTGTAATGTTTGTGAGATGTTACAAATACATATCTAATTTAGACTTGATCGAGTCGATTGGAGGGTAGAATGGACGAGTGGACAAGGTCCTAGATAAGACTTGCCATTATGACTTGGTTGAGTTGAAATGAGACTAGAGTTGATGAGTTGGCAAGGTCCTAAATGAAACTAGATATGAGGGCTTGTTTGAGATGATTGGATGGAGTCTTATGAGCATAGAGTCATGGGAGGAGTATCGAGCACCGAGGCAGGCTAGAGTTGTCACGACCCAACCCCGTAGGCCGCAACTAGGGTCTGACCTGGACCTCTTATGCGTATTTATCAACTACACTTAAGTTGAACCGTGTGTGATGTAATACTATATACAAAAACCCCAATAGTTTAAAACTTTTTCATGTACATGTAGCCTCTTTCATTTGTATCATATCATGAAAGGTCACGCGAGCCGACAAGGCTGCTATAACAAAAACATTCACAACATATCGAATAGGCAACATCGAAACTAACTCACAAACAACCCACATATACATATGTCTACAGACCTCTAAGAATAGTAACAACAACATATGGCGGAACAAGGCCCCCGCCGTACCCCTGAATGTACAAATATATATATTAAGTGACCAGCATCAAAATTTAGGCTCCAGAACAGTGAAGCACTTCCGACACAGCTGAGAGGAACTCCTATGCTGATGGATCTCCAGAATAAACATCTGTACCTGCGGGCATGAAACGCATCCCCCCGAGAAAAGGGGGGTCAGTACGATATATGTACTGAGTATGTAAAGTATAACACATCGTAACTGAGATCATAACTGAAATAGGAATGCAGGGGATAAGTATAACTATTAACAAATTACTATACCTGCACCTTAGGACACGTAATCCTATACACCATCATATACTGTGCCCGGCCCTCTAGTGAACTTGGTGTCATCATCATTACTTCATAATCACATATAATCGTATCATAATGCATTTCATTTCATCATATCATTGTATACGGTATCATACCATCGTATACGGTATCATCTTATCATGTATATCATCGTATTATACCCGGTTCACTGCAGGGCTCAGTGTCACAATGTATTGCTTTAATCTCATATGCATGCCTACATAAAGTATCCGTCCCTTTAGTGAGGGACTCAGTGAATGGAGTGGTGTACGTCTATAGCGTACCATCATAATATACATATGTACCCGGCCCTCTAAGAAGGGACTCGGTGTTCCTTCCTTATTTCACCACATATACTATCATATTACAGCCGGCCCGGGACTCGGTGAATAATCGTATCATCATAACATATAACATATATCACACTTCACGTACGACATCGTCTTCTCGTGCGTGGAACTATACACATCCGGCCCGGGACGTGGTGAAAGAAGTAGTAACACTATGCACGATAACATAACCCAGCCCATCGTGGGACTCAAGGAAGGATGGGTTACATTATGCACGATTAGAGTAGTGAGAAACCATATGCAACTAAGTCATTATCTAAGACTCGATGAAACAGTCAAGTGAACCGTCACCTGAAGATTGGGGAAGTAATTATCCGAGGTATCCCTTTAGATGTCATTAGGGCTTATATCAGTTGGGGCTTCAGGGATCACAAACATGCATCAGAATAATGCCACACAGTTTATGCAATCAGAAATATAGTCTATGCAATCAGAAACGCAGTTATCTAGTCAAATACTCAACTCATGCAATCAACATCATTTATCATTTCAGAGCCTCTAAAAAGAGGAGTTAGTACCTCTACTTACTATTCATTATATAGCAGGCTCGAAAATAGTAGTTTGACTACTTTCAGACTCTTGATGTTCAGGAGTGACTACAAGTCACGAGTTACAATCAGAGCTCATAAATGGAATTACCTTTAAACCTATATCATATACCATTTAACTCAAAATTAAGCCATTCCAAAGGAAAGAAGAAATAGGCTTTACATATACTAATTTTCATCACATAGAAGACAAAAAGGCAATGACTCAGCTATTACAGAAGTTCTAATATCAAGAAGTAAACAAGAGTCTCGACTCATACTCAGGGCTTTACGAATGGATTGAATCCCAAATATCATGTACATATCATTCATAACTTATATCTAAGACATGCCAAAAGAAAAGAAGAATAGTTCTACATATCTATTCCAAAAACACGCCAAAGGAAAGCTTCACATACCTTGTATGGACTTCTCTTAATCACGTCCACATCGTTCTCCTCGAAACCTATTTAACATGGAAGTAATGTAAGTATTAACAACCTTGGACTTTTCAGTAACTTAGACTACCCACGAGTATTCATAACATTCATCCCTTCGCTCGCCTTCTTGACTAGTTCCTTAACTAGTTAGGATGTTAACAAAAATCGGTCAGCACCTCCCCTATAATGTGCCCTATCCGAAATCCCAACCATGCCCTTAGAACCTTAAGCAAACCAAAAATAGAACCAGCAGCCCATACATATACATATTACGACCAAGATTACACAATATAAACCCCCGACAATTAACTCGAAACTAAGATACCAAAACTAGAGTTTTTAATCTTTCTTTCGCGAATTCTTTAATTGCAAAGCGGAGGGTCATGTGGATGCAACCAGAAGATCCCACACCTCATTTAGAGAACTTTTAGACCCTGCAACACGCCACAACACAACCAACAGCATCCCCCACGCGCACAACACCTTATTTCGACAACAATTCACTTCTAGCGACTCCAGTTTAGTTTATTCCGAATGCTGAACTTTTCAACCCTTTTCCCAAACTTCCAGAAGCCCCTAAGGTGTGTAATACACCCTAATTTAACATCATAAACTTCAAATTAGAGGGTAAGCACTTACCTTTCCCGAAATTGACTAAAACTTGCCTAAATCGCGCCTCAAAATTTTATTTACGTGCTGAATCGTTGTGGCAGCTTGCTGTCTCATTTTTGCTGCAAAAAATCCTAATTTATTACTACTAGTACTTCCATATCATTGTATTATACGCTAATTAATTAAGTTATGGAATGAAATCGGGACTTACCTTATTTTTCTCTCAAGCCGTCGCAATTTTCTCTCCTTAGCTTTAGGGTTTTGTTTGTTCACGTTGCTGCTGGAAATTTTGGTGAACAAGCTGAAGTTTGAGATATATATCATTTATATGGGTGGTCCCAAGGGGTGACACGTGTCAGCCCCTAAGGATGACACATGTCAAGCCATGATTGGCCACCGTGTCATGCTGCCAACTAGGGGCTGCCATCTGGCAGCGGGGTCCACCTCCCCCAAGCAGCTGCATCACCTACTTGACCCTAAGTAGGTTCATCACCTGATTGCTTGAGGTGCTGCCACGTGTCGCTCCTCCATTGGCTGCCACGCGTCGTCTTTTTCCCTTCCTCGCGGGTTCGTAATCTCGTCTTACTTTAAGAGCTCATGTAATCCGCACTACGTAAGCTTGGTATATCCTTAAGCAACTTAAGTGTATAAGACTCTTAACTTAGTGTCTTACATAGGTAAATCGAGTCCTACGACTCATTTTTTAGCCACCAACTCTTTCCGGATTCTTATGACTCCATCTCCGACCTCCCTTCTCGCGAGGTATCACAATCTTCTTTCCTTAGAGTTGTTTGATAGTGTCGTAGATTATCCGGCTCACATGATAGTGTCTAAGGAACTTAAGAAGACGTTCTGAGCTCAAGAGTGCGGGTTGTAACATCCTTCCCCCCTTTAGAACATTCGTCCCCGAATGTTGAATAAAACTTTCCTTAAGACTTTATACGGATCATAGGGAGATGCCTTTCTACTGGAATGGCATACAGTTTCGTCCAAGTAATTAATATACGAGTTCCAAGACTGGGCTATCCGTAGACATCGGGAATAGGTACGGACACTTGTGTTTCATGTCCTTCTCAACCTCCCAGTTTATGTCTTCACGATTCTTATTCCGCCATAGTACCTTGACGGAAGTTATGTCCTTAGTTCGCAACCCGTTTAATCTGCTGATCCCAGATGGAGATAGGTTGCCCCTTATAGGATAACTCCCTGTTATGTGGACCTCCTCCACAGGAAATATTTTGGGAGCGTCGTTCCCATTCTTACGGAGCATTGATCTGTAAAAAATGAATGTATTGTTTCAAATCAGACGGTAGGTCCCACTCATAGGCAGCTTTATCTATTCTAAAAATGCTCTGCGAAGGATCAATGCATCCCCTTCTTGCTGACTTTAGGCTGCTAGTCTATATCTTGTTCCGGAATAAGCTTTACTTCATCAATAATTTAGTGGGTCACATCTGGGCCTGTCCCTTAATCGAAGGGCAAAATGTCATACTAAGATTCATATGGGTTCCTCAATCCCTTTCGAAATGATTTCTAGCAGTTAGCTATAAATTGAACTTTTCTATCTGAGATAATAGATGTGGGGACTCCGTGAAATCTTATTGTTTCCCTACTATGTCATTTTGCAGAACCCTCAGCTGAATATGCCTTTCTAACTGGAGGGGAACAGGTTGATTCTGTTAGCCCATATACCATAGCCCGTATGAACTCCCAGTTCCTTAGAATGCGAGGTCAGCTCGTACTATAATACATATTAACTGCTTTCCACCTCTGAGTCGGGGTTTCCATTTCCTGAGATAGGCTATCAGACTGCTGATGCTTCTTTTAACTTAAGCTATTGTACAACTCCTCTTAATCCAACTTGTAATACCTTAGGTATGCTATCTTTCTCTTTTACTCAGATCTTTTCTCCAGTTTTCTTACCATACATCATATTGTAATCTTTACATAAACGTGTGTACGGACATAGAGCAGTCCAGAAAATTCCTTAGCGTTGCTATACTAGTGGCTTACCTCCTTTAATCGGGGTCAAGGCTCCACTATGGCTCTTGTCCTTAATATCGATTATATCTGAATAGTTCTGCCTCGAACCATCTTACACTTTTCCTAAATAGATTCTAAATATGGCAATCACATTGTTATTATTGACTTTCTTTTATTGAGTAATCATTTGACCTCGCTCTTAGTATGCCAATATTCATAAGCTGCACAACTATTCTTGTGCCATTTTCACGAGGTGCGTTGTATTTCAGTCATAATCTTTTCTGCTCTTGGCTTACTCTGTTCTGTATGTGTCATTGTACTAACACGCTTTTATAATTCTTTTTGTCATACTTGTTTTGTTCTCTTTCTCACTTCCCAAGGGGTCACCCATCCCAGTACTACTCTCATTCGAGCACGCTTAACTTCGGAGTTTTGACGGAATCCGATGCATCAGTTTGGGTATGATCATGTCCATCCCTTACGGGGTATCATTTGACGTTTAAGCGTCCCCATTTACATGCGATAGCATTAGTTGATTTTCTTTTACGCTTGTACTTCTTTTGTCCACTTCCCCCCCTTTTAGGGTGTACCTATGTCATTCTCCGTATATCTTCAGTTATTTACACGAGAATGATTCTATTCCAACATATTTAATGGGCTGCACCATATCTACATCTTCTATTAAATCATCCCCACGTTAGGTTGCCTTTCTAGAAAACCCTAGCACAATCGTAGGGTGCTGTAATATTTGGAATATCTCGAATTGAATCTCATCTAATGATTGATACTCGAGTAGTATCCGTAATGTAGTAGTTCACTCAAAGCCACATTCCATTCATCCCAATCAGTAATTAGCGAGGGCTCATAATTGGTGCACATTCCCCACTCGAATGTACTTATACTTTAATGACTCATGTTTCGAGCTTCGTCATTATACTAACTTTGTTCCAGTGGATACCACTAATCCTTAGAGTGGAGTCACGTGTACACCATACTTCTTTACGCCTCCTGAGCTTGCACCTTTGTCGTGTGCCTAAGGCTCATTTCTAATCCTGCTTAAAACCACATCAACTTCGTGGTAGTAGTGGCCTTGTCTTAATACTTTTTCATCGTACTATACCTCCAGTTCGTAACTGTCTATGTCTCTTTTTGTTCGATACTTATACTTAATTAATCGCATCTATCTTGAGTGCCTCTATTAGAACTTCTGTATTATTCCTTCAACTCATTTCCATTTTTGGTTGGGCGTAAGGAATTCCATATTACCCTTTATTTTCTTGCACTAGCCATCCTTTTCGTCATCATATAACCTTTATTCGAAACTTTCCTTATGGAACCTGATAAATCTTCCTTATTTGTTCCATAGTTTGCTTTTCCGTTCCACACCTATCTTTACATTCCATTTACATGGATCACATCATACCTTCTAGTTAATTCCTTACTAAGTTTTGCTTATTCTAATAATGGTTTTTGTTATGTTCACCTGGTACCTTGTTCGCATTCAGACCCATAGTATAATACCGCTTGACTTTCTTCACGATTCTTACTATGGGTTACTTACCCTTCTTAGATAGTCTTGTCCTTAATGTCTCACAAGCTATCTTATTACCACTTCATATCCGTCACAATTCTTTTCCCTTTGTACTCTTGTCTTAACCATACTGTTACTTCCTTCAACTATCACTTGTCATAGTTTATCCCTATGTATCAATTCAGGCAATGCCTTACTATCTCATTTTATCTCGATCTATCAGTCCTCTCCGAGTCATTTTCTTTGGCTTATAGCTCCTTTCTAACTTATTCTACTATTCCAGTATCGTCCTCCTAGTTTCTACTGCCATTAATTCAGCAATTAACTCATTTCTCGAGGTCATCCATACTTGTTTAGTCAGATCTCATCATTGTTGCGAGAACCACGTTTCAAGACATACTATAGCCCTGCAACTCATTCTCTTTTTATTTCTACGAAAATTTGGGCAGAGTTTCCTCTGTATTTCTTACTATCTCAACACCTGCACACAGAAAATGCCAACAATGCCTCACAGGGCCAACATCATATATATTCCTATCGTATTATATCGCAGCCACACAGGGCATACATATATATTCATATCATTTCAGATCGTAGCCACACAGGGCGCCCATAATTAACAGTATGGAAATGAACTTACCTATTATGTCCACTCGAGCTGCACCTATTATACTTTCCTGTTTACCTTTCCTTTCACTTTTCAATTGTATCTGTCAATCGCATTTCAATACCTTACCTAACATAGGGCTTTCGTGCCTTTGCTTACCTGCGTGCTTTGTAACATCCAATATTATCAGTTACTTTCTTCTATCGGCGTTGTCTTTCTGCTAAATTCGCAGCTTAGTATGAGGAATTTCATTTCCTATAGCTCGGCTCTATCGCACGATCTTAGATATGAAAGAAAGTAACATCTTAAATGTCCTGTAGCCTCCTGTCTATAGATGTGGTGCACAACACACCAATAGACAAGACTCTACTAGACATAGTCTGTAGACATTCCAAAGACGAACTGCTCTGATACCACTTCTGTCACGACCCAACCCAATAGGCCGCAACTGGGGTACGACCTGGACCCTCTTATGCGTATTTATCAACTACACTTAAGTTGAACCGTGTGTGATGTGATACTATATACAAAAACCCCAATAGTTTAAAACTTTTTCATGTACATGTAGCCTCTTTCATTTGTATCATATCATGAAAGGGTACGCGAGCCGACAAGGCTGCTATAACAAAAACATTCACAACATATCAAATAGGCAACATCGAAACTAACTCACAAAAAACCCACATATACATATGTCTACAGACCTCTAAGAATAGTAACAACAACATATGGCGGAACAAGGCCCCCGCCGTACCCCTGAATGTACAAATATATACATTAAGTGACCAGCATCAAAATTTAGGCTCCAAAACAGTGAAGCACCTCCGACACAGTTGAGAGGAACTCCTATGCTGATGGATCTCTAGAATAAACATCTGTACCTGCGGGCATGAAACGCAGCCCCCCAAGAAAAGGGGGGTCAGTACGATATATGTACTGAGTATGTAAAGTATAACACATCGTAACTGAGATCATAACTGAAATAGGAATGCAGGGGATAAGTATAACTATTAACAAATTACTGTACCTGCACCTTAGGACATGTAATCCTATACACCATCATATACTGTGCCCGGCCTTCTAGTGAACTCGGTGTCATCATCATTACTTTATAATCACATATCATCGTATCATAATGTATTTCATTTCATCATATCATCGTATACGGTATCATCTTATCATGTATATCATCGTATTATACCCGGTTCACTGCGGGGCTCAGGGTCACAATGTATTGCTTTAATCTCATATGCATGCCTACATAAAGTATCCGGCCCTTTAGTGAGGGACTCGGTGAATGGAGTGGTGTACGTCTATAGCGTACCATCATAATATACATATGTACCTGGCCCTCTAAGGAGGGACTCGGTGTTCCTTCCTTATTTCACCACATATACTATCATATTACAGCCGGCCCGGGACTCGGTGAATAATCGTATCGTCATAACATATAACATATATCACACTTCACGTACGGCATCGTCTCCTCGTGCGTGGAACTATACACATCCGGCCCGGGACGTGGTGAAAGAAGTAGTAACACTATGCACGATAACATAACCCGGCCCATCGTGGGACTCAAGGAAGGATGGGTTACATTATGCACGATTAGAGTAGTGAGAAACCATATGCAACTAAGTCATTATCTAAGACTCGATGAAACAGTCAAGTGAACCGTCACCTGAAGATTGGGGAAGTAATTATCCGAGGTATCCCTTTAGATGTCATTAGGGCTTATATCAGTTGGGGCTTCAGGGATCACAAACATGCATCAGAATAATGCCACACAGTTTATGCAATCAGAAATATAGTCTATGCAATCAGAAACGTAGTTATCTAGTCAAATACTCAACTCATGCAATCAACATCATTTATCATTTCAGAGCCTCTAAAAAGAGGAGTTAGTACCTCTACTTACTATTCATTATATAGCAGGCTCGAAAATAGTAGTTTGACTACTTTCAGACTCTTGATGTTCAGGAGTGACTACAAGTCACGAGTTACAATCAGAGCTCATAAATGGAATTACCTCTAAACCTATATCATATACCATTTAACTCAAAATTAAGCCATTCCAAAGGAAAGAAGAAATAGGCTTTACATATACTAATTTTCATCACATAGAAGACAAAAAGGCAATGACTCAGCTATTACAGAAGTTCTAATATCAAGAAGTAAACAAGAGTCTCGACTCATACTCAGGGCTTTACGAATGGATTGAATCCCAAATATCATGTACATATCATTCATAACTTATATCTAAGACATGCCAAAAGAAAAGAAGAATAGTTCTACATATCTATTCCAAAAACACGCCAAAGGAAAGCTTCACATACCTTGTATGGACTTCTCTTAATCACGTCCACATCGTTCTCCTCGAAACCTATTTAACATGGAAGTAATGTAAGTATTAAAAACCTTGGACTTTTCAGCAACTTAGACTACCCACGAGTATTCATAACATTCATCCCTTCACTCGCCTTCTTGACTAGTTCCTTAACTAGTTAGGATGTTAACGAAAATCGGTCAGCACCTCCCCTATAATGTGCCCTATCCGAAATCCCAACCATGCCCTTAGAACCTTAAGCAAACCAAAAATAGAACCATCAGCCCATACATATACATATTACGACCAAGATTACACAATATAAACCCCCGACAATTAACTCGAAACTAA
The DNA here is from genome assembly GCF_947179165.1 of Solanum dulcamara. NCBI lineage: Eukaryota > Viridiplantae > Streptophyta > Magnoliopsida > Solanales > Solanaceae > Solanum > Solanum dulcamara. The sequence continues at coordinate 5,377,909 of NC_077246.1, read as the reverse complement.
GATACCAAAACTAGAGTTTTTAATCTTTCTTTCGCGAATTCTTTAATTCCAAAGCGGAGGGTCATGTGGATGCAACCAGAAGATCCCACACCTCATTTATAGAACTTTTAGACCCTGCAACACGCCACAACACAACCAACAGCATCCCCCACGCGCAGAACACCTTATTTCGACAACAATTCACTTCTAGCGACTCCAGTTTAGTTTATTCCGAATGCTGAACTTTTCAACCCTTTTCCCAAACTTCCAGAATCCCCTAAGGTGTGTAATACACCCTAATTTAACATCATAAACTTCAAATTAGAGGGTAAGCACTTACCTTTCCCGAAATTGACTAAAACTTGCCGAAATCGCGCCTCAGAATTTTATTTACGTGCTGAATCGTTGTGGCAGCTTGCTGTCTCATTTTTGCTGCAAAAAATCCTAATTTATTACTACTAGTACTTCCATATCATTGTATTATACGCTAATTAATTAATTTACGGAATGAAATCGGGACTTACCTTATTTTTCTCTCAAGCCGTCGCAATTTTCTCTCCTTAGCTTTAGGGTTTTGTTTGTTCACGTTGCTGCTGGAAATTTTGGTGAACAAGCTGAAGTTTGAGATATATATCATTTATATGGGTGGTCCCAAGGGGTGACACGTGTCAGCCCCTAAGGATGACACATGTCAAGCCATGATTGGCCACCGTGTCATGCTGCCAATTAGGGGCTGCCATGTGGCAGCGGGGTCCACCTCCCCCAAGCAGCTGCATCACCTACTTGACCCTAAGTAGGTTCATCACCTGATTGCTTGAGGTGCTGCCACGTGTCGCTCCTCCATTGGCTGCCACGCGTCGTCTTTTTCCCTTCCTCGCGGGTTCGTAATCTCGTCTTACTTTAAGAGCTCATGTAATCCGCACTACGTAAGCTTGGTATATCCTTAAGCAACTTAAGTGTATAAGACTCTTAACTTAGTGTCTTACATAGGTAAATCGAGTCCTACGACTCATTTTTTAGCCACCAACTCTTTCCGGATTCTTATGACTCCATCTCTAACCTCCCTTCTCGCGAGGTATCACAATCTTCTTTCCTTAGAGTTGTTTGATAGTGTCGTAGATTATCCGGCTCACATGATAGTGTCTAAGGAACTTAAGAAGACGTTCCGAGCTCAAGAGTGCGGGGTGTAGCAAGAGTATAATCTGTACTCGAACCCCAGAAACTACACAGCCAACGTAGGTAGGGATGGAACTGTTAAAGTTGGATGCTTCCTGTAGGATCAAACCGTTAAAGTCGGATGTTTTCTATTTATTCATCCTGAAATGATAGGACTTAACTAATCGATGGAATCCATGATTAGGGAGACGTTCATGCCCTGGCAAGGTATAGACGGACGTGGCAACAACGTCTGATTGTTGTACTATCACTGGCTCATAAGTGATAGTTGTCAGATAAGAGAAACTCCCATTTAGGTCTTGATAGTACTCCGAGTCAGTTGAGTTGAGTGGCATATGATTTGGTCTAGTCTAAACTACTTCTTGTTAGACTTAGGACCCTTGAGTGAGTTGTTACATATTTATGAGTTGAGATTTGCGAGTTAGATGATCCTTATCTGATAATTGTTTTATTCAGCCATTTTACATACTCATACATTCCATGTACTGACGCCATTTGGACTGCATCATTTCATGATGCAGAAATAGGTACCAGAGATCATTAACCGACTCATCTTTGATTATCCACACACTTCCAGCTACTTGGTGAGTCCTTCTAGTTTCCGAAGGATCTTGAGCTCCCTGTATAGTTTCATTTTATCTCCTTATTTTGATTGTTGGTAGCCATGGGCTTGTCATTGGCACCTCCTAGACTTTGATAGAGGCTTCATAGACTAGAGTGTGGGGAGGTTGGATTGTTATTTTGAGGAGTCCTATTATACTTATTCTGTTGAGTTAAACATGTTTGGCCTTCTACCCCTATATTGTAAATAGTATGTTATGATTGAACCCTCCTTTGAGTGAATGTGATTGAATGATAGTGTGACTGAATCAGGTGGTTTACTTGAAGGTCAGAAATGGCTTTTGAGTGCCAGTCACGTCTAGGGTACCCTCTCGGGGCATGACATTATTTGATCCGTCTTATTCATTTTTCATTGCAGGTTTCAGATGGAGGTCCATTAAAGACTAGTCAGCCCTTTTCTAATTTAGGGGGTTATCTTCAGTCTTCTTCATCTTCACAAAGACCTACTCTTGACCCTAAGACTTATTACAGATGTGGTGATCCTGGACAAATCAGAATATATTATCCAAGGTAGAGTCACGCTTGGCATGATCAGGGTTATAGAGCCCCAATGGTTAGAGGTAGAGGTGACGACTTTGGCTGGGGCCATCATTCTGGAGGACGTAGTGGCCAAAGTCATGGTGGTTGCCAGTCCGGCCGGGGTGGCGGGCAGGTTAGAACTACTGGAGCACATCCCGATAAGGAAAGTGGTCAGACAGGCGATAGAGCCCATTGTTATGCTTTCCCCGGGAGGTCAGAGACAAAGGCATCCAATGCTGTTATCACATGTACTCTTTTGGTCTGCGATAGCTTGGATTTCATATTGTTTGATCCTAGATCCACATTTTCTTATATATTTTCCGTATTTTTTGATGGACTCCATTTACATTGTGACTTACTTGACATGCCTATTCGTGTTTCTACTCCTATTGGTGAGTCTGTGCTAGTTGAAAAAGTGTATAGGTCTTGCCTTGTGACTTTTGTAGGGAGCAGAACTTATGTAGATTTGATTATTCTGGAGATGGTTGACTTTGATGTAATCTTGGGTATGACTTGGCTTTTTCCAAATTTTGCTATCTTAGATTGCAATGCTAAGACTGTGATATTAGCCAAGCGTAGGATGGATCTGTTGGTATGCGAGGGTGACTATCTTCCTGCTCTAGTTTAGATTATATCTTTTCTTTGTGCTAAGAGGTTCGTGAGTAAGGGTTGTTTAGCCTTCCTAGCACATCTCAAGGATGATAGTTATGAAGTGTCATCAATTGAGTCTATTTCAATAGTGCGTGAGTTTATGGATGTTTTCCCCGTAGACTTACCTAGTATGCCACCTGATAGAGATATAGAGTTTTGTATCGACCTAGAGCCCGACACTTGCCCTATTTCCATTCTACTTTATAGAATAGCGCCGGCTGAGTTGAGGGAGTTGAAGGACCAACTGCAGGAGTTGTTGGGTAAAGGTTTTATTAGACCAAGTGCCTCTCCTTATGGTGCTCCAGTTTTATTTGTAAAGAAGAAGGATGGTAGTCTTCGTATGTGCATAGACTACAGGCAGTTGAACAAGGTGACTATTAAAAATAGGTATCCCCTTCCTCGTATTGATGACTTGCTCGATCAGTTGTAGGGTGCTTGTACGGTTACCACCAACTGAAAATATGGGCAGAAGATGTACCAAAGACTGCTTTTCGAACTAGATATGGACATTATGAATTCTTGAAATGTCTTTTGGGTTAGAAATGCACCTACTGCTTTCATGAGTCTGATGAATGGAATCTTTAAGCCATATTTGGTTCCTTTTGTTATTATTTTTATTGATGATATATTGATCTACTTAAAGAGACGAAAAGAACATGAAGAGCATCTGAGGATTGTTAAGGGAGAAAAGGCTATATGCCAAATTCTCAAAATGTGAGTTCTAGCTTGATTCAGTGTCTTTCTTAGGGAACTGGTTTCTAAGGATGGAGTGATGGTGGATCCTAAGAAGACTGAAGCAGTGAAGAGTTGGGCAAGACCCACTAATGTCTCAGAGGTAAGGAGTTTTGTTGGTTTGGCTAGCTACTACCGCCGGTTCATCAAGGGATTTGCTTTTATTGCTTCCCAGCTGACCAATCTGACCAAGCAGAAAGTTCTATTTATGTGTTCGGACGAGTGTGAAAAGAGTTTTTTGAAACTCAATACCTTATTGACTACTGCACCGATTCTTGCCTTGCCAGTAGAAGGTAAGAATTTCATTATTTATTGTGATGCATCATATTCTGGTTTAGGCACAGTGCTAATGTAGAAGAAGAATGTAATTGTCTATGCTTCAAGGAAATTGAAGGTGCATAAACGTAATTACCCCACTCACGATTTGGAGTTGGCTGTGGTTGTATTTGCATTGAAGCAGTGAAGACATTACCTATATAGGGTAAAGTGTGAAGTGTATATAGGTCATCGCAGTTTACAATATGTGTTCACTCAGAGAGGCTTGAACTTGAGGTAGAGGAGGTGGATGGAATTGCTAAAGGACTATGATATCACTATTCTTTATCATCCGGTAAAAGCTAATATAGTAGTCGATGCCTTGAGCAGAAAAGCAGGGAGCATGAGAAGTTTTTCTCATTTTTAGGTTTTCAGACGTCCATTGCTAGAGAGGTTCAAACTCTGGCTAATGACCTTATGAGGCTGGAAGTAACTGATAAAGGAGGATTCTGGTCCTGTGTGGAGGCAAGATCTTCTTTCCTTGACTAGATTAAAGGAAAGCAGTTTGATAATGAGAATCTGAGCCGAATTCATGATATGGTCTTGCAGGGAGAGGCCAAAGAGGCTATTATCGATAAGAAAGGTATCTTGAGAATTAAGGGGCAGGTATGTGTGCCCCGTATTAATAATTTGATTCAAATTATTCTTGTAGAGGCTCACAGTTCAAGGTACTCTATACATCCTGGTGCAACCAAGATGTATCGTGATTTGAGATAGCATTATTAGTGGAGCAGAATAAAGCATGACATTGTCAATTTTGTTGCCCATTGTCCAAATTGTCAGCAGGTAAAATATGAGCACCAAAGGCCTGGAGGGACTCTTCAAAAATTGCCCATTCCTGAATGGAAGTGGGAAAGGATTGCAATGGATTTTGTGGTTGGTCCTCCAAAGACATTAGGTAAGTTTGATTCGATATGGGTGATTGTTGATATGTTAACTAAGTCTACTCACTTCATTCCATTCAAGGTGACTTATGATGCAGAGAAGTTAGCCAAACTCTATATCCGTGAGATTGTTCGATTACATGAAGTTCCGATTTCCATCATATCAGATAGAGATATGCAATTTACTTCTAACTTTTGGAGGACCTTGCATGCTGAGTTAGGTACTAGATTAGATCTTAGTACTGCATTTCACCTTCAGATTGATGGGCAGTCTTAGAGGACAATTCAAGTGCTGGAGGATATGCTTCGTGCATACGTGATAGATTTTAGTGGTCATTGGGATCAGTTCCTACCCTTGGCAGAATTTTTATATAATAATAGCTATCACTCGAGTATTGATATGGCTCCGTTTGAGGCATTGTATGGGAGGAGATGTAGGTCTCCTATTGGTTGGTTTGATGCGTTTGAGGTAATACCTTAAGGAATTGATCTTTTGAGGGAATCATTAGAGAAGGTGAAATTTATTCAGGAGAAGCTTCTAGCAGCTCAAAGCAGACAGAAAGAGTATGCAGACCAAATGTTCAGGGACATCGAGTTTATGGAGGGATAGAAAGTGTTGTTGAAGGTTTCACCCATAAAGGGTGTTGTGAGATTCGGTAAGCAGGGTAACCTCAGTTTGAGGTATATTGAGTCGTTTGAAGTTTTTAAGCGTATTGGAAAGTGGCCTATGAATTGGCTTTACCTCCAGGTTTGTCTGGAGTGCACCCAGTGTTTCATGTGTCTATGCTAAAGAAATATCATGGTGATGGAAACTATATTATTCGCTGGGATTCGGTCTTGCTTAATGAGAATTTATCTTATGAGGAGGAACCTGCAGCTATTCTTGATAGGGAGGTCCGCAAGTTGACGTCAAGGGAGATTATGTCTATGAAGGTTCAATGGAAGAATCGTCCGGTTGAGGAGTCAACTTGGGAGACTGAGGCAGATATGCGTGGGAGATATCCACATCTGTTCATCGAGTCAAGTACCCTTTTCTATCCTTGCTCTTCTCTTGAACGTTCGGGGATGAATGGTGGGTAAATTGATATATGTTGTAGCGATCCATTAGGTCATTTTGAGAACGAGTCATCCTCCTTTCATAAAATATCCTTTCCATAAATTTAAGTTGAAAATTTTGGAATTTTCGATAACTTTGGTTAATTAGTTAATAGGTGATTTTAGATAATTAATTTAATTGATGGGACAAATTATAAATTTAATTAATATCTTATATCACTTGACCTATGTATAAGAGGAGATTTTAAATAAAAGGGTTCAACAGGTTAATTAATATTATCAATAGTTTAACTAGAAACGACGGAGAACAGAACATAGGAATTTCAAAATTAGTTTCTCATCAAGGCATTGAAGTGAGGGCTTTGAATACTATAGGTTAGATGCTTTTGAGTAGATTTACTCTTTCAATCTATTTATATTCTATGCTAATGTAAGGGAAAGTGGAAGTTAGGTAGGACCATACGAATGTGTTAAGGTTTTGGTGCTTATAGAATTTGGCAGGGAGTGATATAAGAATCTTTTTATATATAATAATGTTTGTAATGATTACAAAACATTGAACAATAGTTATGGTGGAGGGGAAGATGCACGCTGTTCATGGCTGCTGTCACTGGTTTCGTAACCAGTGGCTTCTATTTGAGTTATTATTAAATTGAGTTTTTATATATTGAGATAGGTAATTAAATGTTAGGTGTATTATATTGTATGAATTTCACTAAATTTTATGATATTGGAACAATTGGAACTTAACCTAGGCTTGAAAGTTAAGAAATATGAGACTTGACATGCTAATTGACATTAAGATTAGGAACCCGATTATAGACTTGAATGAGTTGCTGAGTCTAGGTTAAACATATATATATAATATTGGTGTCTACGGATTTGTTTGCTTACAATATTGTATAATTGATAGATTGAAAACATAAGTCTTTGAAGAAAGGAAAGGCATTGGTGGATTAACTTGTTTTACTTCAGTTCTTCGATTGAAGTAGGTTATGGTTTATTCTATATCATAGATAGACTCTTAATAGTGGTTGATAGTCATTGAGTAATGTGTGGAGTTTACTATGCATTTAATTGTTGTGGTTTGGATGGTTGATATGTTGTTGTGATTGGTCTGAAATCCCAAGATCATGGAATCCATAATCTTGAACTTGCCCTATCAAAAATGGTGCCTTGAATAAAGAAGGCTTGATGAAATATTGTTAATGAAGTGGAATGCGATAACAAAGAATGATAAATTAAATTATATTTGGATCGGGTGTCACGTTCCGATACAGTAATATTAAAGGAAAATAAATTAAAATAACTTAATGCTACCCAATCTCCAATAACTCATTTCCCAAAAGAGCATGATGTGGAGGCCTGAGTCCTCATGTGTGATCTTAATATTGTTGATTGATTATATAATTGTTCATTGTGTTGTCACTTGATCTTGATCTTGTTGGTTGTCACCTGTTAAGTGTTATGGTTGATTTTCCGCTATTACTTTATTCATTATTGATTTCTATTTTGAGTCGACCGATGATACCTAATCAGTACATGTTGTTTCGTACTGACCCCTACATGTATTTTTCTTTATTTTATTTTGTGGAGTGCAGCTAGTGTTCCATCGACTTCGACTCGACCTCAGCTATAGCCAGTGTCCAGCACATCAGGTTCCAGGGTGAGCTATTCCTTCTAGCTCGTATTGGATTCTCTCGGACATGGCATGATGTCCTTAGTTTTTGGACACATTAAGTAATTTATTATTCTGGTGTTTGATATTTATGACTTTCAGGTTTTGAAAAAACATATCTAATAGACTTTAGTGGTTTTATTATTTCTTACTCTCATAAATTGAGCTTCCATATTATTTTTATATTTTATAAGTTGAGGTTTGTATCATTGGTTCTTCCACTTAGGAGGTTAAGTGTGGGTGCCACTCATGGCCCATTTTAGATCGTGATATTATTTTTGTTTGGTTTTCAATTACTTTGTTAGTATTTATGGATTGTTCCTTATTCAAATTGTTTTAAATCTTTTCGACATATTTTTTTTTGTTAGCTACTTGTGTAGGTACCATGTAGTACACATTCATAGGTCAAGTAATTTTGTAGAAATTAAATTTTAATTTGCACGGCATGAAAAGTTTAACGAAAATATATAGCAAAATATGATTAAAAAGGAATTTTTTTTAGATCCTTTTTCCGCTTTTAGAAACATCTGAAACTCAGAGCAAATGCCTAAATAATGGGTTAGGTTTTCATTTTAGATACTAAAGATAAAAATATGCCCTCATTATAATTCATTAAGTACTTTTATAATTGGTAATAACTTTTTTAAGAAAGTGTATTTATCGATTTCCGATTCAGTATTCTATAATAATTTGACTCTTTTATCGGCTTATTGTATTTTAGTCGTCTGTATTCCGTTGTCGTAAATAGTTATGATTCTTGAATTCAATTAAACAATAATATAATCAAATATATAAGATATGTAATAACTCATGAATCTCATATATAACTTTCTGTTAATATCTTCATATTCAATTGCATTAGTTTTCTTATGGATGCAAGATAGAAAAGATCACTGCTAGGAGAATAGATAAGTCAACTGAGAATATTAGAGTTTATTGGTAACTCCTTTCAAATAATTTGTTAAATCTTCTAAACTCTCGTTACTTATTTATGAAATAAAGTTATCTTAAAACTTTTTACTTAGAATTACCTCAAAACTTTTTATCCTATTATCTCTTGCTTCAATAGTATTTAATCTATATTCAGTGTTTATTTGTTTTCGACAAGTCGAAGAGTAAATTCGAACAGATTCTTCAGAATTATATTCCTATAACTAGAATCTTCTCTATTCTATATTAATCTAGTTATTTAGCCTAAAATAAAATTATAAATAGCCTTTTATGTGAACCATTCTAAGTAAGATTGCACGCATAGTTTACAATATAAGTTGATTAATATGTGTTATTTCATAAATTAAGGTGTAGCAACATAACATAAAATTTCATAGTTGAATTTGAATGAGGAATAAACACATCCAAATGATAACTTTGTGTATAATATTTTTTTCATGTTCTTCACTGACTTCAAAGTACATGGACATATACAGTTACGATAGTTATGGCTCCTGCGGCAATGTCAATGCTCTCCAAAGAAAAAATAAATTGATGTGATGATAATCAATGTCAATTCACCAAATTCACATTGTTTTAAACTCATGGCACAAGATGCAACCTTAAATATAATTTCACTCTGTAAGTATTTATAATTCTATCTTTATATTTACTGTTATATAGGGTAAAATCAGTTATTTTAATTAATACACTACAAGAAGATTATTAGCTGTAAAATTTATCATTAATCTATTGTTAAATAGTCTGTACCTACACAAATTTGGAATGATCCACCATTAAATAAGATTAGCGATGATTTTTATTAATAAGCAACTTAAACTATCCATCGCTAATTTTTTTTATTTTAATATATGATAAGTGGTTAATTTGTAAAATCATCGTTATAATTAATAAATTTCAGATAATATACCTGAAATTAACTAGTCACATGAGAAATAAACATATCCAAATGATAATTTTGTGTATAATAATTTTTTTCATGTTCTTCACTAACTTCAAAGTACATGGATATATATAATTACGACAGTTATGGCTCTTGCGGCAATGTCAATGCTTTTCAAAGAAAAGAAAAAAATTGATGTGATGATAATCAATGTCAATTCACTAGATTCACATTGTTTTGAACTCATGGCACAAGCTTCAGCCTTAAATATAATTACGCTCTGTAAGTTTTTATAATTCTATCTTTATACTTACTTTTATATTGGGTAAAGTTTGTCATTTTAATTAATACACTATAGAAAGATAATTGGCTATAAAATTTATCGTTACTCTATTGTTAAACAGTCTGTAGCTAAACAAATTTGGAATAAATCACCATTAAATAAGATTAGCGATGATTTTTATTGTCAAGCAACTTAAATTATACAATGCTAATTTTATTTTATTTTTAATATATGATAAGTGGTTAATTTGTAAAATCAATGTTATAATTAATAAAATTAAGATAATATACATGAAATTAACTAGTCACATAATGTTTAGATGAATATGACATGGATATCTTTTACGATTTATTATTATAGTGGGTAAAGTTGGTTATTTTAATTAATACACTACCAAAAAAGATTTCGCTAAATACATAGTCTACATGCAGCTAATATGATATTTAGTTAATCTATTGTTAGTACAACTAATGTCGACAGACTTTTGTTGTTAAGCGACGAAAGCTATCCGTTGTTAATCCTATTTTTTGTTATAGTTATATGATAAATGATTGTTTTGTAATAAAATTACTATCATAATAGATAAAATTCAGTGAATACGTGTGAAATTAACTATTCTCATAATGTATAATATAATTCATTTTAATTGTTAGCTTATCGATATAATTATGCAGTTGTTTGTGATGAACACAACAAACTCTTAGCAAAGAATGCTTTGGACAATGGAGCTTACCTTTGCTTGAAAAAGCCACTTAACGAGGAAATTGTGAAATACTTGTGGCAATATGTATTGAGGAAAAAAATACAAAGGGAGAAATCGATAAAAGGTCTAGAAGCAAATGGCCGAGATCATATGAATGTTGATGACATTTGTAACACCCCTCAAAATTTTCCCCTAGAATTCAAACCCTTCTTGTATATGGGTAGGGTCGAACTCGATTATTGAAGAGCGTATGCATGAGTCAAAATGAGTCTTTGAGAATTTGAGCAGCGTTAGAGGTGAGGCAGGGTCATGAAGGATCCCTAGGATCAAATTAAATCCAAAAGATTCGTCGTGGCTAAGTTTGGGTAGGAGTTCGCATAAGGGGTCGACTTCTAACGACCCTATCCTTTGAAAAACGACAATCTGGGTGGCCCATGACCCATCAAATCAAAGATCGTTGAGTCTTCTTTCCAACGCCACCAAGAACGTAAATTTTGGAGTTCGGAGTCAAAAGATATGACGATCCTAAGATGAACTAGCACGACAGGAATTTCATTCTTGGCCTGGGTTGCAACTGCTGGGGAAATGGCCTTGGCGCTGTAAGGGCGCGACGCGCCACTATCGCTCCAGAAACATGCCTCAGTAGTTTGGTCCTTGGCGCGACGCGCCACTAAAAGTTATGTAGGGTTTTTCAGGCCAAATTTCCAGAACCTAGAAAATTTGGCCTTGGCGCTGTAAGGGCGCGACGCGCCACTATCGCGCCAGAAACATGCCTCAGTAGTTTGGTCTCTAGCGCGGCGCGCCACTACGAGGTGTGCAGGTTTTAGGCGTATTCAGCCTGGCACTGCAATGGTGCGATGCGCCACTATCGCGCCAGGTGCGTTTTTAGCCTATTTTCAGAACTTTGAGGAGGGGTAATTTGGGAACTTACCCAAGTTATATATGTATTACCCTTGGTCATTTTGGGATCAAAATTTCTAGCTCTCTCTCTCTAAAAAGCCCTAGCTTCTCTCTCTTTTCTTCTTCTTCTCCATTCTCAACAAAGAGTTGTCCCAAGAGCTTCAAGATTTGAGTCCTCCATTAAAGACCCAACATCAAGGTTCTGTCCAAGTCTTCACTATGGTATGTAAGGCTACCTAAAACATGGGTTGAGTCCACCCATGTGCCCTATTCTTGCTTTGAGGTTAGATGTCCATAGAAATGGAGTTTCTTGGTATGGTTTATGCTTGTATGAACTTTGTCCCCTATGTATTTGACTCTATATGTGTTGATGTTGTTGAGCCAAGAAGTTACTAAATTGAGCCTTCATGTGAGTATGAGTCGACGAACATGAGTTGTTAAATATGTTTTATTGATCTTCTTAATTATGTGGATTATGGCGAAGGATGTTATTTTCTTAAAAATGCCGCTTATCTTGAATTGTTGACTTAAAGCCTTGGAGTTGTGATGAGTTTCAAGGATTGAGTAAATGGATAGAAGAAATGATTGGTTGTGCTTATATGTTGCTATAAATGTGCATTCAAATTTCTTTTGAAAGATATGACTGAGATTGACCGGATAGTATGATTGGAAAGGATTTGATCATGATAGAGTTGATGAGTTGACAAGGTTGTAATGGGACTTGTCGATATGATTTGATTGAGTTGATTGGTTGGAGTTTTATGATCCTTGAGTCTTGGAAGGAGTATCGAGCACCGAATTGGGCAAAAGTAAAGTCCATACTCGAACCCAATAACTACGTCGCCAAACGTAGGGGGGATTGAACCGTTAAAGTCGGATGCTTCCCCGAGATGTTTGTCCTGACATTATAGGACTTGGTTGGATTAGATCCATGATTTGGTTGATTCGTTCATACCCTGGCAAGGTATGAACGGACGCGGCAACAATGTCGGTTTGTTGTACTTTCACTGGCTCATAAGTAATGGTTGTCGAGTAAGAGAAACTCCCAAATAGGTCTTGATAGTACTCTGAGTCAGATTGAGTTGAATTGTATGTGATTGGTCCCGTCTAAATCATATTCTTGTTTTAGACTTAGTACATTTGATTGAGTTATTATTCCTCTTGAGTTGAGCTTCTAAGTTGATTAATTCTTTCTTGATGTTCGTTGTATTCGACCATTTTACATACTTGTACATTCCATGTACTGATGCCATTTGGCCTGCATCATTTCATGATGTAGAGACAGGTACTAGAGATCATCAACCGGCGCTCCGTTGAAGATCCATATACACTCTCAGCTAGTTGGTGAGTCCTCCTAGTTTCCGGAGGATGTTGAGCCTTCATGTACAGTTTTGTTGACATTTCCTTACTTTGATTGTTGGTAGCCATGGACTTGTCATTGGCACCTCTTAGACTTTGATAGAGGCTTCATAGACTGGAGTGTGGGGAGGTCGAACTGTTATTTTGAGGAGTCTTATTTTATCGCCTTGTTGGGTTTGTAAAGGTTTGGCCTTCGGCCCCCATATATGAATAGTATTCCTTTAATTGAGTTTCCGCTAAGAGAATGTGATTGAATGAATGTGTGACTGAACCAGGTGGTTCGTTCGGAGGTCAGAAATGGCCTTCGGGTGCCGGTTACGTCTAGGATACCCTCCCGGGGCGTGACAACATTGATAATAATAATATTGTTAGAGATGAAGAACAAGCTAGAGAGAAGAATATCCATAAGGCTGAAAATGATGTTGTATCAAATGGTAAATACAAGTTGAGGAGGAAGAGAGGCAGAAAAAGTAAAAAAGAGATTAATGAAGGTGAAATCCATAGCGACATAAATCCGAATCGATCAACTGGCGCAGCAGTACGCGACAACTTTTTCTTTTGGTGCACAATGGTGTTATTAATAAAACTGGTACACGTAAGGTCTGCACACAATGGACTGTTGATCTTCATGCCAAATTCATGGAAGCTATGGAACAACTTGGGGAAGTAAGTAAGTTTACCTCGCTAGTAATTAATTTCGTTGACAATTCGTTTCTATTGTAGCGATATAAACAATGAAAATTTATACTTATAGGTAATATTAATTTGTTTGGGATTATGGAGCAGTGATTATTCTATTTACATGTACCTCGACTTGATATAAAATACTGAAGTAGTGATTAACTTAAATTTACATCCTAATCCAACATGTAGGATGTTATCCGGCGGACATTCTTAAAGTGATGAACTTGCCTGATCTTACCAGGATGCAAGAAGCGAGTCACTTACAGGTACATCCTTAAAAAAATTAAAGTGGTATATATCTATCATATATTTATGTTTGTATGGTAGGGGGAATTATTTTGCAACAAAATAATTTTTATAAAGTTATTTTCTGGTGCTCAGTTATTAAAAAATATTTTGCTTGAATGATTTTTTTACCGAACACTTCTGAGATCCACTTTCTACAACGATCTTAATTTTAATCTTATATTAAAATTATTTATCCATTTTTTTTTAATTTTACATCACTTCCACTAGTAAACGTTTGGAAATTATGCTCATCTTTAGTCCTCAAATGTTTTTATCAAAACACTCGCAAAGTAAAGAGAATTAACAACAGGCTTTTATTGCATGTTTAGTTATAGAAGTTATTTGTTGCTAATTTCTTTTTTTTTGTAATGAACATTCAATGAAATAATATTATTGTCAATCTTTAATTCAAAATATTTTTATCGTTCATCGAGTACCAACAAAAATGTTTTCTATTAAAAATGACTTGTGGCACTCATTTCAAGCACACCAAAATTACAACAAGTTGAGATAATAATTATATTCATAGTCCAACTCTCTTTTGATTTTTTTCTTCTTTCAGAAATGTCGTGACAACAATTGGAGACATCCGAAAGAGAGAAAACATATTCATCACGGATCCTCAAGTGATTCTCAACAAAAAAGTAGCTATAACACATCATTAAAAAGAAAAAAAAGGCGGGAACTGCAAAAAATATGGGAGAATGCCTCGTATTCAAACAAATGTTCCAAATCAAACCCAAAGAGTCCCAGAATTTCCACCAGTTAATACCAACAAAAGTTTGCCCATTTCAACTCAACAACTACTCCTTCACCCACAACTTCAGGTTGATCAACCCCATTACCTCAACCCATCTTTGTCATCCCAAAATGATGCTGGTGGTGGACAACAACAACATAGTCTGTTATTTGGAATGTCGGATTCAGAAAGTCCAAATATTGGGAGCGTTAATTATACCTCTTCTCTGGCGTTTAATAGTGGGGATCATCATGATTACGGCTTGGATCATCATACTCAAAATCATTATAGCTTGGATCTCAATCCGGCCCATGTAACAACACGTTCAGGTAGCACAATGAGGTCTAATATAGATGGCGGAAATGTGACAATTAATGTATTGGGAGCAACAAATGCTAATTTCCAGCAATATATTGGTGAACAAAACATGTTTTATCCATGCGACATTTTTGCGGCAGCAGATGTGAATGGAATTGAAGGAAGTGATTCAAATGAGTGGGAAAATTATGATGCGTATTTTAATTTCAATCATATGGATGATCTCTTCGAAAATCCTAGATCTCCAAGTGCTACCCTACCTAATGAACATGGTAGTAAGCTTGTGCTTCCCTTACTACTCTTTATTTATTTGAAATATTAGTTTGATAGAATTGACTTTTGAGATGGTCACTCAATTATATGATGACATTCTACATGTGCAGGTGGAAGAGACGCTGAGTGTCCAGATATCAAGAAAAGCAAATTTCCTGATGAATGATCAACATGATGATTCAGTTCTATCAGTGACTAAGTTGTTTTCTCAAGTTGAAATTTCTATTTTCATTTAAATTTTCTAGAGACTATTTTGTTTCGTATGATTTGGATTGATTGAACTAATGTTTTAGACAAAAAAGAGAATGTATTAGAAATACTCATTTGAACTTGAGAGTGTCTCTTTTCCTTTCAAGTTCTAGCTCTCGTAATATCTGCCTTGTTGTAACTTGTCTAACGTAGCTTTTCACTTATCTTTTTTCTCTTCCTCTTCTCCAGTTATGCAAAACTGAAAATGAAGCATAAATATAGGTGGCTGGCCTTAATACCCTGTATTTCGATCAATTTTGCACTTAATCAAAACTTCATAACTTAGAACAGTTGGACTATCTAATATACTTGAGAGTAGTTTTTGAGCTTGGGAGTATGAGAAGAGGTTGAGTTGTACTCGACTTCTCTCAACTCAAAGAAAACCAAAACAACAAACAAACATGTTACTTGAACTTACATATTGTAACACCCCTCAAAATTCTTCCCTAAGATTCAGACCTTCCTTGTACACGTGTAGGGTCAATCCTATTTATTTCGAAGTATGTGCTTGAGTTAAGATGAGTCCCTGAGAAATTAAAGAGTGTTGGAGGTGATGTGGGGTCACAAAGGACCCTTAGGACCAAGCTAAGTCCAAAAGGTTTGTCGTGGCTAAGTTTTAGGATGAGTTCGTATATGGGGTCGACTTCTAACGACCCTATCTTTCGAAAGACGACAATCTGGGTGGCCCATGACCTATCAAATTAAAGGTCGTTGAGTCTTCTTTCCAACGCCACCAAGAATGTAATTTTTGGAGTTCGGAGTCAAAAGATATGATGATCCTAAGATGAACTAGCATAACAGGGATTTTCAGGCCTGGGTTTCATTTACTGGAAAACTGGGCTTGGCGCCGCAGTGGCGCGATGCGCCACTAACGTGCCAGGAACACGTCTCAGTAGTTTGGCCCCTGGCGCGGCGCGCCACTACGAGGTATGCAGGGTTTTCAAGCTAATTCCCAAAACCTAGAAAATATTGGCCTTGGCGCTGTAAGGGCGCGATGCGCCGCTATCGCGCCAAGAATGTGCCTCAGTAGTTTGGTCCTTGGCACGGCGCGCCACTAACCGATGTGCAGGTTTTTAGGCGTAATCAGTCTGGCGCTGCAATGGCGCGATGCGCCACTATCGCGCCAGGTGCATTTTTAGCCTATTTTCAGAACTTTTGAGGAGGGGTAATTTAGGAACTTACCCAAATTATATATGTATCACCCTAGACCATTTTGGGAACATATTTTCAGCCCCACTCTCTCTATAGAAAAGCCCTAGAAAACTCTCTTCTTTATCTTCTTCTTCTTCTTCTTCTTCTTCTCCATTTCCAACAAGAGATTGTTCCAAGAGCTTCAAGACTTCAAGCTTTCCATTGAAGACCCAACAACAAGGTTTCTTCAAGAGTCTATTCTAAGGTATGTAAGGCTATCCAAAATATGGGTTGAGTCCACCCATGTGCCCTACTCTTGCTTTGAGGTTAGATATCCATGAAAATGGAGTTTCTTGGTATGGTTTATGTTTGAATGAGTTTTGTCCCCTATTTATTTGATGCTATATGTGTTGATGTTGTTGAGCTAAGAAGTTCCTAAAACCTTCATGTTAGCATGAGTTGATGGAGATGACTTGTTATTATGTTTTTTTGATATCCTTAGCCATGTGATTGTGTTGCTTAAGTCAATTTACTTAAATGTGTTATTCTACTTGAATTGTTGAGCTAGAGTCATAGAGTTGTAATGAGTCTTGAGGAGATGTCATAAATGCTTACCTAAATGAGGCCTGATTGAGTTAATTGGAGGATAGAATTGACGAGTGGATGAGGTCCTAAATGGAACTTGCCATTATGACTTAATTAAGTTAAAATGAGATTAGAGTTGATGAGTTGGCAATGTCCCACATGAAACTAGCTGTGAGGGCTTGTTTGAGATAATTGGAGGGAGTCTTATGAGCATGGAGTCATGGGAGGAGTATCGAGCACCGAAGCGGGTAAGAGTATAGTCCATACTCGAACCCCAGAAACTACGCTGCCAACGTAGGTAGGGATGGAACCGTTAAAGTCAGATGCTTCCCATGGGATCGAACCATTAAAGTCGGATGTTTCCCATTTTATTATCCTAAAATGATAGGACTTGACTAATCGATGGTATCCATGATTAGGGAGACGTTCATGCCCTGGGAAGGTATGGACAGATGTGGCAACAACGTCTGATTGTTGTACTATCACCGGCTCATAGGTGATGGTTGTCGGATAAGAGAAACTCCCATTTAGGTCTTGATAGTGCTCTGAGTTAGTTGAGTTGAGTGGTTTATGAGTTAGTCCCATCTAATCTATTTTTGTTAGATTTAGGACATTTGAGTGAGTTGTCCTGTACATATACATATGAGTTGAGGTCCTGAGTTGATATTGATATTTTCTTGATGTTTGTTTCATACGGTCTTGATAGTGCTCTGAGTCAGTTGAGTTGAGTGGTTTATGAGTTAGTCCCATCTAATCTATTCTTGTTAGATTTAGGACATTTGAGTGAGTTGTCCTGTACATATACATATGAGTTGAGGTCCTGAGTTGATATTGATATTTTCTTGATGTTTGTTTCATACGGCCATTTTACATACTCGTACATTCCACGTACTGACGCCATTTGGCCTGCATCGTTTCATTATGCATGGATAGGTACTAGAGATCATCAACCGGCACTCTGTTGAAGATTCACATACACTCCCAGCTAGTTGGTGAGTCCTCCTAGTTTCCGGAGGACCTTGAGCTCCTTGCATAGTTTCATTTTGTCTATGTATTTTGATTGTTGGTAGCCATGGGCTTGTCATTGGCACCTTCCAGACTTTGATAGAGGCTTCATAGACTAGAGTGTGGGGAGGTTGGACTGTTATTTTGAGGAGTCCTATTATACTTATTCTGTTGAGTTAAACATGTTTGGCCTTCGACCCCCATATTGTAAATAACATGTTATAATTGAGCCTTCCTTTGAGCGTATATGACTGAATGATGGAATGATTGAGTTAGGTGGTTCCTTGTAGGTCAAAAATGGATTTCAAGTGCCGGTCACGTCTAGGGTACCCTCTTGGGGCATGACACATATAAAATAGAATTTATCAAGGAGAAAAGACTCAAGGTAGGGCATCACATTTTAGAGCTTAAGCAACTGAAAATGTTTTGACATATGACTCAAGGAAACTGGAAATGTGAGCATAAGGTCAAGATAGAGTCGACCTAACCCAAACTCGAACCAGAAACATGGTCTTATGGATCGATTTGTATAACATAAATGTGACGAAGGAAGAAAACACATAGAAGGGAAGGGGTATTGGGATATCTGTAGTATAGGAAGAGCAAGGGATGGGCTTGGATCATCATACTCAAAATGATTATAGCTTGGATCTCAATCCGGCCCATGTAACAACATATTCAGGTAGAGCAATGATGTCTAATATAGATGTTGGAAATGTGACAATTAATGGATTGGGAGCAACAAATGCTAATTTCCAGCAATATATTGGTGAACAAAACATGTTTGATCCAAGCGACTTTTTTGGGGTAGCAGATGTGAATGGAATTGAAGGAAGTGATTCAAATGAGTGGGAAAATTGTGATGCGTATTTTAATTTCAATCATATGGATGATCTCTTCAAAAATCCTAGATCTCCAAGTGCTACCCTACCTAATGAACATGGCAGTAAACTTGTGCTTCTATCTCATTTCCCTAACTACTCTTTATTTATTTGAAATAATAGTTCGATAGAATTGACTTTTGAGATGGTCGCTCACTTATCTCATGACATTCTACATGTGTAGGTGGCAGACACCGAGTGTCCAGATTTCAAGAACAACAAATTTCCTGATGAATAATCAACATGATGATTTAGTTCTATCAGTGACTAAGTTGTTCTCTCAAGTTAAAATTTCTATCGCTCATTTTATTTTTCTAGAGACTATTTTGTTTTGTATGACTTGGATTTGCTTGAACTAATGTTTTAGCCAAAATATGAGAATGTATTTGAAATACTCATTTGAATTTGCGACTTTCTCTCTTCCTTTCAAGTTCTAGCTCTCGTAATATCTGTCTTGTTGCAATCTTGTCTAACGTAGCTTTCCAAATATCCTTTTCTCTCTTCCACTTCTTCAGTTCTCTCATAGTTTCTGCAATCTCTCATGTTTTGCCTTAAGATTTTAGAATAAAGAAATCTAGCTTAGGCTCCTTATTGGAACCGTCTTATATATTTCAGAGGAGAAATATCATTTCTGTAGTAATTATGAAAAATTAAGCATCTGAACTGTAAAAGACCTTACACAAGCAATCAAAAAGGTTATATCTGGGGAGTTGCTTCCAATTTCCCTTGTTGCCATGCCATCAGGGCTTAGCATATGTTTAGTCATATAAGGTTGATGTGTTGGAGAGTGCTGAGGTTAATATCGATGGTGAAGTTGCTGGGATGGATGTAAATCAGTAGTTTCTATCAACATTTTCTGTGAGACTTTAGCCTTGCGAACAGGACATTGTGGCTATTGGATTCAGAAGAAATGTTGTGGCAATGTATCTATTTGTAGATGTAAAGTCAGCAATAGAGGTGACCGCATAACGTAATAACAGAACCTCCAGACAGGTTTTACCACTTGTTTTTGCTTCTCTGTTTGCTAATATGCCAGGATGTTATTAACAAAAATGTGGAAATTTATGCAAACAAGAAACATGTGAACTCTGAAAAGCCATCGATACCTCTGCTCAGACATAACGATCATGTCTACTGCCCCTGCAATCACCAGCACTTGACGATGCCTTGATTTTGACATGCTCATTTTCCGTGCCCCGGTCGTTGAAATTTCACTGCTTGTGAAAACTATTTGTTTAGAATAAGAAGTTGGGCACACAATTGGGGTAGTAAATGAAAGGGAAAAACGGAGAGTCCAGCGATCGTTTATTAATAATAAATAAATAAACTCAACATAAATAAGTATAAGCATAGGCGGATAGGTCTTACCATACCAATCCTAATGAGGTAACAAACTCTACTAATTAACAAGCATGAAGAAAATAAGAGCTAGAAAAAACTAGAGATTCTATGATCAATCACAGAGTGTATGATGAAATTACGACAATGAGGATGCTTAAGTAATACAAAAATATAAACGCAAAGAAGAAGGTTAAGTTTTTAATCTCAAACTTTCTTTTATATATGTATGAACTAAAAAGATAGTTTGGCCGTCTAAAGTAACCTAAGGTATTTTCCTCCTCTCTTTTTCTTCAAATCTGTCCAATAACACTTGATAGTTCATCAGTTCTTCTTAAAATTATTGTATCTTGTTGAGTTTGCTCACATTGTCATATGATATTTTTTTCGCCAGTTGCATCGGTAGGTACCTTTGGAACAAATTCCTCAGTTACCTTACCCTCCCAACCAAGTTACCTTCCATGTATCTTCTATTTGCTTTTGTTGTTTCCACTTCTTTGTTGCCAATCCACTTGTGTAACCAAGTCTCAAACCCAAGTTTGTAGATTTTGTGATCAACGTAACTTGCCCGAATCACAAAGGACATTCGCTCCATTATCATATACCTCCACACTATTCGGTCTCTTTCAGATGAGTTAGCCACTGTTGGTCTGAGTATCTGAGATTTCTACTGCAATTTGTGCAATTTCAGATGAGTTATCAAGAACTTAATTAAGTGTGCCAAATCTCCCTGCAAGAGATTAACGTGTTCTCTGTCTCGAAGAGGAAACAACAAACTCCAATAAATAAAAGAAAGACAATATGAGGAACAAAAATAAAATGACATACACATAAAAAATGGATTCATCATTTGGAATATCTATTTTTTTTCTCGTAGTTCCAATGAACCAGTTTCAGTCTCAGCTTTCTAAAAATATGAATGAGACCATAATTTATTATCATAAGCTGATTGTTTTGAGAATTTCCAAGTTAGAGAGTAAAAAAATCCAGGGTCTCTCCTTTCCTGAATGAAAGCCAGGCGATTGTTACATTGATCAAATCTGTATATTAACATCTATTACAGTATTAAGTATTTTTTACAAAGGATGAGTGTTGGGATTTTTGCAGCTTTGATGTTTGACAAAGACAGATGAAACACGTCAGTCAGTATGGTTCAAAGGTACTCTATCACAAACAGTCAAAAGAGTGCAGAAATCAAGGAATAGATAATGCTAATTTCGTGATAAAACTCAAGAAAACAACTATGTGATCAATTGAAGAGTTGTGTTTGACTACAATGCAAAAGAATCAAGGAGTTTGATTTGAAGAAGGTGTCTAAAGAGGCAAGGAGTTTGAATTGAAGGAGTCTCGCTTGAAGTATAACTCTACGTCAAGAGAGTCTGAGTCAATGTGGAGTTTGAAGTGAAGAATAACTCTATGAAGAGTTGTTCTTAAATAGATTACAGAGAAAAAAGGGCAATTGTAAGATTAACTTTGCAAGTGCTACTAGAAAATTGAAGGAACACATTGAAGAACCAAGTCCTATCACAGAGTTTATGTATTAGGAGCTTTTCATTGAGTTGTCATGTTGACATAATCTTAGTTCAATGAGTTATAAATTAAATTAGGAGTGTTTTTTCAAGTTGAGATAATCGAAGACTTAGAAACACATACCTTAGGAGATTTTTGTGTTGAAGCTTACGAATTAGAGTTAGTTCCTAGGATTGCAAGAGTTGTAATCTATATTCATAACTTGAAGTTTAAGAATTAGAGTTAGTTCCTCGGTTTGCAAGAGTTTTAATCTGAACTCATAACTTAAAGTTTAGGAATTAGGGTTAATTCCTTAGGTTGCAGAGTTTGTAATCTTTAACCTTTGGCGCTCAGTAATTTAGTGAAGTTGGAGTTAAATCATGTAGGGTATAGGTCATGGTTTTTTTACACCTTTTGAGTCGGGTGTTTTCCTCGTAAATATTATATTCTTTACTTATTATTCTTACTGCTTTATTGGAACACGTTAGACAATGTGTTTCACTCGTAGGCTAATCTAGAGTAAATAACTAGGTTGCGTGGAATAACAAGTGGTATTAGTGCCAATGTCATGGTTTAATTCCTAAGAGCAACAACTTGCATGAGGCAGGTGTTAAAAGGGGGATTGTTGGGTAATGCCAACATCCTACCTATGACAAGGCCCATGAGGAGCTAGGGTGGCCTGGATCAGAGTTATGATCGAACATAACGCTTGTGTGATGGACTTAGTTAAGAAATAAAGTTATGGCTTTGGTATCAGCTATAACTTTTGGCATAATGGTAAGCGCTTGATCCTAACACTTGTGCGACAATTTTTGAACAAATATAATTTGGCTAAAACAACAATTATTATTTTTTTAGGTCGAATTATATCAAGAAGGAATTTTGTTTACGAGATTAACCTAAGACCATTAACTTTTACTTAAATGGAGAGTTTCGTCATCTGAACTATTGAAACAATATTATTGGGCATGTGTCAAAGAATCCTTAGTCAACTAAAGTCTTAAACTAGCATTGAGTTTTAGGTGAGTCTCAAGAAGTGTAATTAATACTTAATAAATGTAATCTGATCCTTGTGATTCAAGAATTTATTTGGACTGAATAGGTCTTAGTCGTTAAGATCTTGATAAAAGTCTTAATATCATTAATACATAATTTTTGTTTGAATAATTTTCACCACCACACTATCCAAAATCATCGGTCATCAACACTAATGATCTTTGTTAGAACAACCACCACCATCATTACCATCACAAACCACCTCTTCCATTACAACTACTAGTATTGTCGACTACTACTATCAGTCTTTACTTGTAACACCCCGGAATTTGTTTTCGCAAAGACTCAAACATTTCTTCACGTGTGTGTAGACTTGAATCGAAGGACTTGTAATTTTATATATGAGTTAGGATTAATTCCTAAGTAATTGAAGGGTATTAGATGTGTTTTAGGGTCATAAGACATCTCTAACACCAAGTCGAGTCCAAAGAATTAGTCTCGGCTAAGTTTTCGAATGAGTTCGTATAAGGGTCAACTTCCAATGACCATATCTCCTAGAATATATTAAACTGGGTGGCCCACGACCTACCAAATTAAAGGTCTTTGAGTCTTCTTTCAAATGCCACCAAGATTGAAATTTTTGGAGTTCAGAGTCAAAAGTTATGACTATCTTACAACGGACTAGTACGACAGGAATTTCAGGCCTGGACTATAGCTGCGGAAAACCTGGGCTTGGCGCCGCAGTGGCATGACGCGCCACTATAGCGCCATGAACAAGCCTCAGTAGTTTTTTCCTTGGCGTGACGCGCCACTATTAGGCCTGCAGGGTTTTTAAGCCTATTTTCCAAAACCCAGAAAATTTAGGCTTGGCGCTGCAAGGGCGCGATGCGCCACTATAGCGCCAGAAAATAGCCTCAGTAGTTTGGTCCTTGGCGCGACGCGCCACTATTAGGTTTGTAGGGTTTTAAGCCTATTTTGACTTGGCGCTGCAGTGGCGCGGCGCGCCACTATAACGCCAGCAGGAATTTTGCCCAGTTTCCCAGTTTTTTGATGAAGGGCAATTTGGACATTTTTCCTAAACATATATACCCTCACTTGAAACATTTTGGACCATATTTTCTCAGTCTTTTTCCTCTCCAAAGAAACTCTAACATTCATCCCCTCTTCTCTTCCAAATCATCTCCACCAAAATCCTCTCAAAAGCTCAAGGATTCAAGATCTTCAAGTCAAGATAATTTATGACCAAAAATAAATCTCATCTTGGATTCATGTGAATGAATACATAAATCACTACTCTCAGCAAAGTCAACTCAAGAACATCATTAACACATTTTAGTAATATTCTATAGTTTAGGAAATTTCAAGAAAACCTTTATAGAAGGTTCAAATCTTTCACAACTTCTATCCAACACATCTATGAGTATATGGAAGAACTCAATCCATATTTTAGGTTAGCCTTACATACCTTAGAGTAGATTTTGAAGGAACCTTGTTGTTGGGTCTTCAATGGGAAGCTTGAATCCTTGGGCTTTTGAGAGGATTTCTTGTTGGAGATGTTTGGAAGAGAAGAGGGGATGAAGGTGTCATGCCCCGGGAGGGTACCCTAGACGTAACCGGCACTCAGAAACCATTTCTGGCTCCCAAGCGAACCACATAGCCTGATCACACATCCGTTCATTCAGCGGAAAGTTTAAAAATAAAGAATAATTTAGCGGGCAACTCAAATCACCCATCCAACTCAAAGAATAAAGGCCATGGGCCAACAGATCAACTAAAATATTTGTCATTTAAAAATAGTTTGACAAGAATAACTCAAGGATAGAAATTCTCAATCGACTCATCACTATCTAGTCTATGAAGCCTCTATCACTACTATCTAATTGGTGCCAATAACATGTTCATGGCCACCTCAAATCAAAATGAAAAGGGCTAACTCGATACAAGAATACACAAACGGTGTCCTCCGAATGTAGGGGAGGACTCACCAATACGCTGAGTGTGAATAGATCCCCAATGATGCTCCTATTGACGATCTCTTAAACCTGTCTCTGCATCATGAAATGATGCAGGTCCAAATGGATGTCAGTACGTGGAATGTACGAGTCTGTAATATGGTAGAATAAAACATACCTCGAGGAAGAATAACATCGATCCACATATCTCAAAACAGAAAGATAAGAGAGACTCAAATAAGGCGTCATAAATCTAAAGTAAGGATACAGTTTAGACAGAGACCAATCATGTACCATACAATCTAATCCAATTATGTATAATACAGTTCAATCAAATCATTTACAATTTGATCCGTTTCAATCATGTACAATCCGATTATATACACTCAACTCAATAATTAACTCAATAATCAAATCCAATCTAGTCACATACCATTCTATTCAATCCAATCACAATTCATCTAATCCAATATGACCATATAAAATCAACTCAACATTCAACTCAACAATCAGCTCAAAGGACTCAACTCAGTAAATATGCAAATTAAATTATGCAACGTTTTACAATTCAACTCAAAGGACTCAACTCAATAAATAGAAATTTTCAACAGGCGCAACATTGAAGATCATTATTTTTCAGCTATTTAGTGAGTCCTTCTTGTATTCGATGGAACTCTTTATCCTTTTATTATTGTTGAGTACTATGTTTCTTTTGAGGTAGCCATGGACATGTCATTGGCACCGTCTGATAGTGTTAGAGGCTTCCTAGACAGAGTTTGATGATGTAATTAGAGTAGTTCTCCTTCGAAACTACTTCTTCTAAGAATTTCTTTCTTTTATTTGATGTTGATGATGGAGAGCCCACATAAGTATTCTTATTTTCACGTAAGTCTTCCGCTAATTAACGAATAATTGATGAGACCAAGTGGTTCTCTCAAAGGCCAGAGATGGTTTATGAGTGTCGGCCACGCCTAGTCTTCATCAATCATTACACTTCAAAATATCATTTAATCAAATTCATTTAATTAAGCTCAATTCTTTTTCTCTTTCAAAACTCAATAAAATACATATATAGTATTTATTCAAATCACTCATTTTGTCAATGAATATTAAAAACCAACATCTTTACTCAAACACGCGTAAAAATATTCATAAATATCAAATCAATTAGGGTTCATGAGAAAGTAACCACGAACAATAATTCTAATAATATGAGAGATAAAAATAATATTAATCTCAATGCATAAATACATCTAATTCAATAGAAGAATAATTAATTCATTTAGAATTCAAGAATTAGGGTAAAACTGAAATATAACTCAATTACGATGAATTTAGATATTGGACGCATGGACGAACTCAATCCAATGCTATGAATAGCCTTACATACCTGGAATTCGAAGCTTTACTCTGAATTGAAGAACTTAATGACCACTCTTGAACTCCTAGCCTTTTCTCCTCGTTGGAGCATTTTGTGTACACTACCTAGAGTGTAAGAATCATTAGAATAGTATTTCTACACTACTAAAAACTAAAACTATATTTGAAAATGAGTAAAAAAGTGTATAGAGAGAAGAATTGCTTGAGAAAGCTTGATGAATAAACTAAGAAAATAAGATGGGTATTTATAGGAGTGGAGGACGAACATAACAATAAATAAAAATAATTATAAAGGATGATCTTAAAAATTCAATGGAGGATTGTGATCTCATGGATGATGTCAAATGGAGGACTATTGATGTCATGGGTAATGTCAAATGGTCTGGATCTTTCCATGGTTGGTGAGATGAACTCTCTTTTAACGGAATACCTTTTTTGGAGCTGCGTTTAAACAAGATATATTCCTCATTAGGATTTGGTGTATTCATAAGAATTGTAGATCTAGTAGTCTAGTTTTATTTCATTCAAGAAACAACCAATTTAGATCATCTACCGTGAGATATGAATTTTCTTCTACAAATACTTTATTTCACCACAACACCATGTCTTGTAAAAATTAATTTATTTGACCTACGTATCCTCCGAATCTTAAGATATGGTCTCATAAAATTTGTAGGTAATGATGTTGAGGATATGAAGAAATTTGAATCACCTGATATGGACCAATTTATGAAAAGTTATGCCCCAAATATAGAAGCAATATCATTTTCGTCGAGAATTGAAACACCACATACAACGTTTTAGGGGGTGTTATAATATCTCCCCCTTGAGATCATTCATCCTCGAATGAAGATGAAACTAAGGGAAACGAATAACGATTATCATCAAGACATCAATTTCTCAAAAACTCTGATATTCAAATGTTCAAACAACACATACTGAAATAGTTAATGGTGATGATATGGATGAGAATCTCTCATCAAACCTCTTGTAGTAACCAGCCAAACCTAAGAAACTCCTTATGTCGGTTGGAAAGGTGGGTCTAGGCTAATTCTTAACTGCCTCAATCGTTTGAGTATCAACTCAAATTCTATCACCAGATATAATATGACCTAGGAATGCTACAGACGCAAGCCAAAACTCACACTTTGAAAACTTAGCATACAACTGTCACGCCCCGAGAGGGTACCCTAGGCGTGGCCGGCACTCAGAAACCATCTCTGGCTTCCGAGAGAACCACTTGGTCTCATTACTCATTTGTTCATCAGCGGAAGACTTAATAATACTAATGTGGGATTGTCATAATCAAAGGAAAAATATATAATTCTTAGAAGAAGTAGTTTCTAAGGAGAACTACTCCGATTACATCATCAGACTCTGTCTATGAAGCCTCTAATACTCTTAGATGGTGCCAATGACATGTCCATGGCTACCTCAAAAGAAACATCACACTCAACAATAATAAAAGGATAAGGAGTTCCTTCGAATACAAGGACTCACCAAATAGCTGAAAAGAAATGATCTTCAACGATGCGCCTGTTGAGGATCTCTAACACCTGTATCTGCATCATAAAACGATGCAGGTCGAATGACGTCAGTACGTGGAATGTACGAGTATGTAAAATGGCAGGAAGGTAAGGACAGATATCAAGAAACTCCTCTCAAGAAAACTCAGCTCAGAACTCAACATCATCTCAACATGAATATGTAATGCAAGTTTAAAATATAATAATAAAAATAATAGTAATAAGCAATGCTTACTCAGTTGGGAGTTTCTCTAACCGACAACCATCACTTATGAGCTAGCGATGATACAACGAAGCGATGTCGTTGCCACATCCATCCAATACCTTGCCAGGGTAAAGGACATCACCATCTTGGATCCATTCATCAAAGTCCTCTTTTTGGGACTTAAGAGGCATAGCCTCCATCCTACGCTGGCTACGTAGTTCTGGGGTTTGAGTCAATTAAACTCTTACCCAACTCGGTGCTCAATACTACTCCCAAAATATGTGCTCATATTAAACTCATCATCTAGTCTCATTGGACTTTAATTTAAATCATCAAACTCATCTCATTTCATGTTCATCAATCATTATACTTCCAAAAACATCATTTACATCTCATCAAAACATCTTGCTCAAAATATCATTTTTCTCAAATTCATTCAAATTCAACTCTTTTACTCTTTTAAAACTCAATAAAATACATATATAGTATTAATTCATATAACTCTCTTTTTATCAATAAAAATAATAAAAAGCCAACATCTTTACTCAAAACATATGTAAAAATATTTATGAACATCAAATCAATTAGAATTCATGGGAAAGTAGCCATGAACAATAATTCCAATAATATGAGAGATAACAATAATAATAATATTAATGCATAAATATATCAAACTCAATAGAAGAAGAATTAATTCATCTAGAATTCAAGATTTGAATAAAACTCAACTATAACTCAATTATAATAAATTTAAATATTGGGCGCATGGACGAACTCAATCCAATGCTATGAAAGCCTTACATACCTTAAATCCGAAGGTTTACTCCGAATTGGAATACTCTTGGATCCCTAGCCTTTTCTTCTCGCCGGAGCGTTTTGTGTACTACCCGGAGTATAAGAATAACCGGAGTAGTATTTTTATACTACTAATACTAAAACTATATTTGAGAAGAAGTATATAGAGAGAAGAAATGCTTAGGAAAGCTTGATGAATAAAATGAGGAAATAAGGTGGGTATTTATAGGTGGGAAAGAGGGACCTAACAATAAATAAAATAATTATAAAGAAAAATCTGAAAATTTAATGGAATATATTGATGTCATGGATGATGTTAAATGGAGGACAATTTATGTCATGCATGATGTCAAATGCATCTAGATGTTTCCATGGTAGGTAAGATGAGTTCTTTTTAACAGAATACTCATTTTCGAAGCTACGTTTGAATAAGATAAATTCCAAATTAGGATTTGGTTTCTTCATAAGAATTGTAGATATGGAAGTGTAGTTTCATATCGTTCAAGAATCAACCAATTTGGAGCAACCTACAGTGAGATATGAATTTTCTTCTATCAACACTCAATTCCGTCACAGCACTATATCTTACAAAGATTAATTTATTTGACCTACTTATACTCCGAATTTGAAGTTATGTTCTTCATGAAAGTTGTAGGTAAGGATGTTGTGATTACCCAGAAATTTGAATCACCTAATTTGGACCAACCTATGAAAAGTTATGCCCAAAATACAAAGGCTGTATTATTTTTGTCGAGAATTGAAATACCGACATACAACATTTTAGGGGTTGTTACAATATCTCCCCCTTGGGATCATTCGTCCTCGAATGAAGATGAAAATAGGAGACATAAAGAATGAATATCATCAATACATCAACTCCGAATACTCAAATGGTTAATGACTCAAACTCAAGAATAAACATCGACTCAAAGGTAGAAGTAAGGAATATTACCTTGAATATCGTCATCAGAAGGCATAAATAGATGAGGATAGTTAGCCTTCATATCTTCTTCAGCTTCCCATGTAGCCTCTTCAACAAATTGATTTCGCCATAGGACTTTGACAGATGCCACTTCCTTAGTTCTTAATTTGCGAACCTGACGATCAAGAATTTGAACTGGAATCTCTTCATAACTCAAACTCTCTTTCACCCCAATGCTCTCAGCTGGGACAACAAGTGAAGGATCTCCCAAACACTTCTTAAGCATAGAGATGTGAAACACGGGATAAATAGCAGCTAATTCTGGAGGCAACTCCAATTCATAGGCTACGTTACCTACCCTCCTCATAATCTGATAAGGACCAATGTAGCGGGGACTAAGCTTCCCTTTCTTTCCAAATCTCATCACACCCTTCATGGGTGAAACTTTCAAGTATACCCAATCGTACACTTCGAACTCTAAATCTCTTCTTCTAACATTAGTGTAGGATTTTTGGCGACTTTGAGCAGTCCTCAACCTCTCTTGTATGGTTTTCACCTTCTCCATAGCTTGGTGAACCAAGTCTGGTCCAATCAACTCAGCTTCACCAACTTCAAACCAACCAATTGGTGATCTACATCTCCTCCCATACAGAGCTTCATAAGGAGCCATTTGAATACTCGAATGGAAACTATTATTGTATGCAAACTCAATAAGAGGTAAATGATCATCCCAATTACCTTTGAAGTCAATAACACAGGCTCTTAACATATCCTCCAAAGTCTGTATCGTACGCTCTGCCTGGCCATCTGTTTGCGGATGAAAAGCAGTACTAAGGTTCACTCTTGAACCCAAGCCCTTCTGAAATGATTTCCAAAACTGAGCAGTAAATTGAGCTCCCCTATCAGAGATGATAGACAAAGGAACTCTATGCAGTCTAACAATCTCTCTAAGATACAGTTTGGCATAATCTTCTGCAGTGTTCGTAGTCTTAACCGGCAAGAAATGGGCCGATTTGGTCATCCTATCCACAATCACCCAAATAGAGTCATGTTGTTTGCGGGTTCGTGGTAAACCGGTAATGAAGTCCATATTGATCATTTCCCACTTCCATTCCGGTATCTCTATATTCTGAGCCACTCCACAAGGCTTTTGGTGCTCAACTTTAACTTGTTGGTAATTTGGGCACTTGGACACAAACTCTGCTATATCTCTCTTCATTCCACTCCACCAGTATACTTCTCTCAAGTCATGATACATCTTTGTTGAACCTGGATGGATGGAATACTTAGAATTATGGGCTTCTTTCATGATTCTCTCCCTAATACTATCAACACTTGGAACACATAATCTTTCTTGATATCTCAACACTCCATCTCCCCCTTTGGTAAAAGCCATTACCTTCTGCTTGTGAACCTCATCCTTCAGTTGAAGAAGAATAGGGTCCTGATCTTGCTTTTCTTTCACCTCTGCAACTAGAGATGATTCGGCTCCATTTCGTACTATTGTACCACCCTCACTAGAGTCAATAAGTTGAACTCCCAAACGCGCAAGTCTATGCACTTCCTTTGCCAACTCCTTCTTTTCCTCTTCCACATGAGTTGTACTCCCCATAGATAACCTACTAAGAGCATCAGCAACTACATTTGCTTTACCTGGGTGGTAGAGAATGCTCATGTCATAATCCTTGAGCAACTCTAGCCATCTCCTTTGCCTCAAATTTAGCTCCTTCTGGCTGAATACATACTGTAAGCTCTTATGGTCTGTGAACACATCCACATGTAAACCATAAAGATAGTGACGCCAAATCTTAAGAGCAAATACCACAGCTGCCAACTCAAGGTCATGAGTGGGGTAGTTCCTCTCATGAGTCTTAAGCTGCCTGGAGGCATAGGCAATGACTTTACCTTTCTGCATCAATACACATCCCAACCCAACTCTTGAAGCATCACAATAGATTACAAAACCATCCATTCCTTCGGGTAGGGATAGTACTGGAGCAGTAGTCAATCTAGCTTTCAACTCTTGAAAACTTTTCTCACAAGCATCAGACCATTGAAACTTAGCCTTCTTCTGAGTCAGCTTAGTCAATGGTGAGGATATGGATGAAAATCCCTCAACAAACCTCCTGTAGTAACCAGCCAAACCTAAGAAACTCCTTATGTCGGTTGGAGAGGTGGGTCGGGGCCAGTTCTTAACTGCCTTAATCTTTTGAGTATCAACTTGGATTCCATCCCCAGATATAATATGACCTAGGAATGCTACAGACTCAAGCCAAAACTCACACTTTGAAAACTTAGCATACAACTCCTTCTCCTTAAGAGTTTGAAGGACAATCCTAAGGTGATTAGCATGCTCACTCTTATTTCTAGAGTAGACCAAAATATCATCGATGAAGACAATTACAAATGTATCTAGGTATGGCTTGAATACTCGGTTCATGAGGTCCATAAAAGCTGCTGGAGCATTTGTCAATCCAAAGGACATAACAAGAAACTCAAAATGACCATAGCGGGTTCGAAAAGCCGTCTTCGGGATGTCACATTCTCTCACTTTCAACTGGTGATAGCCTGATCTGAGGTCTATCTTAGAGAAACATGTGGCACCCTGAAGTTGGTCAAATAAATCATCTATTCTAGGGAGAGGGTACTTGTTTTTAATGGTGACCTTGTTTAGTTGTCGGTAATCAATGCACATTCTAAGGGACCCATCTTTCTTTCGCACGAATAGGACAGGAGCGCCCCAGGGTGAGACACTTGGCCTAATAAACCCCTTATCTAGGAGGTCTTTCAGTTGTTCTTTCAACTCTTTCAACTCAGCAGGAGCCATCCTATAAGGAGGAATAGAGATAGGTTGTGTATCAGGAAGGATATCAATACCAAAGTTTATCTCTCTATCAGGAGGAATTCCGGGTAGATCCTCAGGAAAGACTTCAGGAAACTCATTCACAATGGGAACTGACTCAAGAGATGGAGTCTGATCATTAATATTTTTGACTCGAACTATATGATATATACATCCCTTAGAGATTAATTTTCTGGCCTTAAGGTAGGAAATAAATTTACCCCTAGGCACTACAGAATTCCCCTTCCACTCTAAGATAGGCTCGTTTGGAAATTGAAACTTGACAATTCGGGTCCTACAATCAACCGAAGCATAACAAGAATAAAGCCAGTCCATACCAAGAATCACATCAAAATCAACCATGTCCAACTCAACTAAGTCAGCCATGGTATCCCTATGATAGATTGACACAGTACAATTTCTATAGACCCTCTCAGCTAAGATAGAATCACCAACAGGAGTAGACACACTGAAAGGCTCAAGAAGACACTCAGGAAGGATCTCAAATTTACTAGCCAAGTAAGGAGTCACAAAAGATAATGTAGCACCTGGATCAAGTAATGCATACACATCAAAAGAAAGGACTCGAAGCATACCAGTAACAACATCGGGTGCGTTTTCTTGGTCTTGGCGACTACCCATAGCATACAGGCGGTTGGTTCCCCCACCTGCACTTGAAGCTGCACCTCTATGATTACCTCTATTCTGTGGAGCTGCAGAAGAAAACTGAGCTCTACTACTTCCATCTCCCTGCCTTTTTGAAGGACACTCATTCTGGAAGTGACCTATCTTTCCACATCCGTAGCAAGCATTGGTGCCCACACGACACTCTCCCAAATGGAGCCTTCCACATCTAGCACATGGTGGTTTCCCTCTAGAACCTTGAGCCATACTTAATTGGGACTGAGAACCTTGAGATCGGAAGTTTTGGTGACTTAGAGATCTTTGATCATACCTGGTATTAGGTGTAAAAGTATTTGTTGGGGAAGGTGCATAATTGGAAGACCTTTTCTGAAAGAAAGACTTGTTACCCTTCCCTTGCTTCTGCTCATTCTCATGCCCAGCAGACTTAGCCTTCTTGCTTAGGTGTTTTTCTCGGTCCTTTTTCTTATCATCCTCAACCTGCTGAGCATACACCATCAATCTAGAAAAATCCATGTCAGAAATCATTAGCATTGCCTTACATTCTTTCTTTACATGTTTGCCTAGGCCAGAGACAAACTTCCTCATCTTAGACCTCATATGGGGAATCATTTCTGGGGCATATTTGGACAATTGAATAAACTTCAAACTATATTCTTTCACAGTCATACTCTCT
Source organism: Solanum dulcamara (assembly GCF_947179165.1). Classification (NCBI taxonomy): domain Eukaryota; kingdom Viridiplantae; phylum Streptophyta; class Magnoliopsida; order Solanales; family Solanaceae; genus Solanum; species Solanum dulcamara. Next base: position 5,344,283 of record NC_077246.1, on the reverse strand, counting down.
TGCTTGAGGTTCACAAACTCCTCAATTTTTGCTTCACGTAGCTCTTGGGGAAAAAAGTTATCAAGAAATGCTCTTTCAAACTCATCCCAAAGAGCAGGCTCTGCATCTTCACCTCTACTTTCTTCCCACTGGTTATACCAGACATTTGCGATATCCTTGAGTTGATAAGACACTAACTCAACACCCTCAATCTCTGTAGCATGCATCGCTTTTAGTATCTTCCACATCTCATCAATGAAATTTTGGGGGTCTTCATCAACGTTAGAACCCGTGGATTCATTCTCAGAAAATCTCTGATCCTCGTGGCAGCAGACGGCTCTTGATAACTAGAGCTAGGAGTTGGTGAACTCTGGCTACTATTTCGAGCAGCCACCAACTGGGTGAGCATAGCAATTGCTCCTCGAAAATCATCCTCAGAAGTAGGAGTGGTCTGAACAGTAGGTACTTGGGGTACCTCAGTAGACCTTGCAGGTCGGCCCCTAGTTCTCCGTGGAGGCATCACTGACTGTGGAACCTCAGTGCTGGGAGCGTTCCTCTGACTAGCTGAACGTTTAGGAGGCATGTCTGAAACGTGTAAACGCACGAATTAGAAAGAAAGCTTTTATAGAGTTAAACTCTATCGCACGAACTCAGATTATGAAAGAAGTGAAATAATTCCTAATGTCCTATAGCTTCCTGATTATAAGTGTGGTGCACGACACACCTATAAACAAGACTCTACTAGACACGGCTTCATAGATACCCTAGGACTCTTGAACTCTGTGCTCTGATACCAAGTTTATCACGCCCCGAGAGGGTACCCTAGGCGTGGCCGGCACTCAGAAACCATCTCTGGCTTCCGAGAGAACCACTTGGTCTCATTACTCATTTGTTCATCAGCGGAAGACTTAATAATACTAATGTGGGATTGTCATAATCAAAGGAAAAATATATAATTCTTAGAAGAAGTAGTTTCTAAGGAGAACTACTCCGATTACATCATCAGACTCTGTCTATGAAGCCTCTAATACTCTTAGATGGTGCCAATGACATGTCCATGGCTACCTCAAAAGAAACATCACACTCAACAATAATAAAAGGATAAGGAGTTCCTTCGAATACAAGAAGGACTCACCAAATAGCTGAAAAGAAATGATCTTCAACGATGCGCCTGTTGAGGATCTCTAACACCTGTATCTGCATCATAAAACGATGCAGGTCGAATGACGTCAGTACGTGGAATGTACGAGTATGTAAAATGGCAGGAAGGTAAGGACAGATATCAAGAAACTCCTCTCAAGAAAACTCAGCTCAGAACTCAACATCATCTCAACATGAATATGTAATGCAAGTTTAAAATATAATAATAAAAATAATAGTAATAAGCAATGCTTACTCAGTTGGGAGTTTCTCTAACCGACAACCATCACTTATGAGCTAGCGATGATACAACGAAGCGATGTCGTTGCCACATCCATCCAATACCTTGCCAGGGTAAAGGACATCACCATCTTGGATCCATTCATCAAAGTCCTCTTTTTGGGACTTAAGAGGCATAGCCTCCATCCTACGCTGGCTACGTAGTTCTGGGGTTTGAGTCAATTAAACTCTTACCCAACTCGGTGCTCAATACTACTCCCAAAATATGTGCTCATATTAAACTCATCATCTAGTCTCATTGGACTTTAATTTAAATCATCAAACTCATCTCATTTCATGTTCATCAATCATTATACTTCCAAAAACATCATTTACATCTCATCAAAACATCTTGCTCAAAATATCATTTTTCTCAAATTCATTCAAATTCAACTCTTTTACTCTTTTAAAACTCAATAAAATACATATATAGTATTAATTCATATAACTCTCTTTTTATCAATAAAAATAATAAAAAGCCAACATCTTTACTCAAAACATATGTAAAAATATTTATGAACATCAAATCAATTAGAATTCATGGGAAAGTAGCCATGAACAATAATTCCAATAATATGAGAGATAACAATAATAATAATATTAATGCATAAATATATCAAACTCAATAGAAGAAGAATTAATTCATCTAGAATTCAAGATTTGAATAAAACTCAACTATAACTCAATTATAATAAATTTAAATATTGGGCGCATGGACGAACTCAATCCAATGCTATGAAAGCCTTACATACCTTAAATCCGAAGGTTTACTCCGAATTGGAATACTCTTGGATCCCTAGCCTTTTCTTCTCGCCGGAGCGTTTTGTGTACTACCCGGAGTATAAGAATAACCGGAGTAGTATTTTTATACTACTAATACTAAAACTATATTTGAGAAGAAGTATATAGAGAGAAGAAATGCTTAGGAAAGCTTGATGAATAAAATGAGGAAATAAGGTGGGTATTTATAGGTGGGAAAGAGGGACCTAACAATAAATAAAATAATTATAAAGAAAAATCTGAAAATTTAATGGAATATATTGATGTCATGGATGATGTTAAATGGAGGACAATTTATGTCATGCATGATGTCAAATGCATCTAGATGTTTCCATGGTAGGTAAGATGAGTTCTTTTTAACAGAATACTCATTTTCGAAGCTACGTTTGAATAAGATAAATTCCAAATTAGGATTTGGTTTCTTCATAAGAATTGTAGATATGGAAGTGTAGTTTCATATCGTTCAAGAATCAACCAATTTGGAGCAACCTACAGTGAGATATGAATTTTCTTCTATCAACACTCAATTCCGTCACAGCACTATATCTTACAAAGATTAATTTATTTGACCTACTTATACTCCGAATTTGAAGTTATGTTCTTCATGAAAGTTGTAGGTAAGGATGTTGTGATTACCCAGAAATTTGAATCACCTAATTTGGACCAACCTATGAAAAGTTATGCCCAAAATACAAAGGCTGTATTATTTTTGTCGAGAATTGAAATACCGACATACAACATTTTAGGGGTTGTTACAACAACTCCCTCTCCTTGAGAGTTTGAAGGACAATCCTAAGGTGGTTAGCATGCTCACTCTTACTTTTAGAGTAGACCAAAATATCATCGATGAAGACAATCACAAACATATCCAGGTATGGCTTGAATACCTGGTTTATGAGGTCCATAAAAGCCGTAGGAGCGTTTGTCAATCCAAAGGACATAACAAAAAACTCAAAATGACCATAGCGGGTTTGGAAAGCCGTCTTCGGGATGTCACATTTCAACTAATGATAGCCTGATCTGAGGTCTATCTTAGAGAAGAATGTGGCACCTTGAAGTTGGTTAAATAAATTATCTATCCTGGGGAGATGATACTTGTTCTTTATGGTGACCTTGTTCAGTTGTCGGTAATCAATACACATTCTAAGGGACCCGTCTTTCTTTCGCACGAATAGGACAGGAGCGCCCCAAGGTGAGACACTTAGTCTAATAAATCCCTTATCTAGGAGGTCTTTCAGCTATTCTTTCAACTCTTTCAACTCAGCGGGAGCCATCCTATAAAGAGGAATGGAGATAGGTTGTGTATCAGGAAGGACATCAATACAAAAGTATATCTCTCTATCAGGAGGGATTCCGGGTAGAACCTCAGGAAAGACTTCAAGAAACTCACTTACAACGGGAACTTACTCAAGAGATAGAGCCTCATCATTAATATTTTTGACTCGGACTATATGATATATGCATCCCTTAGAGATTAACTTTTTGGCCTTAAGGTAGGAAATAAATTTACGCCTAGGCACTACAAAACTCTCCTTCCACTCTAAGATAGGCTCATTTGGAAATTGAAGCTTGAAAATTCGGGTCTTATAATCAACTGAGGCATAACAAGCATAAAGTCAATCCATGCCAAGAATCACATCAAAAGCAACCATGTCCAACTCAACTAAGTCATCCATGGTATCCCTGTGATAGATTAACACAGTGTAATCTCTATACACCCTCTCATCTAAGATAGACTCACCAACAGGAACAGACACGCTAAAGTCTCAAGAAGATACTCAGGAAGAATCTCAAATTTACTAGTCAAGTAAGGAGTCACAAAAGATAATATAACACCCAGATCAAGTAATGCATACACATCAAAAGAAAGGACTCGGAGCATACCATTAACAACATCGGGTGCATTTTCTTGGTCTTGGTGACTACCTATAGCATACAGACGATTTTTCCCCCGCCCGCACTTGAAGCTGCACCTCTCTAATTATCTCTATTCTGCGGAGATGTAGAAGATAAACTGAGCTCTACTACTTCCGTCTCCCTGTCTCTTTGAAGGAAACTCATTCAGGAAGTGACCTGTCTTTCCACATCCATAGCAAGCATTGGTGCCTACACGACACTCTTCCAAATTGAGCTTCCCAAATCTAGTACACAGTGGCTTTCCTCTGGAGCCTTGAGCCATACTTAATTGGGGCTGAGAACCCTGAGCTCGAAATTTTTGGTGACTTAGCGATCTCAAATCATACCTGGTATTAGGTGTAAAAGCACTTGTTGATAAAGGTACATAATTAGAGGACCTCTTCTGAAAGAAGGACTTGTTAATTAATCAAATTCACTTCAAAACATCATTTAATCAAATTAATTTAGAGCCTCCATCAAGATATAACTCCTTAAACCATCCACATTCGGATGAACTGAGGCTAACTCTAATGACAAATCATGTTCATAGACCACCTTACAAAAAGCCTTTAGGGCCCTATACCTCTATACGAAATTCTATTCCAAGAGTACTACCCCTTATTACATATTCAACAAACCATGAGACCTAATAAAGAAACACCTAATACATCGTACATTTACCCATATGCCATCAATGCCACATTCAAGCCTAGTTCTATAACCATACTAATACACTCATTTGAAACCCTTAACAAGAAATCATGAATAGCCTACTACAATCACTCACATATCTACAACCACACATTTAAGCCTACCATTTTAACCACTTTACTGCTTCCTTGAAGTCAATATCACTTAAGAATTTCCATGCCTACCTTAGCAGCTGTACATCCACATTTGTATTAACTACTATCAAGGGCATACCAATATACTCTTACCTAGCTAATGCACCCAACAAGATCCATTTAGCTCTTTTTCTATGTCTATAACCTTAAATGGACTAAGCATGCAAACATCATCACTATACGGAACCACCACGCTCTCTCTCTCTCTCTATCATGTCTCACCTAATATCATTAACATTAGAACAAACAACCGATCTTGATAACTAGGTACTTTATCTCCCCCTTGTGAAAGAACTTCAAACTTTTTATCAACCACCAATTTCTTTTATTTAACTAAGACTAGACCCATGTCTTGCCTTGCTTTTACATCCGATACCAATGATAATTCCAAACCATTTTGTACAAGAATACCACCTTCATTAATATCAATCACCCTTAGGATTAGAACTTTTCTTAAAGGCATCTTCTAAAAATCGCAAAAATAATTATTAGGGGGGAAAAGACCTAGAATATGCTCTATCGCACGACATAGATCATGAAAGAAGGGAAACTTTCCTAATGTCATATAGCCTCCTGATTATAAGTGTGGTTCACGATACACCCATAAGTAAGACTCTACTAGACACAGATTCATACATATCCTAGGACTCTTGAACTTTGTCTCTCATACAAAATTTGTCACACCCCGAGAGGGTACCCTAGGCAGGGCCGGCACTCAGAAACTATCTCTGACCTTTGAGAGAACCACTTGGTCTCATCACTTATTTGTCATCAGCGGAAGACTTAAGTGAAAATAAGAATACTTATGTGGGCTCTCCATCATCAATATCAAATGAAAGAAAGATATTCTTATAAGAAGTAGTTTCAAAGGAGAACTACTCCAATTACATCATCAAAAATCTATCTACGAAGCCTCTAACCCTATCAGACGGTGCCAATGACATGTCCATGGCTACCTAAAAAAAAACATAATACTCAATAATAATAAAAGGATAAAGAGTTCCACCGAATATAACAAGGACTCACTAAATAGCTAAAAAATAATGATCTTCAACAATACGCCTATTGAGGATCTCTTATCACGCCCCGGGAGGGTACCCTAGACGTGGTCGGCACTCAGAAACCATTTCTGGTTCCGTAGCGAACCACATAGCCTGATCACATATCTGTTCATTCATTCAATCAACGGAAGACTTAAAATAAAGAGAATATTTGGTGGACAATTCCCAAATCAACAATCTAACTCAAGAAAGAAAGGCCATGGGTCAATAAATCAAACTTCAATCTTTGTCATTAAAATTGTTTGACAAGAATAATTCAAGGAAATAAAATACTCAATCGACCCATTACTATCCAGTCTATGAAGCCTCTATCACTACTATTTAATTGGTGTCAATGACATGTTCATTTCTATCTCAAATCAAAATGAAAAGGGCTAACACGATGCAAGAATAACATAAGTGGTATCCTCCGAATGTAGGGGAGGACTCACCAATACATTGAATATGTATAGATCCTCAATGGTGCTTCTATTGACGATCTCTTAAACCTGTCTCTGCATCATAAAATGATGCAGGTCCAAATGGATGTCAGTACATAGAATGTACGAGTATGTAATATGGTAAAATGAAACATACCTCAAGGAAGAATAACGTTGGTTTAAATATGTTAAATTAGAAAGATGAGAGAGACTCAATCAAAGTGTCATAAGTCTAAAGTAAGAATACATTTTTAGACAAAAACTAATCATACACCATACAATCCAATCCAATCATGTATAATATAGTTCAATCAAATTATTTACAATTCGATCCTATCCAATCATGTACAATTCAATCCAATCCAATCATATATAATCTAATCCAATCCATCACACATCACCTAATCCGATCCAATCATACACAATCCAATCACAATTTATCTAACCCAATCCGATCATATACAATCAACTCAAAAGACTCAACTCAATAAATATGCAAATTAAATGATGTAATATTTTACAATTCAACTCAATCATCTACAATCACAATCAAACCAATCATATCAAGCACAATTCATTCAATTGGGAGTTTCTCTAACCGACAACTATTATTATATGAGCGAGTAATAGTATAATAAGCCGAGGTTGTTACCACATCCATTTATACCTTGCTAGGGTAAGAACGAATCATCCAATCATGGATCTATCAATCAATCAAGTCCTATTATTTCAGGATAGTAATTTAGGAAATATCCGACTTTAATGGTTCAAGCCTCTCCTATGTTTGGCGACGTAGTTTATTGGTTCGAGTGTGGACTATACTCTTACCCAATTCGGTGCTCGATACTCCTTCCAAGACTCAATATGCTCATATCTATCAAGTGAGTAAAATACTCAAATACTCATTTAGTCTCATTGGACCCTTTCAAATCAACTCATTTTGTCTCATTGGACTCTTTTCAAAACTCAATAAAATCTGGCCTCATTAGACTTTCTTTCAAATCAACTTATCTCAAACCATCAAACTCTTATTTTAAAAATTTGATACCATGTCAACTCATTGAATGCAAAAAATATTAGATGTCTTTAAAACAAAATTTCAACTCCTCAACTCAAACTCAAAATAGGCATTTTTATGTAAAAATGCTCAATTTGTTTATATTCAAAATACTAATATTCAAAATAATTCAAAGACTTCTCAAACTCAACTCATGCTTAAACTCTTTTAAATCAATGATGAAAATAATCATTCCTTAAACTCAAAATAGTGTATACATAGTTTATGCAAAAATATTCACAATTCATTTATTTAAAACTCTTTCTCAAACAATCATTTATACTTATATGACTCCAATCAAATCAAATTATGCAAATCACATATCACATAATCACATTAGACTCCAATCCACTTTATCACACAACATCCTCATCAACATAACCTCTTCATCAATCATTCTACATATGTTAAATAACCACCATTCACATCATCACACACACCATCATCAAACATCCTCATTCACATTATCATCAAACATCATCATTCACATCATTATTAAGCATCATCATTATCAATATCATCACTCACACCATTATCAACCATCTTGCCCCAAAATTCCTATTTAATTTTATATTCCATTTGTAGAAACAAAAGTGATATTCTAGATCTACTAATATTTCATTTCCTTTTTGTCAATCACATTCATAACTATCCCAATTAATTCTTTTCATTCCAACCGATACACATGCACAAAATCCATCAATTTCAACCTCAAGATAATTATGGCAAAATGAAATCTCATCTTGGAAACATGTGAATGAATACATGAATACATACTCTCAACAAAACTCAACTCAAGAACACCTTCAATACATATTAATTTATATACAAAGATCCATTTGTAGTCAATAATATGAAAGATAACTATTTAATAATTAGAGTCATGAAATCATCAGTCAATTACTAGTATAAAAAAAATATTCTAGGGTTTAGGAAAATTTCAAGAAAACCTTCATAGAAGGTTCAAGTCTTTCACTATCTTCATACAACATATCTATGGGGCATATGGAAGAACTCAATTCATATTTTAGGTTAGCCTTACATACCTTAGAGTAGCTTTTTGAAGAAACCTTGTTGTTGGGTCTTCAATGGGAAGCTTGAATCCTTGAGCTTTTGAGGGTAAATCTTGTTGGAGATGTTTGGGAGAGAAGAGGGGATGAAGATTAGGGTTTTGGGGAGGTGAGGAGGCTGAAAATAATGATCCCAAAACTTTCCAAGTTGGGGGTATATATATTTAGGGAAAAAGTCAAATTTGCCCTTTCTCAAAAATTTGGAAAATTGGGCACAAGCTCTCCTGGCGCTATAGTGGCGGCCCGCGCCACTACAGCGCTAAGTCAAACTAGGATTAAAAACCCTGCAACCTAATAGTGGTGCATCGCGCCAAGGACCAAACTACTGAGGATGTTTTCTGGCGCTATAGTGGTGCGTCGCACCCTTGCAACGCCAAGCCTAAATTTTCTGGGTTCTGGAAAATAGGCTTAAAAACCCTACAGGCCTAATAGTGGCACGTCGCGCCAAGGACCAAACTACTGAGGCTTGTTCCTGGCACTATATTGGCGCATCGCGCTACTACGGCGCCAAGCCCAGGTTTTCCATAGTTATAGCCCAGGCCTGAAATTCCTACAATATTAGTTCATCGTAAAAGGATCATAACTTTTTACTAAGAACTCTAAAAATTGAAATCTTGGTGGCTTTGGAAAGAAGACTCAAAAACCTTTAATTTGGTAGGTTGTGGGCCACCCAGTTCAGTATATTCTAGGAGATATGGTCATTGGAAGATGACCCTTATACAAACTCATTTGGAAACTTAGCCGAGACTAATTCTTTGGACTCGACTTGGTGTTAGAGACCCCTTATGACCCCTAAACACATCTAACACACTTCAAAAACTTAGGAATTAATCCTAACTCATATATAAAATTACAAGTCCTTTGGTTCGAGTCTACAGACACGTGAAGAAATGTTTGAGTCTTTGTGAAAAATTTTCTAGGGTGTTACATTATCTCCCCCTTGGGATCATTCTTTCTCAAATGAAGATCAAGCAAAGCTGGAATCGAGGAATGAATAACAATCGAGACTCTATCAAATCAACCAATTGACCATATCAAGCAATCTAGACAATCAATTATTCCAACTCAAGAATAGGCAAATCAATTCAAGTCAAGAGTACGGACATTTCCTTTATCATTCTCATCATTAGGCACGAATAGAACATCGAAAATCTATCAATCGAATTATTCAAACATCTAGATCATCAACCATCGAACTCCAATTCATGAGTGACATCCCTAATCCTCTTCACAATTTCGTACAGCCAATATATCGGTGCCCAAGTTTCCCCTTCTTTCCAAGCCTCATAACACCCTTCACGTACATCTAATCATTTCCCCTAAAAGTCAATAATAGCCTACTTCCATCACTCTCATAGTGATAACCACCCACTCAATCCTATCACTCTAACCACCTCAACTATATCTTATAATTCTCGAGCCTACTTTAACACTTCTACTTCCATTATTGCATGAGTTCTTACCCAGAGACATACTAACATACTCTTACCTATATTTTGCACATTACAAGGTCTTATATTGTTCCTCTTCCACATATTTGACCTCAATTAGATGCGTACAACACAACTATCACCACCGGGAAACACTCACTCTTCCTCATCTACTCTCACTCAACTCCGTCTACTATCATCTTGGTCAACTCATCACTATCAAAAGCTCAAGACTTACTTTGGATCATTACCCTATCATCTCCCCCTTAGCTCAAAGGCAACAACTAATGGATACCAACTAGACACCCAAAGAAACTCATAAAATTAGAGCCTTATTCAAATCTATATTATTTCATATACACATCTTAAGCCTCTTCTTACCAAATGACTTAGCCTCAACTCACTACTTACATTTGAGGGTCATATACCCCTCATTTCATAACACATACTCCACATAAGTTAATATCTTAATCTCTTATATATGTCATGTCAAGCCTACTAAATCAAATCCTAAAACTAGCACTATCACAATCATTCATTACACCTTATTACTCATCTTATAGATACTTCACCCTAGTTGTAGGCCTCAATCAATCACCATTCTCACTATTTGAGTTCTACTTCTCCAACTCCCTCTTTCTAACTCTACAATCATCCTATCAACCATAGCTCACCATGCCTCAGATCACATTCCATCGGATGGTGACACTTATCACTTAAATACACAACTTTACCCTCGAAGGTAACATTTGAATCAAGATCTAAAGATGAGATCCTAGGATACATATCGCTTTGGCTCAATGTACGATCCATATGAATGAGAGTACATCCTTCCAAATCAATAGAGTTAATCACAGTAATTGGCTCCTCTCAAGCCTTGTGCAGTCTCTTTACTTTCCCAAGACTTTATCTTAACTCATCAACAAGAATCTCAGATTTACTGTTCCAACTACCTTGAGTATGAGGGGCAGTCGAATGGATATGGGCAATGCATGAATTAGAAGGAAACTTTCATAGAGTTAAACTCTATCGCATGAATTTAGAATATGAAAGAAAGGAAACAATTCTTAATTTCCTATAGCCTCTTGATTATAAGTGTGGTGCACAACACACTCATAAGCAAGACTCTACTAGACACAGCTTCATAAACTCCCTAGAACTCTTGAACTTTGTGCTTTAATACCATATTTATCACGCCCTAGGAGGGTACCTTAGACGTGGCTGGCACTCAGAAACCATTTTTGGCTCCGTAGCGAACCACATAGCCTGATCACATATCTGTTCATTCATTCAATCAACGGAAGACTTAAAATAAAGAGAATATTTGGTGGACAATTCCCAACTAAACAATCTAACTCAAGAAAGAAAGGCCATGGGCCAACAAATCAAACTTCAATCTTTGTCATTAAAATCGTTTGACAAGAATAATTCAAGGAAATAAAATACCCAATTGACCTATCACTATCTAGTCTATGAAGCCTCTATCACTACTATTTAATTGGTGTCAATGACATGTTCATTTCTATCTCAAATCAAAATGAAAAGGGCTAACACGATGCAAGAATAACATAAGTGGTGTCCTCCGAATGTAGGGGAGGACTCACCAATACGCTGAATATGTATAGATCCTCAATGGTGCTCCTATTGACGATCTCTTAAACCTGTCTCTGCATCATAAAATGATGCAGGTCCAAATAGATGTCAGTACATGGAATGTACGAGTATGTAATATGGTAGAATGAAACATACCTCAAGGAAGAATAACGTTGGTTTAAATATGTCAAATTAGAAAGATGAGAGAGACTCAATCAAAGTGTCATAAGTCTAAAGTAAGAATACATTTTTAGACAAAGACTAATCATACACCATACAATCCAATCCAATCATGTATAATATAGTTCAATCAAATTATTTACAATTCGATCCCATCCAATCATGTATAATTCGATCCAATCCAATCATATATCATCTAATCCAATCCATCACACATCACCTAATCCGATCCAATCATACACAATCCAATTACAATTTATCTAACCCAATCCGATCATATACAATCAACTCAAAAGACTCAACTCAATAAATATGCAAATTAAATTATGCAATATTTTACAATTCAACTCAATCATCTACAATCACAATCAAACCAATCATATCAAGCACAATTCATTCAATTGGGAGTTTCTCTAACCGACAACTATTATTATATGAGCGAGTAATAGTATAATAAGCCGAGGTTGTTACCACATCCATTTATACCTTGCTAGGGTAAGAACAAATCATCCAATCATGGATCTATCAATCAATCAAGTCCTATTATTTCAGGATAGTAATTTAGGAAACATCCGACTTTAATGGTCCAATCCTCTCCTATGTTTGGCGACGTAGTTTATTGGTTCGAGTGTGGACTATACTCTTACCCAATTCGGTGCTCGATACTCCTCCCAAGACTCAATATGCTCATATCTATCAAGTGAGTAAAATACTCAAATACTCATTTAGTCTCATTGGACCCTTTCAAATCAACTCATTTAGTCTCATTGGACTCTTTTCAAAACTCAATAAAATCTGGCCTCATTAGACTTTCTTTCAAATCAACTTATCTCAAACCATCAAACTCTTATTTTAAAAATTTGATACCATGTCAACTCAATGAATGCAAAATATATTAGATGTCTTTAAAACAAAATTTCAACTCCTCAACTCAAACTCAAAATAGGCATTTTTATGTAAAAATGGTCAATTCGTTTATATTCAAAATACTAATGTTCAAAATAATTAAAAGACTTCTCAAACTCAATTCAGGCTTAAACTCTTTTAAATCAATGATGAAAATAATCATTCCTTAAACTCAAAATTGTGTATACGTAGTTTATGCAAAAATGTTCACAATTCATTTATTTAAAACTCTTTCTCAAACAATCATTTATACTCATATGACTCCAATCAAATCAAATTAGGCAAATCACATATCACATAATCATATAAGACTCCAATCCACTTCATCACACAACATCCACATCAACATAACCTCTTCATCAATCATTCTACATATGTTAAATAACCACCATTCACATCATCACTCACACCATCATCAAACATCCTCATACACATCATCATCAAACATCATCATTCACATCATTATTAAGCATCATCATTCACATCATTATCAACATCATCACTCACACCATTATTAACCATCTTTCCCTAAAATTCCAATTTAATTCTATATTCCATTTGTAGAAACAAAAGTGACATTCTAGCTCTACCAATGTTTCATTTCCTTTTTATCAATCACATTCATAACTATCCCAATCCATTCTTTTCATTCCAACCAATACACATGCACAAAAGCCATCAATTTCCACCTCAAGATAATTATGGCAAAAAGAAATCTCATCTTGGGAACATGTGAATGAATACATGAATCCATACTCTCAATAAAACTCAACTCAAGAACACCTTCAATATATATTAATTTATATACAAAGATCCATTTGTAGTCAATAATATGAAAGATAACTATTGAATAATTCAAATCATGAAATCATCAATCAATTACTAGTATAAAAAATACTCTAGGGTTTAGGAAAATTTCAAGAAAACCTTCATATAAGGTTCAAGTCTTTCACCATCTTCATTCAACACATCTATGGGACATATGAAAGAACTCAATCCATATTTTAGGTTAGCCTTACATACCTTAGAGTAGATTTTTGAAGAAACCTTATTGTTGGGTATTCAATGGGAAGCTTGAATCCTTGAGCTTTTGAGGGCAAATCTTATTGGAGATGTTCTGGAGAGAAGAGGGAATGAAGATTAGGGTTTTTGGGAGGTGAGTAGGCTGAAAATAATGATCCCAAAATGTTCCAAGTTGGGGGTATATATAATTAGGGAAAAAATCCAATTTGCCCTTTCTAAAAAATATGGAAAACTAGGCACAAACTCTCCTGGCGCTATAGTGGCACACCGCACCACTACAGCGCTAAGTCAAAATAGGCTTAAAAACCCTGTAACTGAATAGTGGCGCATCGTGCCAAGGACCAAACTACTGAGGCTATTTTCTGGCGCTATAGTGGCGCGTCGCGCCCTTGCAGCGCCAAGCCTAAATTTTTTGAGTTCTGGAAAATAGGCTTAAAAATCCTGCAGGCCTAATAGTGGCACATCGTGCCAAGGACCAAACTACTGAGGCTTTTTCCTGGCGCTATAGTGGCGCGTCGCGCCACTACGGCGCCAAGCCTAGGTTTTCCGTAGTTATAGCCCAGGCCTGAAATTCTTGTACTATTAGTTCGTCGTAAAAGGGTCATAACTTTTTACTCCAAACTCCAAAAATTGCAATCTTGGTGGCTTTGGAAAGAAGACTCAAAGAACTTTAATTTGGTAGGTCGTGGGATACCCAGTTCAGTATATTCTAGGAGATATGGTCATTGGAATTTTACCCTTATACGAACTCATTTGGAAACTTAGCCGAGACTAATTCTTTGGACTCGACTTAGTGTTAGAGACCCCTTATGACCCCTAAAAACATCTAACATACTTCAAATACTTAGGAATTAATCCTAACTCATATATAAAATTACAAGTCCTTCGGTTCAAGTCTACACATACGTGAAGAAATGTTTGAGTCTTTGCGAAAAAAATTCCAGGGTATTACATCTCTAGCACCTGTATTTGCATCATAAAATGATGTAGGTCGATTAATGTCAGTACATGGAATGTACGAGTATGTAATATGGCAAGAAATTAAGGACAAATATCAAGAAACTCCTGTCAGGAAGACTAGGCTCAGAACTCAATATCATCTCAACATCAATATGTAATGCAAGTTTAAAAATAATAAGAAGAAGAAATGCTTACTCAATTGGGAGTTTCTCTAACCGAAACCAATCACTTATGAGCTAGTGATGATACAACGAAGCGATGTTGTTGCCACATCCATCCAATACCTTACCAGGGTAAAGGACATCACCATCATGGATCCAATCATCAAAGTCCTCTTTTTGGGACTTAAGATTCATAGCCTCCATCCTACGTTGGCTATGTAGTTCTGGGGTTTGAGTCAATTAAACTCTTACCCAACTCGGTGCTCAATACTACTCCCAAAATATATGCTCAAATTAACTTCTTCATCTAGTCCCATTGGATTTTAATTTAAAGAATCAAACTCATCTCATTACCTCTTCATCAATCATTATACTTCAAAAACATCATTTAAATCTCATCAAAACATCTTGCTCAAAACATCATTTAAACTAAAGAATCAAATTCATTTAAACTCAGTTCTTTTCCTCTTTCAAACTTAATAAAATACATATATAGTATTAATTTAAATTACTTTTTTTGTCAATGAATATTAAAATCCAACATCTTTACTCAAACACGCGTAAAAATATTTATTAACATCAAATCAATTAGGGTTCATAGAAAAGTAACCACGAACAAAAATTCCAATAATATGAGAGGTAAAAATAATAATAATTACAATGCATAAATATATCTAATTCAATCGAGGAAGAACTAACTCATTTAGAATTCAATAATTAGGGTAAAACTCAACTATAACTCAATTACGATGAATTTAGATATTGAGCGCATGGAAGAACTCAATCCAATGCTATAAATAGCCTTACATACCTGAAATCCAAAATTTTACTCCGAATTGGAACACTCTTGAACCCCTAGCCTTTTTTTGTGATGACCTTCTCTTCGGGTCCACTTATTTAGGTGAAAGGAGATCCCCTGAGGTGGGATGTAAATGAGCCAGAGGTTCCGGGTTCGATTCATGTAAAAAAGAATCAACATAAGTCAATATAGACAAATAAACTTCAAATATTCAAGAATCTATACATTTGGAAAGATTTCATCATTTTGAATTAAAATGTTAGGTTGAGAAAACATGTGGGCTCCATGGGTGGAAGGATCTATGGATAAAAACCCACGTACCTTAGAGTAGAACTTAAAAAAATCTTAATATTAGGTCCTAAATGGGAAGCTTGAATCCTTTGAGTTTAGCAAATTTATTGGAGATGATTTGAGAGAGAAGAGGATGAAGTTTAGGGTTTTGGGGAGGCAAAAGACTGCAAAAATGACCCCAAAACGCGTCCAAGTACGTCTATATATGTTCAGGGAACTATCCAAGTTGCCCTTACTTGAAACTGGAAATTTTTGCTAAATTTTGAACTAACTGGAAGCAGGTCCGCGACGTAGCGGTGTCCCCCTTCAGTTTATTTTTTCCTAAAATTAAAATTTGAGCCAAGATTGACCAAGTCCGCATCGCGGACTTGGCGCACACCTTTCTGGTTAAGAGGACATAACGATTTACTTCGAACTCCAAATAATGTAATCTTGGTGGCGTTGGCAATCAAAGACCTTTAATTTTATAGGTCATGGTCTACCTAATTGATTATATGCTAAGAGATATGGTCATTTGAAGTTGACCCTTATATGGACTCATACGAAAACATAGCCGATAGAAATTCTTTAGACTTGGCTTGGTATTAGAGATCTCTTATGACCCTAAACCACATCTAATACACTCTAAATACTTAGTAATTGATCCTAACTCATATATACAATTAGAAGTCGATGAGTTCAGGCCTATACTCCTATGAAGAATGGTTCGGGTCTTGGCATAGAAATTTTTGAAATGTTACAAATTCCATCAACTATATCAGTTCTGGAATGTGGAAATTGGTCTAGGAAAATTGCCGGAAATAGATTTGTTGTTAAAACATAGAATTTAGGTCCAAAGTTGAAAATTGAGTTAAGGTTTGATCCAAGTTTGACTTTGATCAATATTTGGGGTTTGGGTGCTCGGATTAGATTTATGATGGTTCTGATGGTTTTGGAAGGTGATTCTAACACTGGAAATGGCTTCGTTAGAATTTTTAGAGGTATTGAGGGTATTTTGGGTATTTTAAGTGCCAAAACTAGTTTAGTTGCGACTTATCAAATTCTAGGTCAAGGAGGCTTTAAATTTGAATTTTAATGATTTCATTGAGTCCAGAACGTCAAATTGAGTAGGGTTCCATATATGGTTTGTTTATATGGGTTTTCAAACGAATCCCGAGGGTCTATTTTGTGACTTTGAGACTTGCCAAAAATCTGCTATTTGGTACCTAGGAACTCTTCTCCACATTCTCTATGCCTTCTACTCATTCAGGTAGGGTAATGCTTTCCTTCTCCACGTTTACGGAGGAAGGTTTGCGTTCGTGGAGTCTGATGAGTTCCTTCTCTGTGTTTGCAGAAGAAAGGTCATGTTCGCGGAGTGATGTATTTGTTGTCTTCGTGTTTGAGGAGTAAGTCATCTGCGTTCGCGGAGAACAAACTCTGCCTAAATAGTGTTTATTTTGGATTTCGCCATTTTCACCAATTTTATCATATCAAAGCTCGATTTAGGCGATTTTCGAAGAGTTTTTCATGGAAAACTATTGAGTAAGTCATTTTCAACTTATATCCTTGATTTTAGTTGATTAATTCTTGATTTTAACATCAAAATTTGGATTTCAAATTGGAGATTTTCGGGGGGTTTCCTAATTCGAAATTCTATCAAAAATTAGGTTTGTGAACTCATTTTAACCCCATTTTAAAATTGGTTTTCACCATTAGATTCCTTATTAGTTGGAGAATGTTTTCATCTAAAAATAATCAGATTTCGAGTTTGATTTTTGAAATGGAATTTTTGACCATTTTACCCTTTTTACTCGAATTGGTTGATTTTAGTGTCATTAGCTTCGAAATGTGATTGTGAGTCTATACTTGATTAAATTGTGGTGATTTGGAGTATCGTCAAAGGTGAAAATGAGTGATTTCTGATTTTTCGTGATTTTTGACTAACACAAGTGGAATTCTAACCTTTTTTACCTATGTTGAACCTTCTATTTTCCTTTATGAGGGGATTAGGGTATGTTGGGTCATTAGATTGAATTGAATTATATGAGTTGAAGTGTGATAGTTGAAATTTGGACAGGGTTAATTGTCTAAGTGTTGTGAACTATGGGACATTAATCTATTGTGTGATTGTGGATTATATGACATCTTATGTGAATATTTACCCTGTTTCATTCATTATTTATGCATGTATTATATTTGTGATAGCGGAGAAATAATATGAGTCAGGTACTGGATATTAGGAGTGAGGTTTCTACTGATCGAGGTGATTTGCCAAGGTTTTGGTGACCGAGGTCTCTTCCGGTGGATATTATGGCCAAGGTTTCTTCTGGCAAATTTTGGCTGATGTCTTTTTCGAAAGATACATGGTCTATGTGAGGCCCCAATGGATTCTGGTCTAAGATGATTAGCTGATGTGTATCGTAGGACTGACATGCATCACGATATTTGACATTGCATTTGCATCTATTTCATCATATGATTGATTGTGATTTGAGATCTCCTGTGTTTTCCAGAGTATAGTGGTGAGAACTTATTTGTACTTTCTATTTATGGACTATTTAGTATTCTGGTATAATTGTGATATAAACTATATAAATTGGGCGGTCTGAATGCAGGTGTGTAGTTGTGAAGGATTGTGGTTGGGATGTCAGGACTACCTATGTTCCGCATTGCTTTACTTAGGATTTAGTTTCCATTTTGATGTGTACTGTGTCGTTGGTGTTCACCCCTTACTTCTACATTTATGTAGGATCTGAGCCCGGTACCTCCTGCTCTTAGTACTTCTTTGATAGGACCGAACTTCTGGATGCGTGAGAGGTAGCAACGTGTCTTTTTCGGTATACTCTCGCGGCCCACTTACTTTATGTTTTATTCTACTTGAGGACCGAGACATATAGACTTGTATCTTTTTCTTTTCTATTGAAATAGTGGCTTGTACATGTGACACCAAGTCTTGGATGGTTTAGAATCTATTATCCGCTTATTCTTATCTATATCATATTAGACTTTACATTTCTACTTTTATTTTCACTTATTTTGAATTATTCAAACTCTTAGGCTAACTCATCTTGGTGGGTTAGGCGAGTGCCTTCACACCCAATTTCGGGTCGTGACAAACATCAACCATAACTACCACCACCACTATAAAACATCTCCACCATCACTAGTGAACATAAATATTTTATTTTTTTAATCAAATAATAATTTTATTTTATTAAATTTGTATTTTTTTTGGTACGATCGAAAAACCGAGGTCATGATAGCACACATCCCAAACTCCAACCTGATGTGTAAGTCAAAAAGTAAAACCATACGAGACTCTCAAAGAAAGTCAGGCCATGAATAGATGCTATAAAAGGAAAACACAAAATTATCTCAAAACTTGGTGTCATAAGTTTAAGAGCATCTAAATACAAATCAGAGTCTGAATATACATTATACGTCTCCGACTATAGAAAAGACTGTAAATGAAAGATGGACTAGCGGTGATTCGGATCCCAAGATCTCACCACTGATCCAATGATGATGTATCCCCTAGAATAAACTATCGCGCTAGATACCCTGGCTAGTATCTACATCAAAAAGGGATACAAAAGTAGAGGTGAGTACAATGCACATGTACTAGTAGGTTTAACCGATTGAGTATAAGGAATTAATCAAAACTATGAAATAAACAAAGGAACTCTTCCACTTGCACGCAGAAAACTCCCACTCTGGCTATGCTTTCCCCAATTTATAAAAAACGGCATGATTAAAGTAAAATATAAATATAGTTCAATATCACAGTAAAACAGATAGAGAAAGAATCACTATCATAGGTATCAATCCAATGCAATGCATTATGATGATGCAATGATATGATGGTATGGTGGGATCAAGGTAGTCGCACAATCTGTCGTACACACTTGCATAGCTGTGCTACCAAGCAGGACCCATGGAGATCTCGCATACCATATACCTCATCACAATCTCAATGTCTCAACTACCTCACCACCCAGCTCGTTGCCAAAGACTCATGATACTTATGTCTCATTCGCTTGCAACTTATTTTGTGGTCAAGGATACAAAAGATGTCACAATTTCTTTCCCAAAAAGAATTTCCACAGTTTTCAACTATCCAATGATCTATGATAATATGAAAGAGGATGAATACATTCACAACACATAAGGCATGGAGACAATATTCAACTCAACATGTAATACAAGGTTCAAAGTTCTCAAAATTTAACCTAAACATGATATTCACCCTCAATAAACAGTACTGGGAATGAAGTACCTAAAAATAATGTGTTCAGCCTTTTTCAAAAAAATTTCAATACTCGGGTATTCTCGAAACCCACAACTCAACCCCTCAGGAGACATTACAAGTCAATAACCTATTCATATCTCTAACTCAGTTAAGTCATGGATTACACAGTCTCAATCACAAATAAATATCACATCAGGCCCCCACAAGGGCTACACGGCACATATAAGCCCCCACACGGGCATCACAATATAAATTATCATTCTCAAACTACATTATGAACCCATCTCAAAGTCTACAATATAGAAGTTGACTAATCAACCCAACTCATCTCCGAGAAGGATAGTCAAACCTACCTCGATAGCCGAAACCACACTCGAACATATCTACCGGATGATCAACTCTCAAATTCAATGCCCAGAATGACAACATACTATATAGTATGAAACACCTGCATCACAAGGAGTCCAATGACATCCATATTGATAGGTTTCAGAATTGAGGGTAAATTAGTCCAAAAATCGATTAACCTCGAAAAGGGTCGAATCTGGAATTTTATTGCAAAATCATGTTCTACCATTAATAAGGAATTCATGGTTGAAAACCCCATAAAATAGAGTTTAAAACAAAGTTAGAAATCACCATTTTTCTTAAATTCAGATTAGGGAAGAAAATAAGAATTTTGGGGTTTAAAACTAAAGATTAGGAGTTGAAATCATGATATAAATGGTGGAATATGATAGATTTTTAGTGAAATATAACTTACCCTATGAAATTTCTTGAAGAACTCTCTAAAAAATCACCCCACCGAGCTTAAGAACTCCAAAAATGGTGAAAATAGGGTTTCCCCTGATATTTCACTATTCAGGTGAAATTTGTTCTCCGCGAATGCGGACATTTAACTACGTGAATGCAGAGCTCGCTGAAAAGACCCTATGCAGATGCAGAGATGGGAAATGTTGCACTCCATGAATGCAGATATACTCCGCGAATGTGGAGAAGAGGCTGGAAGCCCTCTGCGAATGCGGCACATCACTCTGCGAATGCAGAGAAGAGTGGATCAGTGACAGATATCAATAACTTTGGAATATTTCACAACTCTCCTATCGGACCCTCAAGATTCATTTAGAATTCTCTATACACAAACCTTATATGCACTCCAACTAAATTTGACATTCTAGACTCAATGGAACCATCAGAATTTGAATTCGAGATCTCCTTGATCCAAAATCCGATAAGTCGCAACTAAACTAGTTTCGGCACTTGAAATACCCAAAATACCCTCGGAACCTCTAAAAATTAAAACAAAGCCATTTCTAGCGTTAGAATCATACCCCCTCCCCTGAAACCATTAGAATCATCAAAAATCTAATTCGAGTCTCCGTACTTGATTTGTCGATCAAAGTCAAACTTAGCTCATTTAAAACTAATTTTTCAACTTGGGACCTCAAATTCACATATCAACCCAACCTTTGATTTTGACGACTCTCCTAGACCAATTTCCACATTCTAGAGCTTATAGAACTGATGGAATCCTGTTCTGAGACCGGTAGCTCTAGTTGGTAACAAAAACCACTTTTAACGTTTTAACTCTATAAAAAATAAGGATTTGCCCAAATTCACAAACTATTACGACTTGAAAACATTCAACCACGCAAACTGAACAAATAACACTCGGGAGCACTAACGATAGGGGAAATAGTAATTTTGCTAAAATTTCAAAAAATGACCCTCTAAGTCATTACATTTTAAGTATTTAATCATATTTTAATTTAAATTGTATATGTATATGTTTATAATAAGTAAATTATGCACATTAAGATGTTAAAAAGAAACAATATTTTTTTTCAAGAAAAGATGTCACACCCCGAGAGGGTACCCTAGGTGTGGCTAGCACTTAAAGACCATCGCTGGTCCCCAAGTGAACAACTTGGTGCGATCATACATTCAATCACTCAGCGGAAGACTCAAAATGAATTTAAAAGACATTCAAGTGGGCTAACCAAATCCACAGTTCAAGGACAATAATGTATTTCAAACAACCCTCAATCAACTCCATAGCATATGGATAGGTTTGAAAACCAAAACATTACTCAACACTATCATCTATCTGTCTATGAAGCCTCTAATACTATTTAGAAGGTGCCAATGAAAAGTCTATGGCTATCCAACAAGAAATACTTCAAATAAAAGATAACGAATCTAGAGTGCCTCCAAATGAAAGGAGGACTCACCAACTCTGAGAGTAGAAGTGATTGTCAATGATGCGTCTATTGAGGATCTCTATCACCTGTATCTGCATCATGAAATGATGTAGGCCAAATAATGTCAGTACATGAAATGTAAGAGTATGTAAAATTGAAGAAAGAAGGAACAGTCAACAAATACTTACCTTAAGCTTATCAATCATCTCAAGGGATATGCAAAAGTTTAGAATTTAGCAAATGTTTCTCAAATCGACTCAATTATTTACAATCTCAATCAAACAATCCTATCGTGCAAGATTATATCCTAATTGAGTGTTTCTCTAACCGACAACCATCACCTATGAGCCGGTGATGTACAATGAAGTGGTGTCATTGCCACACCCATCCAATACCTTTCTAGGGTACAAATCACTATCATTGGATTGTCACGCCCCGTGATAGTACCCTAGACATGACCGGCACTCGAAAGCCATTTCTGACCTTCAAGTGAACCACCTGATTCAGTCACACTATCATTCAATCACATTCACTCAAAGGAGGGTTCAATCATAATATACTATTCACAATATGGGGGCCGAAGGCCAAACATTATCAATTCAACAAAACAAGTATAATAGGAATCCTCAAAGTAACAGTCCAAAATCCCTACACTCTAGTCTACGAAGCCTCTATCAAAGTCTAGGAGGTGCCCATGACAATCCCATGGCTACCAACAATCAAAATAAGGAGACAAAATGAAACTATACAGGGAGCTCAAGATCCTCCGGAAAATAGGAGGACTCACCAAGTAGCTGGAAGTGTGTGGATAATCAACGGTGCGCCGGTTGATGATCTCTGGTACCTGTCTCTGCATCATGAAATGATGCAGGCCAAATGGAGTCAGTACATGGAATGTACGTGTATGTAAAATGGCCGAATAAAACAATCATCAGATAAGGATCATCTAACTCGCAAATCTCAACTCATAAATAAGTAAAAACTTACTTAAGGGTCATAAGCCTAACAAGAAGTAGTTTAGATCGGACCAAATCACATGCCACTCAACTCAACTGACTCGGAGTACTATCAAGACCTAAATGGGAGTTTCTCTTATCCGACAACCATCACTTATGAGCCAGTGATAGTACAATAATCAGACGTTATCGCCACATCTGTCCATACCTTGCCAGGGCATGAATGCCTCCCTAATCATGGATTCCATCGATTAGTCAAGTTTTATCATTTCAGGACGAATAAATAGGAAACATCCGACTTTAACGGTTCTATCCCACAGGAAGCATCCGACTTTAACGGTTCCATCCCTACCTATGTTGGTGGCATATTTTCTGGGGTTCGAGTACAGGCTATACTCTCACCCGCCTCGATGCTCGATACTCCTCCCATGACTCTATGCTCATAAGACTCTATCCAATCATCTCAAACAAGCCCTCATGGCTAGTTTCATTTAGGACATTGCCAACTCATCAACTCTATTTTCATTTCAACTCAATCAAGTCATAATGGCAAGTCTCATTTAGAACCTTATCCACTCATCAATTCTACCCTCCAATCGACTCGATCAAGTCTAAATTAGATATGCATTTGTAATATCTCACAAACATAACAAACCATTTCTCTCCTCATTTATCACCTTCTTAGGACTCAATACAACTTTAAGAATTTTAAACCGACAACTCAAGAGGAATAACACATTAAGGAAATTGACACATTCAACATAATCACATGGTTAAAGAAATTAACCGAGTATATTAACAAACCATCTCCATCAACTTATGCAAACATAAAGGTTTTAGAAATTCTTAGCTCAACAACTCAACACAATAAGAATCAAATTACTAGAGATAAGACTCGTTCAAACATAAACCATATCAAGAAACTCCATTCTCATGGACATCTAACCTCAAAGAAGAGTAGGACACATGGGTGGACTCAACCCATGCTTTGAGTAGCCTTACATACCTTAGTGAAGACCTGAAGAAAACCTTGTGTTGGGTCTTCAATGGAGAACTCGAATCTTGAAGCTCTTGGAACAATTCTTTGTTAAAGAAGGACTTGGAGAAGAAGAAGAGGAAGAAGAAGAAGAGAGAGGGATTTCTAGAGCTTTTTTTTAGAGAGAGGGTGAGGCTGAAAATTATGTTCCCAAATTCTCAAAGATGATACATATATAATTTGAGACAATTCCCAAATTGCCCTTTTTCCAAAATTCTGAAAAATGGGCTAAAAACATTCCTGGCGCGATAGTGGCGCGTCGTGCCATTGCAGCGCAAGGCCGATTACGCCTAAAAACCTGTACAACTGTTAGTGGTGCACTGCGCCAAGGACCAAACTACTGAGGCACATTCTTGGCATGATAGTGGCGCGTCACGCCCTTACAGCGCCAAGGCCATATTTTCTGGGTTCTGGAAATTGGCTTGAAAACCCTGCATACCTCGTAGTGGCGCGCCACGCCAGGGGCCAAACTACTGAGGCATGTTCCTGGCGCGATAGTGGCACGTCGCGCCACTGCGGCGTCAAGCCCAGATTCCCAATAGTTACAGCCCATGCCTAAAATTCCTGCTGTACTAGTTCGTCTTAGGATCGTTATATCTTTTAACTCCGAACTCCAAAAATTACGTTCTTGGTGGCGTTGGAAAGAAGACTCAATGAACTTTAATTTAATAGGTTGTAGGCCACCCAAATTGTCGTCTTTCAAAATATAGGGTCATTAGAAGCCGACCCCTTAAATGAACTCATCCAAAAACTTTAGCCACGACGAACCTTTTGGATTTAGCTTGGTTTTAGGGGTCCTTTGTGACCCCATATCACCTCCAACACTCTTCAATTACTCAGGGACCCATCTTAACTCATGCATATACTTTATAATACTCGAGTTCGACCCCTCCCATATACCAGAAGGGTCTGAATCTTAGGGAAAATTTTGAGGGGTGTTACATTATCTCCCCCTTGGGATTATTCGTCCTCGAATGATGAGTAACCAAGAATGGACTCAGGGTATAAATCAAAATCAGAATTCAGTCATTCAGCCAATCAAATTTCCAAACAAAGTACCAATCAAACTCATAATGCGCAAACAAATTCAAGTCAAGGAAATAGATATTACGTTCAGCATTCCCATCGGTAGGCACAAATAGATGTGGATATTTAGATTTCATGTCTTCCTCCGCTTCCCATGTGTCTTCCTCAATAAATTGATTTCTCCACAGGACTTTAACTGAGGCGATCTCTTTGTTCCTCAATTTGTGGATTTGGCGATCAAGAATTTGGACCGGAACCTCTTCGTAGGATAGGTTATCCTTAACTCCAAGACTATCAATGGGGACTACCAACAAGGGATCGCCTAAGCACTTCTTCAACATCGAAACATGGAATACCGGATGAATAGAGGCTAGCTATGAGGGTAACTCCAACTCATAGGCAACACTCTCAATCCATCTCAAAACCTAGTAAGGACCAATATATTGAGGACCAAGCTTCCCCTTCCTTCCAAACCTCATAACGCCCTTCATGGGTGACACTTTCAAGTATATCCAATCACCTACCTCAAACTCTAAGTCTCTCCTCCTTATATCGGTATAAGATTTTTGGTGGCTTTGGGCTGTCTTTAGCCTGTCTTGAATGACTCTCCCCTTCTGCATGGCTTGGTGAACAAAATCAGGCCCAATTAACTCAACTTCACCAACTTCAAACCACCAAATGGCTGATCTACACCTCCTTCCATACAAAGCTTCATAAGGAGCCATTTGAATACTTGCATGATAGCTATTATTATATGTAAACTCTATGAGGGGAAAGTGATCATCCCAATTTCCTTTGAAGTCAAGCACATATGCCCTCAACATATCCTCCAATGTCTGAATAGTGCATTCCTCTTGGCCATCCGTCTAGGGATGAAAGGTCATACTAAGGTTCACCTTTGAACCTAGTCCCTTCTAAAAGGATTTCCAAAATTGGGAAGTGAATTGAGCTCCTCTGTCTGAGATGATAGACAGGGGGACCCCATGCAATCTGACAATCTCCTGTATATATAATTTCTCATAATCCTATGTGGTGTCAGTAGTCTTAACTGCCAAGAAGTGAGCTAATTTTTTCATTCTATCCACAATCACCCAAATCAAATCATAATGTTTTCGGGACCTTGGTAAAGCCGTAATAAAGTCCATGTTGATCATCTCCCACTTCCATTCCGGAATGTCGATATTTTTAGCTAAGCCACATGGCCTTTGATGCTCAACTTTCACCTGTTGACAATTCGGACACTTGGAAACGAATTCTGCAATATCTCTCTTCATCCCACTCCACCAATAGATTTTTCTCAAGTCATGATACATTTTTGTGGAGCCCGGATGAATAGAGTATCTGGAGCTATGCGCTTCAGCCATAATCCTCTCTCGAACATCATCGACATCAGGTACACACAACCTATTTTGGTACCTCAGCACACCATCTCCCTCTTTGGTAAAAACCATTACCTCTTGTTTGTGAACAACTCCCTTCAATTAGAGAAGGACGGGATCTTGGTCTTGCTTTTCCTTTACCTCAACCATGAGTGAGGATACAGCCCCATCCTAAACATTAGCTCCACCTTCGTTGTTCTCGTTAAGACAAACTCCCAATCGGGCTAATCTGTGTACCTCCTTCACCAATTCTCTCTTTCCTTCCTCCCTGTGGGCAGTGCTACCCATAGACAACCTGCTAAGAGCATTAGTAACAACATTAGCTTTACCGGATGGTAGAGGATGCTCATATCATAGTCCTTGAGTAGCTCGAGCCATCTCTTTTGCCTCAGGTTGAGTTCCTTCTGGATAAAGACGTATTGCAGGCTCTTGTGATCGGTGAATACATCAAAATACACTCCATACAAGTAGTGGCGCCAAATTTTAAGTGCAAACACCACAGCTGCCAGCTCAAGGTCGTGAGTTGGGTAGTTCCTCTCATGAACCTTAAGCTGTCTTGAAGCATAGTGTCACACCCCGGGAGGGTACCCTAGACGTAACCGGCACTCGAAGGCCATTTCTGACCTCCGAACGAACCACCTGGTCCAGTCACTCCTTCATTCAAGCACATTCTCTTAGCAGGAACTCAATTTAAAGAAATACTTTTCATAATATAAGGGCCGAAGGCCAAACATTTACAATCAAAAGAAGACAATAGAAATAGGACTCCTCAAGATGACCGCTCGACCTCCCACACTCCAGTCTATGAAGCCTCTACTCATGTCAAAAGGTGTCAATGACAAGCCCATGGCTACCAACAATCTAAATAAAAGGAAGAACAACAAAACTGTACAAGAAGGCCCAATATCCTCCGGGAACTAGGAGGACTCACCGACTGGCTGGAAGTGTATGTGGATCTTCAACGGAGCGCCGGTTGATGATCTCTAGTACCTGTCTCTGCATCATGAAACGATGCAGGCCAAATGGCGTCAGTACATGGAATGTACGAGTATGTAAAATGGCGGAATACAACGAACATCAAGAAAGAATAAATCAACTCGGGAGCTCAACTCAAAAGGGATGACAACTCCATCGCATGTCCTAAGTCTAAACAAGGATATGATTTAGACTGGACCAATCATATACAATTCAACTCAATCTGACTCAGAGTACTATCAACACCTATTTGGGAGTTTCTCTTAACCGACAACCAACACTTACGAGCCAGTGAAGGTACAACGAAACGACGTCGTTGCCACGCCCGTTCATACTTTGCCAGGGCATGAACGACGAACACTCATGGATCCAATCCAACCAGGTCCTATAATGTCAGGACAAAATCTCTCGGGGAAGCATCCGACTTTAATGGTTCAATCCCCCCTACGTTTGGCAACACAGGTATTGGGTTCGAGTATGGACTATACTCTTGCCCAATTCGGTGATCGATACTCCTCCCAAGACTCAATGCTCATAAAACTCCATCCAATCAACTCAATCAACTCATATCAACAAGTCTCATTACAACCTTGTCAACTCATCAACTCTATCACAATCAGATCTCTTCCAAGCATACTAATTGCTCAATCTCAATCATATCTTCAAAGAAAATTTAAATGCACATGTATAACATCATCTAGATATAATCAATCATTACCTCCATCCATTTGAGAAAATCCTCATGACTCACCACATCTTCAAGACTTCAAATCGACATTTTTATAATAGGCAACATTTTTAAGAAAATAATATACTTTATCAAATCTACATAATTAAGAAGATCAATAAAACATATTTAGCAACTCATTCCTTCATCATCTCATACTCACATAAGGGCTCATTTTAGGAACCTCTTAGCTCAACAACATTGGCACATAAATAATTAAATAAAATGGAGACAAAGCTCATTCAAATATGTACCATACCAAGAAACTCCATTTTCATGAATATCTAACCTCAAAACAAGAATAGGGCACATGGATGGACTCAACTCATGTTTTGGATAGCCTTACATACCTTAGTGAAGACTTGAAGAAAACCTTGTAGTTGGGTCTTCAATGGAGGACTCAAATCTTGAAGTTCTTGGACTCCTTTTTGGTTGGAAATGGAGAAGAAGAGAAGAGAGAAGGGAGAGGAGCTAGGGCTTTTCTTTAGAGAGAGAGTGGGGGCTGAATAAATGCCCACAAAATACACAAGGCTTGTGTATATATAATTTGGGAAATTTCCCAAATTGCCCTTCCTCCAATTTCTGAAAATCAGGCAAAAACGCCCTTGGCGCGATAGTGGCGCGTCGCGTCCTTACAGCGCCAAGGCCAATTACGCCTAAAACCTGCACAACCTTTAGTGGCGCATCGCGCCAAGGACCAAACTATTGAGGCATGTTTCTGGCGCGATAGTGGCGCGTCGCGCCCTTACAGCGCCAAAGCCATTTCCCCAGCATTTGCAACCCAGGCCAAAAATGAAATTCCTGTCGTGCTAGTTCGTCTTCGGATCGTCATATCTTTTGACTCCGAACTCCAAAATTTACGTTCTTGGTGGCGTTTGAAAGAAGACTCCACGACCTTTAATTTGATAGGTCGTGGGCCACCCAGATTGACGTCCTTCAAAAGATAGGGTCGTTAAAAGTTGACCCTTACATGAACTCGTCCTAAACTTAGCCACGACGGATCTTTTGGACTTAGCTCGGTCCTAGGGGTCCTTAATGACCCCACATCACCTCCAACGCTCTTAAATTCCTCAGGGACTCATCTTAACTCGAGCACATACTTCGAAATAAATACGATGGGCCCTACACGTGTACAAAGAAAGCCCGAATCTTAGGAAGAAATTTTGAGGGGTGTTACATTATCTCCCCCTTGGGATCATTCGTCCTCGAATGACGAGCAACCAAGAATGGACTCGGGTACAAATCACAATCAAAACTCAGTCATTCAATCAATCAAATTCTCAATCAAATATCAATCAAAACTCAAAAAGGTACAAATGAATTCGAGTCAAGGAAATGGTCATTACCTTCAATATCCTCCTCGGTAGGCTCGAATAGATGTGGATATTTAGATTTCATGGCTTCCTCCGCTTCCCATGTGGCTTCCTCAACAAATTGATTCCTCCACAGGACCTTGACTGAGGCAACTTCTTTGTTCCTCAACTTGCGAATTTGGCGATCAAGAATTTGGACTGGAACCTCTTCATAAGACAAGCTATCCTTAATTCCAACGCTGTCAATGGGGACTACCAACGAGGGATCACCCAAGCACTTTTTCAACATCGAAACGTGGAACACCGGATGAATAGCAGCTAGATCTGAGGGTAAGTCCAACTTATAAGCAACACTCCCGATCCGCCTCAAAATTTGGTACGGACCAATATATCGAGGACTAAGTTTCCCCTTCTTTCCAAACCTCATGACACCCTTCATGGGTGACACTTTCAAATACACCCAATCATCCACCTCAAACTCTAAGTCCCTCCTCCTCACAGCGGTGTAAGATTTTTGGCGACTTTAGGCTGTCTTTAGTCTCTCTTGGATAATTCGTACCTTCTCCATGGCTTGATAAACAAGGTCAGGCCCAATCAACTCGGCTTCACCAACTTCAAACCACCCAATGGGCGATCTACACCTCCTCCCATACAAGGCTTCATAAGGAGCCATTTGAATGCTCGCATGATAGCTATTGTTATATGCAAACTCTATGAGAGGCAAGTGATCATCCCAATTCCCCTTGAAGTCAAGCACACACGCCCTCAACATATCTTCCAATGTCTGAATTGTGCGCTCTGCTTGGCCATCTGTCTGGAGATGGAAGGCTGTACTCAAGTTCACCCTCGAACCTAATCCCTTCTGAAAGGATTTCCAAAATTGGGAAGTGAATTAAGCTCCTCTGTCCGAGATGATAGACAGAGGGACCCCATGCAATCTGACAATCTCCTGTATATATAACTTTGCATAATCTTCTGTGGTGTCGGTAGTCTTAACCGCCAAAAAGTGAGCTGATTTCGTCATTCTATCCATAATCACCCAAATGGAATCATGTTGCTTTTGAGACTTCGGCAAGCCTGTAATAAAGTCCATGTTGATTATCTCCCACTTCCATTCTGGAATTTCTATGTTTTGGGCTAGACCACATGGTCTTTGATGCTCAACCTTCACTTGTTGACAATTCGGGCATTTGGAAACGAATTCCGCAATGTCTCTCTTCATCCCACTCCACCAATAGATCTCCCTCAAGTCATGGTACATTTTGGTGGAACCCGGATGAATGGAGTATCTAGAACTATGCGCTTCGGCCATAATCCTCTCTCGAACATCGTCAACATCCGGCACACACAATCTATTTTGGTACCACAACACACCATCTCCCCCTTGGGTAAAAACCATTACCTCTTGTTTGTGTACAACTCCCTTCAATTGGAGAAGGACGGGATCTTGGTCTTGCTTCTCCTTCACCTCTGCCACAAGTGAGGATGTAGACCCGTCCTGAACTGTAACTCCGCCTTCATTGTTCTCTTCCAGATGAACTCCCAGTCGGGCTAACCTGTGTACCTCCTTCGCCAATTCTCTCCCTCCTTCCTCCATGTTGGCAGTGCTACCCATAGACAACCTGCTAAGAGCATCAGCAACAACATTAGCTTTACCTGGATGGTAGAGGATGCTCATATCATAGTCCTTGAGTAGCTCAAGCCATCTCCTTTGCCTCAGGTTGAGTTCCTTCTGGCTAAAGACGTATTGCAAGCTCTTGTGATCGGTGAATACATCGATATGCACTCCATACAGGTAGTGGCGCCAGATTTTAAGTGCAAACACCACAGCTGCCAGCTCAAGGTCATGAGTTGGGTAACTCCTCTCATGAAGCTTAAGCTGTCTTGAAGCATAGGCTATCACCTTCCCCCTTTGCATCAACACACAACCCAAACCAATTCTGGAGGCATCACAATAAATCACAAAACCTTCTGTCCCATCGGGCAAGGTTAGAACAGGAGCAGTGGTTAGCTTGGTCTTCAATTTCTGGAAACTCTCCTCACAAGCATCAGACCATTGAAACTTAGCCTTCTTTTGGGTCAGCTTAGTCAATGGTGATGATATGGATGAGAATCCCTCTACAAACCTTCGATAGTACCCGGCCAAGCCTAGAAAGCTCCTTATCTCTGTTGGGGATGTGGGTCTAGGCCAATTTTTCACAGCTTCTATTTTCTGAGCATCCACCTGAATACCATCTCCAGATACAATGTGGCCTAAGAAGGCCACCGATGCAAGCCAAAATTCACATTTAGAGAACTTTGCATACAATACCTGGTCCCTCAAAGTTTGTAGAACGACCCTAAGATGATAGGCGTGCTCCTCTTCGTTCTTGGAGTAAACCAGAATATCATCTATGAATACAATCACAAACATATCAAGGTACGGTTTGAATACCCGGTTCATGAGATCCATAAAAGCGGCGGGAGCATTAGTCAGCCCAAAAGACATGACCAAGAATTCAAAGTGGCCATAACGAGTCCGAAAAGCAGTCTTCGGAACATCGTATTCTCTCACCTTCAACTGGTGGTAGCTGGATCTCAAGTCTATCTTTGAGAAACAAGTGGCACCTTGAAGTTGGTCGAATAAGTCATCTATTCTGGGGAGAGGGTATTTGTTCTTCACAGTGACTTTATTCAACTGCCTGTAGTCGATACACATTCTAAGGGACCCATCCTTCTTTCGCACAAATAGGACCGGAGCACCCCATGGCGAGACACTCGGCCTAATGAATCCCTTATCTAACAAGTCCTTCAGCTGCTCCTTCAACTCCTTCAACTCAGCCGGAGCCATTCTATATGGAGGAATTGAGATAGGCTGGGTATCAAGAAGAACATCAATCCCGAAGTCGATCTCTCTATCAGGAGGGACTCCAGGCAGATCTTCAGGAAAGACATCCGGAAACTCGTTGACAATCGGGACCGACTCAAGGGATGGAGACTTAATGCTGTCATCTTTCACTCGGACAAGGTGATAAATACACCCTTTTGAGATTAGCTTCCTGGCCCTAAGATATGAAATAAACTTACCCTTAGGCACAATAGGGCTACCCTTCCACTCTATGACAGCCTCATTCGGGAATTTGAACGTGATAATCTGAGTTCTACAATCAATAGAGGCATAACAGACATAAAGCCAGTCCATGCCAAGGATCACGTCGAAATCAACCATGTCTAACTCAACCAAGTCAGCCAAGGTGTCCCTGTGATGAATTGACACGGTACAATCTCTATAGACTCTCTCAGCTAGGACAGAATCACCGATAGGAGTGGCCACACTAAAAGGCTCAAGAAGACGTTCAGGAATTTTATTGAATTTGCTAGCCACATAAGGAGTCACAAAAGATAGGGTGGCACCTGGGTCCATCAATACATAACAATCAAAAGAAGAGACTCGAATCATACCCGTCACGACGTTTGGAGAGTTCTCCTGATCTTGGCGACTACCCATGGCATATAGGCGGTTTATACCTCCACTCGTACCTGGAGTAGCGCCTCTCTGATTACCTCTAGCTGGTGGTGCGGTGGCAGAGGACTGGGCCCTGTTCCCCCATGTTGGGCATTCCCTCAGAAGATGGCCCATTTGGCCGCATTTATAGCAACCAACCCTTCCTGCTCTGCATTCTCCCAAGTGGAGCCTACCACACTTGCTGCATGGTGGCTTTCCCTTCGAACCTTGACTTACACTGGCCGGGGATTGAGAAACTTGAGGTTTGAAATTTTGGCGACTTTGTCCCTGCCGATCATACCTGTCCTGCGGCATCGGTGCGCTGGCGGTAGATGAGGCATAGGTGGAAGGTCTCTTCTGGATGAAGGACCTGTTGCCCTTGCCTTGCCTCTGCTCATTCTCATACCCAGATGACCTTGCCTTTTTGCTCAGGTGCTCTTCTCTGTCTTTTCTCTTTTCCTCCTCTACCTGTTGAGCATACACCATTAATCTAGAAAGGTCCATATCCGAGATCAACAATGCTGCCTTGCATTCCTTCTTCACATGCCTCCCTAATCCGGAGACGAACTTTCTCATCTTCGACCTCATATCAGGAATCATTTCTGGAGCATACCTGGACTGCTGGATGAACCTTAGGCCATACTCCTTAGCCGACATACCTTCCTGTTTCAGATTAACAAATTCCTCCACCTTCGCTTCCCTCAATTCTCGGGGAAAGAAGTGGTCAAGAAAAGCTCCCTCAAATTCATCCCACCTAGCAGGTTCAGCATCTTCACCCCTACCTTGTTCCCACTGGTTATACCAAATGTTTGCCACATCTTTGAGTTGATAAGACACCAACTCGACCCCCTCAATTTCCGTAGCATGCATAGCTTTCAGAATCTTCCACATTTCATCAATAAAGTTTTGGGGATCTTCATCGACCTTAGAACCCGTGAATGCCGGCGGATTCATCCTCAGAAAGTCTCTAATTCTAGTGGCAGCAGATGGCTCCTGAGAACTAGAGCTGAGAGTCGGCAAACTCTGATTACCGCTTCGGGCAGCCATTAGTTGCGTGAGCATTACAATTGCCCCCCGAAATTCAGCCTCTGATATGGGTACAGGTGGGGTAGATGGCACTTGAGGTTCCTCCGCATATCTCGCGGGTCGGCCTCTAACCCTTGCTGGGCGTGCCTCTGACTGTGGCATCCCCGCATTATCAATATTCCTCTGGCTAGCGGTACATTTAGGAGGCATTATCTGTAACGTATGAACGCACAAATTAGAAAGGAAGTTTCATGGAGTTCAACTCCATCGCATGAATTTAGAGTATGAAAGAAGGGAAACAATTCCTAATGTCCTATAGCCTCCTACTCATAAGTGTGGTGCACAACACACCCATAAACAAGACTCTACTAGACACGGCTTCATAGACTCCCTAGGACACTTGAACTCTGTGCTCTGATACCATGTTGTCACGCCCCGGGAGGGTACCCTAGACGTAACCGGCACCCGAAGGCCATTTCTGACCTCCGAACGAACCACCTGGTCCAGTCACTCCTTCATTCAAGCACATTCTCTTAGCAGGAACTCAATTTAAAGAAATACTTTTCATAATATAAGGGCCGAAGGCCAAACATTTACAATCAAAAGAAGACAATAGAAATAGGACTCCTCAAGATGACCGCTCGACCTCCCACACTCCAGTCTATGAAGCCTCTACTCATGTCAAAAGGTGCTAATGACAAGCCCATGGCTACCAACAATCTAAATAAAAGGAAGAACAACAAAACTGTATAAGAAGGCCCAATATCCTCCGGGAACTAGGAGGACTCACCGACTGGCTGGAAGTGTATGTGGATCTTCAACGGAGCGCCGGTTGATGATCTCTAGTACATGTCTCTGCATCATGAAACGATGTAGGCCAAATGGCGTCAGTACATGGAATGTACGAGTATGTAAAATGGCCGAATACAACGAACATCAAGGAAGAATAAATCAACTCGGGAGCTCAACTCAAAAGGGATGACAACTCCATCGCATGTCCTAAGTCTAAACAAGGATATGATTTAGACTGGACCAATCATATACAATTCAACTCAATCTGACTCAGAGTACTATCAACGTCTATTTGGGAGTTTCTCTTAACCGACAACCAACACTTACGAGCCAGTGAAGGTACAACAAAACGACGTCGTTGCCACGCCCGTTCATACCTTGCCAGGGCATGAACGACGAACACTCATGGATCCAATCCAACCAGGTCCTATAATGTCAGGACAAAAGCTCTCGGGGAAGCATCCGACTTTAACGGTTCAATCCCCCCTACGTTTGGCAACACAGGTATTGGGTTCGAGTATGGACTATACTCTTACCC
The DNA here is from genome assembly GCF_947179165.1 of Solanum dulcamara. Classification (NCBI taxonomy): domain Eukaryota; kingdom Viridiplantae; phylum Streptophyta; class Magnoliopsida; order Solanales; family Solanaceae; genus Solanum; species Solanum dulcamara. The sequence goes on along the minus strand of NC_077246.1, from coordinate 5,308,733 downwards.
AATTCGGTGCTCGATACTCCTCCCAAGACTCAATGCTCATAAAAGTCCATCCAATCAACTCAATCAACTCATATCAACAAGTCTCATTACAACCTTGTCAACTTATCAACTCTATCACAATCAGATCTCTTCCAAGCATACTAATTGCTCAATCTCAATCATATCTTCAAAGAAAATTTAAATGCACATGTATAACATCATCTAGATATAATCAATCATTACCTCCATCCATTTGAGAAAATCCTCATGACTCACCACATCTTCAAGACTTCAAATCGACATTTTTATAATAGGCAACATTTTTAAGAAAATAATATACTTTATCAAATCTACATAATTAAGAAGATCAATAAAACATATTTAGCAACTCATTCCTTCATCATCTCATACTCACATAAGGGCTCATTTTAGGAACCTCTTAGCTCAACAACATTGGTACATAAATAATTAAATAAAATGGAGACAAAGCTCATTCAAACATGTACCATACCAAGAAACTCCATTTTCATGAATATCTAACCTCAAAACAAGAATAGGGCACATGGATGGACTCAACTCATGTTTTGGATAGCCTTACATACCTTAGTGAAGACTTGAAGAAAACCTTGTAGTTGGGTCTTCAATGGAGGACTCAAATCTTGAAGTTCTTGGACTCCTTTTTGGTTGGAAATGGAGAAGAAGAGAAGAGAGAAGGGAGAGGAGCTAGGGCTTTTCTTTAGAGAGAGAGTGGGGGCTGAATAAATGCCCACAAAATACACAAGGCTTGTGTATATATAATTTGGGAAATTTCCCAAATTGCCCTTCCTCCAATTTCTGAAAATCAGGCAAAAACGCCCTTGGCGCGATAGTGGCGCGTCGCGTCCTTACAGCGCCAAGGCCAATTACGCCTAAAACCTGCACAACTTTTAGTGGCGCATCGCGCCAAGGACCAAACTACTGAGGCATGTTTCTGGCGCGATAGTGGTGCATCGCGCCCTTACAGCACCAAAGCCATTTCCCCAGCAGTTGCAACCCAGGCCAAAAATGAAATTCCTGTCGTGCTAGTTCGTCTTCGGATCGTCATATCTTTTGACTCCGAACTCTAAAATTTACGTTCTTGGTGGCGTTGGAAAGAAGACTCGACGACCTTTAATTTGATAGGTCGTGGGCCACCCAGATTGACGTCCTTCAAAAGATAGGGTCGTTAAAAGTCGACCCTTACATGAACTCGTCCTAAACTTAGCCACGATGGATCTTTTGGACTTAGCTCGGTCCTAGGGGTCCTCAATGACCCCACATCACCTCCAACGCTCTTAAATTCCTCAGGGACTCATCTTAACTCGAGCACATACTTCGAAATAAATACGATGGGCCCTACACGTGTACAAAAAAAGCCCGAATCTTAGGAAGAAATTTTGAGGGGTGTTACACATAGGCTATCATATTTCCCCTCTGCATCAGTACACAACCTAACCTAATTCTAGATGGATCACAATAGATTACAAATCCCTCTGTTCCATCGGGCAAAGTTAAGAAAGAAGCAGTCGTTAGCTTGGTCTTCAATTTCTGGAAACTCTCCTCACAAGTATCGACCCTACCCGTATACCAGAAGGGTCCGAATCTTAGGGAAACTTTTGTGGGGTGTTACATGGATCCACAATCAATCAAAGTCCATCATTTTGGGACTTAAGAGGTTTAACCATTCATTCTATGTTAGCGATGCAGTTCATGGGAATTGAGTTATAACTACACCCTTACCCAAATCGGTGCTCAATACTCCTCCCAAGACTCAACATGCTCATAAGACTAAAATCAATCAGTTTATACAAATTAATCCATCTAGTCACATTGGACTCTAATCAAATCAATCATCACTTATTTTAATTAGACATTCTTTTCAAGACTTATTCATGACCCATTAGAACTCCAATCAATAATCATTTAGACCTCTACTATCCAACTCAAGTTCGACTCATGCTCATTCAATATTCACCAATCAAACTTTTAGACACAGTCATTATGAACTAGATTGAAATTTAATACTCAAATAGGGTTCATGTAGGGAGAAACAAAATCATCTATATTAAGTGTTTAATTCATGTAAACTATCAATCATGCAAAGTTATGCCAAAATATACTATGATTTAAGAGATCTTTCAAAGATTCATTCGTAGGAGACCTATATCACTTACTACTCAACCAATCGTATACTTAGGGGCACATGGAAGAACTTAAACCATGCTTTAGTTAGCCTTACATATCTGGAATCGAAGAACAATCAAGAGTTTGAAGACCTCACTTGAATGACTCAAACCCTAGCCTTTCTCCTCTTCTCAAACGCTCGCTCTCAACTAATCTAAGTGTTAATGAGAGTATTATGCATACTAGGTACTAATAAGAGACTTAATTTAGTCCTAAAACATCAGGGTTTTTGTTTAAGAGGGGTGGAAAAAGACACGAATACCCTTAATAAAAATTGACTCTGGCCGTCTACGGATCAATTACACGACTCGTAGACACTTCTATGAGTTATAAAAGACCAGTCGTAGAGCTGGGTGGTAGTCTATAAACCTTTCTACGAGTTAAGTCTATGACTCATAGAAAGTATTATGGGTCGTAGACCCTTCTCATTCTGTCAACCTTCTCAGACTCTGAATCTCTTCTACGAGTCGTAGACTCTTTGACGAGTAATCAACTTTACTCATAGAGGTGACTTGGAGTCCTAATTTTTTTTGCCAAGTGTCAAGGGCCTCTATGAGTTATTTCTACGACTCGTGATCCTTTTTATGGTTCGTCCTGTCAACTTGTATTCAAAGTACTGAGGCTTATATTTTTCAGAAGTTAGACCTTGACTCCAAAACTAGTTCTTACGAGTTGTCTACTTCTCTACGAGTCGTCAATAGACTTTTTGACTCACTTCTAGACTTGACCAAATTTCAAACCTGAATTCCAACACCACGAGTCCCTCCTACGATATGTAGGAGTTCCTACAACTCGTAGGTTGACTCATACACATAAGAACAACTCATCTTTTCTTAATCTTTCTTATGGTTCTCAAACTTATTCTAGGATAGAATAACACGGGTTGTTACAAAAGGTCCCCTCCTTCAATATCATGATTGAGTCGACTAGGCCAAATCATGAGTAAATAGAAAAAAATGTGCATTATTGTTCCAGCTGAAATACTTAATCATATAGGGTTTAGTCTGAAGACAATATCTTAGTAATTCAAATTTCTATTCATATTCAGACATCTTAATTTTAATGAAAATTGTTGGATATGCAAACAAAGATACACACATTTGGGTAGCTATATATAATGTGTAGGATTTCCTAATGGTGTGAGGTCTTTTGTCAAAAATCATGCGGGCTTGGTCCAATGTAAACAATATCACACTATGTTAAAAGTATGTTTAAGTTGATTTAGCCCAAAAAAGTGGTAACAGAGCACAAGTTTAGTGGGACGAGTATGAAAAACGCATATGATGGCATGGGGCTCAGTTAATTACTTTGCTTTATGAGATTAATTAGAGATACTCACATATAAACAAAAGTTAGTTGTGGGGCTCGATTGCCATAAAATACTCAGACGATATTGTAGGTGATACACATAGTGTATCTCATGATTTAACCCATGGGTCATGGTGATTGGCCATATGAAATTTAGTCTAAGGGAAAGATTGTTGGGCGTGAGAATAAATTTTCACATGTGGAAAGCTACATATATAAGGTGTAGGATCTCTTAATGGTGTGAGACCTTTTGAGAAAAATCGTGTGGTGTTGGTCAAAGCGCACAATATCATACTCTATTACAAAAACTAATGAGGCTTAAATCTAAGATCATTAGCAGTTACTTGAAAACATGAAATTCACTAGTTGAACTATTGAAACAATAATATCATAGGTACATGTCAAAGAATCTTTCAACTAAGACTAGTATTAAGTGTTAGGTGTGTTTCAACAAGTGTAATAAATACTTAATAAATATAATCTCATCCTCAATAAATTTAAATCATATCCAATAATCAATGTTAAATTTTGATATTAATAGAAATAGTTAATGAAACCTACAGTTGTAGAATTTGATTGTTAGAGGACAAACGTTGAGTAAAATTTAAAATAGTCTTTTCATTGTGATTCAATAGTGTAATAACACAAGCATTTGCAACATTTATGATTTTTGTCGATGTAAAAAAAGGGTCAACATGACATAATTTATAACTTATTTTATATGTCTCTATTTAAAATAAAAATAGTAATCACTTATACCATTCTTTAGGATGATTTAGTTAAAATGAAGATCTCCGAGAAATACAATTTTGGAATCATAACTAGGGTTATAACTTAGGATCAATTCACCTTCTTGATGGGATAAATTATACATAGCGAATATGTTCAACTGAAATGTAAAAGAAATGCATTGAAAATTTTGAGGGAAAAAAAGAAGAAGAAATTGATTAATTTAATTTGTTCACACGCCAAAATAGAGTGCAATACACACAAATTTACCTGTAAGTATAAGATATTCATGAGATGCGTCTATGACAACTAAAAGTGTCGATTTGGTCACTTATTAAATTTAAGTGTCTAATTTATAATTATGTCAAGTTTGAGGGACTATTCAGGTATTTCAAATTAAGATATACTCATAAGCCAATAATGCATACTATATAAATAGGCTTCGAGTGTAAGTGAATTCTATATGTTGGAGCTTCAATAACACACCTACCAAAATTGTAAGTCTCTCTCTTATAAATTCTATCTTTTACATAATATATCTCCTTCTTCTTACATTTATAGAAGAAAAATTTAAAACAGTTGAAGAAACAAATCAATCCGATGAAAGACCCTCTTCATGATTTGATTGAAGAGGTTGTTGTGTTGCTGGTATATCAAGATAAGGAATTTATTACTGATCCAATGGTTAATTTATTACAGTTTAATGAATATAAAGGTGAGTACTCTAGAACTTATAACCTTTCTTTCTTTGATATAACTAATTTCTGAGTTATTTTCTTTTTATTATTTATTGAGATTTAATTGATATGATGTTTGTTTTCTCATTTGTGTTTTTGACATCTCTTCTTAAATTTTTTTTATCATGTAAATCTTGAATTTCTCCTTTCCTTTTTATCATAACATTATTTCTATGCTTGATTATTGTTGTTTTTCAAGTTAAAAAAATAAATTTGTGTTGTTATAAAGAATCAAATTAGATTATCTATTTTTTTTAAATTTTTGCTATAAGCATGTCACACACTCGATTAATTAGCTTTCTCCATAAGGATTTGTGTGATTTTCAAAGGGGTTCAATAATTTTATATTGATATATGTGTCGTTCTAATTTTATCGGATTTTTTCCATAAGGGGGATTGCTTTATGTTAATATTAATTATTTAATCAACTTATATATGTGTTTTATATAGCTTTTTTGTACTAAAAAAAATATTCTTTGTCAATTGACCTAGAGTGACATGGAGTTGGAGGAGAAAATTAATTAAATCCCATAAAAATATTTTTTGAAAGTATAGATCTTTCATTTTTACAAATCTATCTATCATTTTAGAAAGAAAAAAATTCACTTGGGTGGTGGAGGCACAAAATAAGAGTAAGCGAGGGAATAGAAGAGCAAGAAATGACATGATAAGAGATGATCTGGCTATCATTATTATCTGAGATGATTTTTTTTGTCTTTTATTAGATGTAGACAAACAAATAAATGGGCAATATCTGATTTTCATGACAAAAAAACATTTTTTTTCTTCTATTTTTTTGTCTTTTATTGGATGTAGACAAGAAAAAAGGGAAGACTTTCATGGAAAAAGAAAAACCTTTTTATGACTTTTTCCTAATTTATTTTTGTTTGGTTTTCAATTACTTTGTTAGTATTTATTGATTGTTCTTTATTCAAGTTGTGTTAAAATCTTTTCGACATATTTTTTTTTTGCTAGCTACTTTGTAGGTACCATGTATAGGTCAAATAATTTTGTAGGAATTAAATTTAATTTGCACGGCATGAAAAATTTAAAGAAAACATACAGCAAAATATGATTAAAAAGGAATTTTTTTAAAAATCCATTTTCCGCTTTTAGAAACATCTGAGACTCAAAGTCAATACCTAAATATGCCCTCATTGTAATTCATTAAGTACTATTATAATAGGTAATACCTTTTTCAAGAAAGTGTATTTATCGATTTGCAGCTCAGTATTCTATAATAATTTGACTCTTTTATCGACTTATTATCTTTTAGACAATTGTATTTTGTTGTCGTAAATAGCTAAGATTCTTGAATTCAATTAAGCAATAATATAATCCCATATATATGGCATGTAATAACTCATGAATATCATTTATAACTTTCTGATAACATCTTCAAATTCAATTGCATTAGTTATCTTATGGATGTAAAATATAAAAGATCATTGCTAGGAAAATAGATAGGTCAGGTGATAATATTAGAGTTTATTGGTAACTCTCTTTTAATAATTTGTAAAATCTTCTAAACTGTCGTTACTTATTATTATGAAATAAAATTACCTTAAACGTTTTACATAGAATTACCTCAAAACTTTTTATCCTATTATCTCTTGCTTCAATAGTATTTAATCTTTATTCAGTGTTTATTTGTTTTCGACAAGTCAAAGAATAAATTCGAATAGATTCTTTAGAATTATATTCCTATAGAATCTTCTCTATTCTATATTAATCTAGTTATTTACCCTTAAATAATATTATATATTTCTAAGTAAGATTGCACACATCGTTCAATATAAGTTGATTAATATGTGTGATTTCATAAATTAAAGTGTAGCAACATGACATAAAATTTCATAATTGAATTTGAATGAGAAATAAACATATCCAAATGATAACTTTGTGTATAATAATTTTTTTCATGTTCTTCACTAACTTCAACGTACATGGATATATACAGTTACGACAGTTATGGCTCCCGCGGCAATGTCAATGCTTTCCAAAGAAAAGAAAAAAATTGATGTGATGATAATCAATGTCAATTCACTAGATTCACATTGTTTTGAACTCATGGCACAAGCTTCCGCCTTAAATATAATTACGCTCTGTAAGTTTTTATAATTCTATCTTTATTTATATTGGGTAAAGTTTGTCATTTTAATTAATACACTATAGAAAGATAATTGGCTATAAAATTTATTGTTACTCTATTGTTAAACAGTCTGTAGCTAAACAAATTTGGAATAAATCACCATTAAATAAGATTAGAGATGATTTTTATGGTTAAGCAACTTAAATTATACATCGCTAATTTTATTTTATTTTTATTATATGATAAATGTTATAATTAATAAAATTAAGATAATATACATGAAATTAACTAGTCACATAATGTTTAGATGGATATGATATGGATATCTTTTACGATTTATTATTATAGTGGGTAAAGTTGGTTATTTTAATTAATCTATTGTTAGTAGAACTAATGTCAGCAGACTTTTGTTGTTAAGCGACGAAAGCTATCCGTTGTTAATCCTATTTTTTGTTATAGTTATATGATAAATGATTGTTTTGTTATAAAATTACTGTCATAATAGATAAAATTCAGTGAATACGTGTGAAATTAACTATTCTCATAATGTATAATATAATTCATTTTAATTGTTGATTTATCGATATAATTATGCAGTTGTATGTGATGAACACAACAAACTCTTAGCAAAGAACGCTTTGGACAATGGAGCTTACCTTTGCTTGAAAAAACCACTTAACGAGGAAATTGTGAAATACTTGTGGCAATTTGTATTGAGGGAAAAAATACAGAGGGAGAAATCGATAAAAGGTCTAGAAGCAAATGGCCGAGATCATATGAATGTTGATGACATTGATAATAATAATATTGTTAGAGATGAAGAACAAGCTAGAGAGAAGAATATCCATAAGGCTGAAAATGATGTTGTATCAAATGGTAAATACAAGTTGAGGAGGAAGAGAGGCAGAAAAAGTACAAAAGAGATTAATGAAGGTGAAAGTCATAGCGATGTTATTAATAAAACTGGTATACGTAAGGTCTGCACAAAATGGACTGTTGATCTTCATGACAAATTCATGGAAGCTATGGAACAACTTGGGGAAGGAAGTAAGTTTACCTTGCTAGTAATTAATTTCGTTGACAATTTGTTTCTATTGTAGCAATATAAACAATGAGAATTCATATTTATAGCTAATGTTAATTTGTTTGGGATTATGGAGTAGTGATTATTCTATTTACATGTACCTCGACTTGATATACAAATACTGAAGTAGTGATTAACTTAAATTTACATCCTAATCCAACATGTAGGATGTTATCCGGCGGACATTCTTAAATTTATGAACGTGCCTGATCTTACCAGGATGCAAGTAGCGAGTCACTTACAGGTACATCCTTAAAAAATTAAAGTGGTATATATCTATCATATATTTATGTTTGTATGGTAGGGGGAATTATTTTGCAACAAAATAATTTTTATAAAGTTATTTTCTGGTGCTCGGTTATTAAAAAATATTTTGCTTGAATGATTTTTTTACTAAACACTTCTGAGATCCACTTTCTACAACGATCTTAATTTTAATTTTATATTAAAATTATTTATCCGATTTTTTTTTAATTTTACATCACTTCCACTAGTAAACGTTTGGAAATTATGCTCATCTTTAGTCCTCAAATTTTTCTATCAAAACACTCGCAAAGTAAAGAGTATTTGCAACAGATTTTTATTGCATATTTAGTTATAGAAGTTATTTGTTTCTAATTTCTTTTTTTTGTAATGAACATCCAATGAAATAATATTATTGTCAATCTTTAATTCAAAATATTTTTATCGTTCATTGAGTACCAACAAAAATGTTTTCTATTAAAAATGACTTGTGGCACTCATTTCAAGCACACTAAAATTACAACGAGTTGAGATAATAATTATATTCATAGTCCAACTCTCTTTTGATTTTTTTCTTCTTTCAGAAATGTCGTGACAACAAATGGAGACATCCGAAAGAGAGAAAACATATTAATCATGGATCCTCAAGTGATTCTCAACAAAGAAGTAGCTATCACACATCATTAAAAAGAAAAAAAGGAAGGAACTGCAAAAAATATGGGAGAATGCCTCGTCTTCAAACAAATGTTCCAAATCAAACCCAAAGAGTCCCAGAGTGTCCACCAGTTAATACCAACAACATTTTGCCCATTTCAACTCAACAACAACTCCTTCACCCACAACTTCAGGTTGATCAACCCCATTACCTCAACCCATCTTTGTCAGCCCAAAATGATGCTGGTGGTGGACTACAACAACACAGTCTGTTATTTGGAATGTCGGATTTAGAAAGCCCAAATATTGGGAGCGTTAATTATACGTCTTCTCTGGAGTTTAATAGTGGGGATCATCATACTCAAAATGATTATAGCTTGGATCTCAATCCGGGCCATGTAACAACACGTTCAGGTAGCACAATGATGTCTAATATAGATGGTGGAAATGTGACAATTAATGGATTGGGAGCAACAAATGCTAATTTCCAGCAATATATTGGTGAACAAAACATGTTTGATCCATGCGACATTTTCGCGGCAGCAGATGTGAATGGAATTGAAGGAAGTGATTCAAATGAGTGGGAAAATTGTGATGCATATTTTAATTTCAATCATATGGATGATCTCTTCAAAAATCCTAGATCTCCAAGTGCTACCCTACCTAATGAACATGGCAGTAAGCTTGTGCTTCTATCTCACTTCCCTAACTACTCTTTATTTATTTGAAATAATAGTTCGATAGAATTGACTTTTGAGATGGTCACTCAATTATATCATGACATTCTACATGTGCAGGTGGAAGAGACGCTGAGTGTCCAAATTTCAAGAAGAGCAAATTTCCTGATGAATGATCAACATGATGATTCAGTTCAATCAGTGACTAAGCTATTTTCTCAAGTTGAAATTTCTATTTTCATTTAAATTTTCTAGAGACTATTTTGTTTGGTATGACTTGGATTGCTTGAACTAATGGTTTAGACAAAAAAGAGAATGTATTAGAAATACTCATTTGAAATTGAGAGTGTCTCTCTTCCTTTCAAGTTCTAGCTCTCGTAATATCTGCGTAGTTGTAACTTGTCTAACATAGCTTTTCACTTATCTTTTTTCTCTTCCTCTTCTATGCAAAACTGAAAATGAAGCATAAATATAGGTGGCTGGCCTTAATACCCTGTATTTCGATCAATTTTGCACTTAATCAAAACTTTATAAGTTAGAACAATTGGACTATCTAAGATACTTGAGAGTAGTTTTTGAGCTTGGGAGTATGAGAAGAGGTTGAGTTGTACTCGACTTCTCTCAACTCAAAGCAAACCAAAACAACAAACAAACATGTTGCTTGAACTTACATATAAAACAGAATTTATTAAGGAGAAAAGACTCAAGGGCGGGCATCACATTTTAGAGCTTAAGCAACTGAAAATGTTTTGACATATGACTCAAGGAAACTGGAAATGTGAGCATAAGGTCAAGATAGAGTCGACCTAACCCAAACTCGAACCAGAAACATGGTCTTATGGGTCGATTTGTATAACATAAATGTGACGAAGGAAGAAAACACATAGAAGGGAAGGGGTATTGGGATATCTGTAGTATCGGAAGAGCAAGGGATGGGCTTGGATCAACATTCTCAAAATGATTATAGCTTGGATCTCAATCCGGCCCATGTAACAACATATTCAGGTAGCGCAATGATGTCTAATATAGATGTTGGAAATGTGACAATTAATGGATTGGGAGCAACAAATGCTAATTTCCAGCAATATATTGGTGAACAAAACACGTTTGATCCAAGCGACTTTTTCGCGGCAGCAGATGTGAATGGAATTGAAGGAAGTGATTCAAATGAGTGGGAAAATTGTGATGCGTATTTTTAATTTCAATCATATGGATGATCTCTTCAAAAATCCTAGATCTCCAAGTGCTACCCTACCTAATGAACATGGCAGTAAGCTTGTGCTTCTATCTCACTTCCCTAACTACTCTTTATTTATTTGAAATAATAGTTCGATAGAATTGACTTTTGAGATGGTCGCTCACTTATCTCATGACATTCTACATGTGCATGTGGCAGACACCGAGTGTCCAGATTTCAAGAACAACAAATTTCCGGATGAATAATCAACATGATGATTTAGTTCTATCAGCGACTAAGTTGTTCTCTCAAGTTGAAATTTCTATTGTTCATTTTGTTTTTCTAGAGACTATTTTGTTTTGTATGACTTGGATTTGCTTGAACTAATGTTTTAGCCAAAATATGAGAATGTATTTGAAATACTCATTTGAATTTGCGACTCTCTGCCTTGTTGCAATCTTGTCCAACGTAGCTTTCCAAATATCCTTTTCTCTCTTCCACTTCTTCAGTTCTCTCATAGTTTCTGCAATCTCTCATGTTTTGCATTAAGATTTTAGAATAAAGAAATCTAGCTTAGGCTCCTTATTGGAACCGTCTTATATTTTTCAGAGGAGAAATATCATTTGTGTAGTAATTATGAAAAATTAAGCATCTGAACTGTAAATTACCTTACACAAGCAATCAAAAAGGTTATATCTGGGGAGTTGCTTCTAATTTCCCTTGTTGTCATGCCATCAGGGCTTAGCATATGTTCAGTCATATAAGGTTGATGTGTTGGAGAATGCTGAGGTTAATATCGATGGTGAAGTTGCTGGGATGGATTTAAATCAGTAGTTTCTATCAACATTTTCTGTGAGACTTTAGCCTTGCAAAAAGGACATTGTGGCTGTTGGATTCAGAAGAAATGTTGTGGCAATGTATCCATTTGTAGATGCAAAGTCAGCAATAGAGGTGACCGCATAACGTAATAACAGAACCTCCAGACAGGTTTTACCACTTTTTTTTGCTTCTCTGTTTGCTAATATGCCAAGATGTTATTAACAAAAATGTGGAAATTTATGCAAACAAGAAACATGTGAACTCTGAAAAGCCATGGATACCTCTACTCAGACATAATGATCATGTCTACTGCCCTTGCAATCACCAGCACTTGACGATGCCTTGATTTTGAAATGCTCATTTTATTCAATCCGTGCCCCGGTCGTTGAAATTTCACTGCTTGTGAAAACTATTTGTTTAGAATAAGAAGTTGGGCACACAATTGGGGTAGTAAATGAAAGGGAAAAACGGAGAGTCCAGCGATCGTTTATTAATAATAAATAAATAAACTCAACATAAATAAGTATAAGCGTAGGCGGATAGGTCTTACCATACCAATCCTAATGAGGTAACAAACTCTACTGATTAACAAGCATGAAGAAAATAAGAGCTAGAAAAAACTAGAGATTCTATGATCAATCACAGAGTCTATGATGATATTACGACAATGAGGATGCTTAAGTGATACAAAAATATAAACGCAAAGAAGAAGGTTAAGTTTTTAATCTCAAACTTTCTTTTATATATGTATGAACTAAAAAGATAGTTTGGCCGTCTAAAGTAACCTGAGGTATTTTCCTCCACTCTTTTTCTTCAAATCTGTCCAATAACACTTGATAGTTCATCAGTTCTTCTTAAAATTATTGGATCTTGTTGAGTTTGCTCACACTGTCATATGATTATTTTTTTTGCCAGTCGCATCGGTAGGTACCTTTGGAACAAATTCCTCAATTACCTTACCCTCCCAACCAAGTTACCTTCCATGTATCTTCTATTTGCTTTTGTTGTTTCCACTTCTTTGCTGCCAATCCACTTGTGTAACCAAGTCTCAAACCCGAGTTTGCAGCTTTTGTGATCAACGTAACTTGCCCAAATCACAAAGGACACTCGCTCCATTATCATATACCTCCACACTATTCGGTCTCTTTCAGATGAGTTAGCCACTGTTGGTCTGAGTATCTGAGATCTCTACTGCAATTTGTGCAATTTCAGATGAGTTAGCCACTCATCAAGAACTTAATTAAGTGTGCCAAATCTCCCTGCAAGAGATTAACGTGTTCTCTATCTCGAAGAGGAAACAACAAACTCCAATAAATAAAAGAAAGACAATATGAGGAACAAAAATAAAATGACATACACATAAAAAATGGATTCATCATTTGGAATATCTATTTTTTTTCTCATAGTTCCAATGAACCAGTTTCAGTCTCAGCTTTCTAAAAATATGAATGAGACCATAATTTATTATCATAAGCTGATTGTTTTGAGGATTTCCAAGTTAGAGAGTAGAAAAATCCTGGGTCTCTCCTTTCCTGAATGAAAGCCAGGCGATTGTTATATTGATCAAATCTGTATATTAACATCTATTACAGTATTAAGTATTTTTTACAAAGGATGAGTGTTGGGATTTTTGCATCTTTGATGATTGACAAAGACAGATGAAACACGCCAGTCAGCATGGTTCAAAGGTACACTATCACAAACAGTCAAAAGAGTGCAGAAATCAAGGAATAGATAATGCTAATTTCGTGATAAAACTCAAGAAAACAACTATGTGATCAATTGAAGAGTTGTGTTTGACTACAATGCGAAAGAATCAAGGAATTTGATTTGAATAAGGGGTCTAAAGAGGCAAGGAGTTTGAATTGAAGGAGTCTCACTTGAAGTATAACTCTACGTCAAGAGAGTCTGAGTCTGTAACACCCCCCAAATATTTTTTCTAAGATTCGGACCTTTCTTGTATACATGTAGGGTCGAACTCATTTATTGTGAAGCGTATGCATAAGTTAGGATGAGTTCGTAAGTAACTAAAGAGTGTTAGAGGTGATGTGGGGTCATGAGGGACCCTTAGAGCCGAGCTAAGTCCAGAAAGGGTTCGTCTTGGGTAAGTGGTTGAAGGAATTTGTATAAGGGGTCGACTTCTAATGGCCATATTATTTGAAATACGATGATTTGGGTGGCCCACGACCTATTAAATTAAAGGTCGTCGAGTCTTCTTTCCAACGCCACCAAGAATGTAATTTTTGGAGTTCGGAGTCAAACGATATGACGATCCTAAGACGGACGGGTGCTGCAGGAATTTTAGGCCTGGGTTGTAACTGCAGGAAACCTAGGCTTGGCGCCGCAGTGGTGCGACGCGCCACTATCGCGCCAGAAAATAGCCTCAGTAGTTTGATCCCTGGCGCGGCGCACCACTATTAGGTTTAGCAGGCCAATTTTCCCAGAACCTAGAAAATTGGTTGGGCGCTGTAAAGGCGCAACGTGCCACTATCGCGCCATAAAACAGCCTCAGTAGTTTGGTCTCTGGCGCGATGCGCCACTATTGGGTTGCAGGGTTTTTACGCCTAATCAACTTGGCGCTGCAGTGGCGCGAGGCGCCACTATCGCGCCAAGAGCGTTTTTGGCCTATTTATTCAGAATTTTGGAGAAAGGGTAATTTGGGAATTGTCCCAAATTATATATGTATCAAGCCTTGGACGTTTGGATCATTATTTTCAGCCCCTCTCTCTCTCTAAAAAGCCCTAGAAAATTTCTCTCTTCTTCTTCTCCTTCTCCAAATCCTTCTTCAACAAGATTTGCCTCCAAGAGCTTCAAGACTTCAAGTTGCCATTGAAGACCCAACAACAAGGTTTCTTCAAGAATCTATTCTAAGGTATGTAAGGCTACACAAAACATGGTTTAATTCCACCCATGTGCCCTATACTTCTTTGAGGTTAAATATCCATGAGAATGGAGTTTCTTGATAGATTTATGATCAAATGAGTCTTGCCTTCTATTTGTTTGATTCTTATTATGTTGATGTTGTTGAGCTAAGAAATCCCTAAAAACCTTCATGTTAGCATGAGTTGATGGAGATGATTTGTTAATATGCTTTGTTGTTTTCCTTAATCATGTGATTATGTTGAATATGTCGATTTTCCTTAAATGTGTTACTCCTCTTTAATTGTTGGTTTAAAACCTTAGAGTTGTTATGAGTCCCAAGGATGTGATAAATGAGGAGAGGAATGGTTTGTTATGGTTGTGGCATGTTATAAATGCATATCTAATTTAGGCTTGATTGAGTTGAGTTGAGGATAGAGTTGACGAGTTGGCAAGGTTCTAAACGAGACTTGCCATTGTAACTTGAAAGAGTTTAATTGAGGATAGAGTTGATGAGTTGGCAAGGTTCTAAATGAAACTAGCTGTGAGGGCTTGTTTGAGATGATTGGATGGAGTTTTATGAGCATGGAGTCATGGGAGGAGTATCGAGTACCGAAGCGGGTGAGAATATAGTCCATACTTGAACCCCAGAAACTACGCCGCCAATGTAGAAAGGGATGGAATCGTTAAAGTCGGATGCTTCCTGTGGGATCGAACCATTAAAGTCGGATGTTTCCCATTTTATTGTCCTGAAATGATAGGACTTGACTAATCGATGGAATCCATGATTAGGGAGGCGTTCATGCCTTGGCAAGGTATGGAAGGACGTGGCAACAACGTCTGATTGTTGTACTATCACTGCTCATAAGTGATGGTTGTCGGATAAGAGAAACTCTCATTTAGGTCTTGATAGTACTCCGAGTCAGTTGAGTTGACTGGCATGTGATTTGGTCCCGTCTAAACCATTTCTTGTTAGACTTAGGACACTTGAGTGAGTTATTACTTATTTATGAGTTGAGATTTCCGAGTTGGTTGATCCTTTTCTGATGTTGTTTTAATCGGCCATTTAACATACTCGTACATTTTATGTACTGACGTCATTTGGCCTGCATCATTTCATGATGCAGAGAAATGTACCAGAGGTCATCAACCGGCGCACCTTGAAGATCTACAAACCCCCACCTACTTGGTGAGCCCTCCTAGTTTCCGGAGGATGCCAGACTTTCTTTACCATTTTTTTTTCTTTCTTTATTCTTGCTTGTTGGTAGCCATGGGCTTGTCATTGGCACCTCCTAGATTATGATAGAGGCTTCATAGACCATAGTGTGGGAATGTTGGACTGTTATATTGAATAGCTTTTATTATACTTGTTTTGATAAGTTGATAGTGTTTGGCCTTCGGCCCTTATAATATGAATAGTGTGCTTATGATTGAGTCCTCCTCTGAGTGAATTTGATTGAATTAAAGTGTGAATGGACCAAGTGGTTCGCTTGAAGGCTAGAAATGGCTTTCGAGTGCCGGTCGCGCCTAGGGTATCCTCCCGGGGCGTGACAGAGTCAATGTGGAGTTTGAAGTGAAGAATAACTCTATGAAGAGTTGTTCTTAAATAGATTACAGAGCAAAAAGGGCAATTGTAAGATTGACTTTGCAAGTGCTACTAGAAAATTGAAGGAACACATTGAAGAACCAAGTCCTATCACAGAGTTTATGTATTAGGAGCTTTTCATTGAGTTGTAATGTTGACGTAATCTTAGTTCAGTGAGTTATAAATTAAATTAGGAGTGTTTTGTTCAAGTTGAGATAACTCGAAGACTTAGAAACACATACCTTAGGAGATATTTGTGTTGAAGTTTACGAATTAGAGTTAGTTCCTAGGATTGCAAGAGTTGTAATCTAAATTCATAACTTAAAGTTTAAGAATTAGAGTTAGTTCCTCGGTTTGCAAGATTTTTAATCTGAACTCATAACTTGAAGTTTAGGAATTAGGGTTAATTCCTTAGGTTGCAGAGTTTGTAATGTTTAACCTTTGGCGCTCAGTGATTTAGTGAAGTTGGAGTTAAATCATGTAGGGGTATAGGTCATGGTTTTTTTACACCTTTTGATTCGAGTGTTTTCCTCGTAAATATTATGTTCTTTACTTATTATTCTTACTTCTTTATTGGAACATGTTAGACAATGTGTTTCACTCGTAGGCTAATCTAGAGTAAATAACTTGGTTGCATGGAATAACAAGTGGTATTAGTTCCAATGACATGGTTTAATTCCCAAGAGAAACAAGTTGCATGAGGCAGGTGTTAGGAGGGGAATTGTTGGGTAATGCCAACATCCTGCCTATGACAAGCCCACGAGGAGCTAGGGTGGCCCAGATCAGAGTTATGATCGAACATGACGCTTGTGTGATGGACTTAGTTAAGAAATAAAGTTATGGCTTTGCTATCAGCTATAGCTTTTTGCATAATGATAAGCGCTTGATCCTAACACTTGTGTGACAATTTTTGAACAAATATAATTTGGCTAAAACAACAATTATTATTTTTTAGGTCGAATTATATCAAGAAGGAACTTTGTTTACAAGATTAACCTAAGACTATTAACTTTTACTTAAATAGAGAGTTTCGTCATCTGAACTATTGAAACAATATTATTGGGCATGTGTCAAAGAATCCTTAGACAACTAAAAGTCTTAAACTAGTGTTAAGTTTTAGGTGAGTCTCAAGAAGTGTAATGAATACTTAATAAATGTAATCTAATCCTTATGATTCAAGAATTTATTTGGACTGAATAGGTCTTAGTCGTTAAGATCTTGATAAAGGTCTTAATATCATTAATAAATAATTTTGTTTGAATAATTTTCACCACCACACTATCCAAAATCATCGGTCATCAACACTAATGATCTTTGTTATAACAACCACCACCATCATTACTGTCACAAACCACCTCTGCCATTACAACTACTAGTATTGTCAACTACTACTATCAGTCTTTACTATACCTACCACCTTCATCATTAATTTTAATTATATTTGGTGTCATTAGGGTTGTTTATTGGACGGATCAGGCGGATAATTATGCTTAACAGTTTGTCTCATCAGATATCATCTTTTAGATATACTTATCTGCTAGCCAACCTATAAGTTATTGATTGGTTTGATACCGAATTAGTAATTGATGGGCGGTTATCCGTTGGTGTACTAGTTCAATCATTTCATGATTTATTGTTTCACTTTCACTCACCAATATATTGGTCTCCTATCAAACAAAATAATTTTTCTAGCCCTACTTAGAGCCTGTTTGGATGGCTTAAAAAAGTATTTTTTATGTATGAAGTGCTTTTAGAACTTTGAAGTGCTGAAAGTTATTTTATAAATAAGCAGTTGGGTGTTTGGATAAAAGTGCTTATGATGTGAATTTTAGGGTTAAAAGAATAAAAAAAGGTAGTTTGGAAATTTAGTTAAAATATAAGGGATATAAAAGTAATTTCTATGGTCAAAGAAAATGACTTTAAGCACTTTGGAAAAAAAAGTTAGGAATCCTAAATTTTCATTTTTGACTGACTTTAAGAACTTTATGGCTTAAAGTCGGCATTAGGCAAACACGTCCAAAAGCTAAAAAGGGGCTTTAAGTTGGTTTTGACCAACTTAAAGCCAATCCAAACGGGCTCTTAAATTGGTAATTCTGAATTTATAAATCACATTGAAAAATATATGAAAGTCTAAATTTTAAGGGTGCATACATATAAGCATTTATTTAACAAGTATAGTAATGATAAAAATAAAACTACAATAATTCTTAACGAGTTAACGGTTTGTCCAATAAAATAATTGAGTAACCCTACCCCACACTAATAAATTATTATTTATAAAATTTAACTTGTTCAGCAACTATTTATCTGATAATCCAATACCAATAAGTTTAGTTTTAAACAACCCTATGTGTCACCATCTCTACCGCCACTACCAGTCACTACTACTATTGTGATAAATCACTACTACGTAACAACCACATTCACCATCACAACTAGCAACACCAACAACTACCAACACATTAACAACCACCAGTATCAACACCGCCAACTACTAACATCAGCCAACTACACCATCATTACCACCACTTCTACCAACTGTTACCATCACTTCAGTCACTACAATACCAACCACCTCCACCATCACAACTGATCACCATTCCTAGCCACTAACATTGTAATGACCCTGAAGGTCATTTTTGATATTTTTATAAAATTACCATTTTACCCCTCTTATTAGTTTCTCTGAGTTACTTTAGTTTGGGCCTGAAAGTTAGTTTTTGGAAATCTTGTGAAAAGTTGAAGTTTTGCTTAAGAAATAGATTTTAAAGGCTTAAGTTGTCAAATTTTGAGTTTCAGAGTCCTTTGGAGTTTTGAGTCTCAAGGAATTCTGTCACGACCCAAGCCTAGGGCATAGACGTGACACGACGAATGAGGAACCCGGAAGTACCTCACCCAAGCCTCTTAGCATTCATTTAGCCTTTCATCAATAATGAAAATAAATATCAAGCGGATGAAAAGAGGAAAATTGTACTAAGGGAGAACATCATAAAATAAGAGTCATTATCAACCTTAGGTCACCATACATTTATGTCCAAACATACCTCTACTAATAGATTTGGCGGGGTCTAAGACATGTCCCTAGCTAACCCTCAAATAAACTAACAGTGAAGTACCAAAATAGGTGTCTTAATGCCTCAATATAACATATGCTAGAAAGGGGAGGAGTATTGTCCCCGAAACAATGGGAACTCACCAAAAGTGGCCTTCAAACGATCTAAACTAACCACGTGGAGGAAAAGGAACACCGGTCCCTACATGGTGATATCATGTAGGCAAAATAGTATGCATTAGTACATTTGAATGTACTAAATATGTGAGATATGCATGAACAAGTAAAAGAACATAATCAATATACCATAGGATGCATGACAATTCAAAATGAGCATGAGTATACCTTAAAAGAAATCTTTAAACATAAGAAATTCTTGGTCGATGTATATCATAAAACTTCAAAGTAAAACTTACTTCATGTCATATAACTGGTGAGATAGGACCTTTAACCTTTTAAGAGATCATGTACATATGAAAGATATTAGTAGTTATAGTAAGAAATATCTTAAACATCTAGAGAAGGACCTTGTAACTTAGTGAGAGTGACTGTTAACCAACATAAACCATGTGAGCCATAACATGGAGTCCCAATATTTACCTATACATAGGAGAAAAGGGGGAGACTACTTGCCAAGGTAGAATCCTATATGCCTAAGTGGATACACTAAGCTACATGAAGGATCGAGCCTCAACTACAGGTGATCCTTTAAGGAATCAACCCTCTTCTACGAGTGATCCTTTATCCTACGGTGGCACATAGTTATGGGACAATGGGATCTTTCTACGAGTCTCTTGCCTTTGCTACATGAGAGAATGTCTATCCCAAGGTCCACTCGTGCTAGGTAAACTCTCAATGAAGTAGAAAAACCATAAAAACATAAACTCAATCATCGTGTGGGATGGGTCATATCTACTACCCGTCCACTCTTCATAAGAACAAAATCATAGAATAGCTCCTTAACTTTTTCTCATGTGATGTGAGTGTAGACCTTTCATCATCACATATTTTTATTCATAAAATATCTTTAGGGCCTTAACTCACCCTATCATTAACTTGCTTGAGCATTATAGAATCATCATTCACAAAATTTATTTACAAAAAGCATCTTTAGACTCATTTGTAGACACTGTCAAACATTCATATTGTAACATCCCCTAAAATGTTGTATGTGGGTATTGATTCATAGATCCTTTAATTAATGAAGCCCAAATAAATTATCAAAGTTTTCTATTTAATTCAAGCATGAAACTTTATGATTTTTCATATCATGATTCCAAATTCATAGATTATTCAATATTTGAAGTTTAATTACCTATCTTATATTAGCTTATGTTGGATCTTAAATACATTGACTTGTTGATTTATCAAAGGTCCTTATATGAAGGCATGAAAAGGTTTTAAAGTATTTTGATTATAATTATGTTCTCTCATTCTAAAGTATTTTGATTACATTATGTTCTCTCATGCCTAAAGTATTTTGATTATAATTATGTTCTCTCATGCCTAAAAGTATTTTGATTATAATTATGTTCTCTCATGCCTAAAGTATTTTGATTATAATTATGTTCTGTCATATCTAAAGTATTTTCATTATATTATGTTCTCTCGTGCCTAAAGTATTTTGATTATAATTATGTTCTTTCATGCCTAAAGTATTTTGATTATAATTATGTTCTTTCACTCCTAAAATATTTTGATTATAATTATGTTCCCTCATTCCTAAAGTATTTTGATTATATAAATTATGTTTATTTTCTTTACTCTAAGGTTGTAAAACTTCAATGAAAGTATTTCTTCCTATAACACCCCCTAAAACGTTGTATGTGGTATTTCAATTTTCAACGAAAATGATACTGCTTCTATATTTTGGACATAACTTTTCATAATATGGTTCATATTAGATGATTCAAATTTCTTCATATCCTCAACATCATTACCTACAACTTTCATGAGACCATATCTTAAGATTCGGAGGATACATAGATCAAATAAATTCATTTTTGCAAGACATAGTGTTGTGAAGAAATGGAGTATTTGTAGAATAAAACTCATATCTCACTGTAGGGTGCTCCAAATTGGCTGATTCTTGAACTATGTGAAACTATAATTCTATATCTACAATTCTTATGAAGACACCAAATCCTAATAAGAAATTTATCTTGTTCAAACGCATCGCTGAAAAAGTGTATTCCATTAAAAGATAGCTCATCTCACTTACCATGGAAAGATCTAGAACCATTTGACATCATCTATGAAAACAAAATCCTCCATTGAAAATTCAAGATCATCTTTTGTAATTATTTTTATTTATTGTTAGGTCCATCTTCCACATCTATAAATACTCACCTTATTTCCTCATTTTATTCATCAAGCTTTCTCAAGCAACTCTTCTCTCTATACACTTCTTTACTCATTCTCAAATATAGTTTTAGTTTTAGTAGTATAGAAAATACTATTCCAGTGATTCTTATATTTCGGATAGTACACAAATCGCTTCGATGAAGAGAAAAGGCTAGGGGTTCAAGAGTGTTCTAATTTGGAGTGAAGCTTCGAATTTCAGGTATGTAAGGCTATTTATAGCATTGGGTTGAGTTCATCCATGCGCCCAATAACTAAATTCATTGTAATTGAGTTATAGTTGAGTTTTATCCTATTTCTTTAATTAAATGAGTTAATTCTTCCTCTATTGAATTAAAAATATTTATGCATTGAAATTATTGTTATTTTTACCTCGCATATTATTGGAATTATTGTTCGTGGTTACTTTCTCATGAACCCTAATTGATTTGATGTTAATGAATATTTTTACGCGTGTTTGAGTAAAGATGTTGGCTTTTAATATTCATTGACAAAAAAAGTAATTTGAATTAATAATATATATATATTTTATTGAGTTTAAAAGAGAAAAAGAATTGAGTTTAAATAAATTTAATTCTTTAAATTAAATGATGTTTTGAGCAAGATGTTTTGATGAGATGTAAATAATGTTTTTGAAGTACAATGATTGATGAAGAGGTAATGAGATGAGTTTGATAATTTAAAATAAAGTCCAATGAGACTAGATGATGAGATAATTTGAGCACATATTTTGAGAGTAGTATTGAGCACCGAGTTGGGTAAGAGTTTAATTGACTCAAACCCCAGAACTACGTAGCCAATGTAGGATGGAGGCTATGCCTCTTAAGTCCTAAAAAGAGGACTTTGATGATTGGATCCAAGATGGTGATTTCCTTTACCCTGGCAAGGTATTATATGGATGTGGCAACGACATCACTTCGTTGTATTATAACTAGCTCATAAGTGATGGCTGTCGGTTAGAAAACCTCTCAACTGAGTAAGCATTTCTTATTATTATTATTTTTAAACTTGCATCACATATTGATGTTGAGATGATGTTGAGTTCTGAGCCTAGTCTTCCTGAGAGGAGTTTCTTGATATTTGTCCTTACTTTCCTTCCATTTTACATACTCCTACATTCCACATACTAACGTTATTCGACCTGCATCATTTTATCATGCAGATACAGCTGCTAGAGATCTTCAATAGGCGCATCGTTGAAGATCATTATTTTTTAGCTATTTAGTGAGTCTTTCTTTTTTCGGTGGAACTCTTTATCCTTTTATTATTATTGAGTATTATGTTTCTTTTGAGGTAGCCATGGACATGTCATTGGCACCATCTAATAGTGTTAGAGGCTTCGTGGAGAGAGTTTGATGATGTAATTGGAATAGTTCTCCTTTGAAACTACTTCTTCTAAGATTTTCTGTCACGCCCTAAGAGGGTACCCTAGATGTGGTCGGCACTCAAAGACCATTGCTGGTCTCCAAGCAAACCACTTGATCCAATCACACATCCATTCATATCAATCAATCAGTGGAAAGTTAAAAATAAAAAAACAATTCAAGAAATAAAATACTCAATCGACCCATCTCTATCTAGTCTATGAAGCCTCTATCACTACTATCTAATTGGTGCCAATGACAGGTTCATGGCTACCTCAAATCAGAATAAAAAAAGGACTAAACTCAACGCAAGAATAACATAAGTAGTATCCTTCGAATGTAGGGGAGGACTCACCAATAAGATGAGTGTGAATAGATCCTCAATGGTGCACCTGTTGATGGTTTCTTAAACCTGTTTCTGCATCATGAAATGATGTAGGTCCAAATGGACGTCAGTATGTGGAATGTACGAGTATGTAATATAGCAGAACGAAATATACCTCAAGGTAGAATAATATCGGTTCAAATATCTCAAGTCATAAAGATAAGAGAGACTCAATCAAGGTATTATAAGTCTAAAATAAGAATACAGTTTAGACAGAGACCAATCATAAACCATCCAATTAAATCAAATCATGTACAATATAGTTCAATCAAACCATATACAATCCGATCCAATCCAAGTATATACAACCCGATCCAATTCAATCATATATCATCTAATCCAATCCAATCATATACGATCAACTCAACAATCAAGTCAAAGGACTCAACTCAATAAATATGTAAATTAGAATTTAGTAATGTTATACAATCCAACTCAACCATCAAACAATCTTAATCAAACCAATCATATCATGCACAATCTACTCAATTTGGGAGTTTCTCTAACCGACAACAATCCCACCACCTATAAGTAGGTGATGCACAATGAGCCACGTCCGTCTATACCTTGTCAGGGCATGAACGAATCAACCAATCATGGATCCATCAATCAATCAAGTCCTATCACTTTAGGACAATAAAATGGGAAACATCCGACTTTAATGGTCAAATCCCTTCCTACGTTGGTGGCATAGTTTATGGGATTCAAGTATAGACTATACTCTTACCCAATTCGGTGCTCAATACTCCCTCCAAGACTCAATATGCACATATCTATCAAGTGAGTAAAATACTCAAAATACTCATTTAGTCTCTTAGGACTTATTTTCAAATCAATTCATTTTGTCTCATTGGACTCTTTTCAAAATTCAATCAAATCTGGCCTCATTGGAACTTCTTTCAAATCAACTCATCTCAAACCATCAAACTCTTCTCTTTAAAATTGATATAATCTCAAAATAGATGCTTTCATGTAAAAATTGTCAACTCGTTTATATTTCAAATACTCATACTCAAAATAATAATTGAGAGACCTTTCAAACTCAAATCATGCTTAAACTCTTTCCAAATCAAAGATGAAAATAATCATTTTTTTAAAACTCAAAATAGTGTATAAATAGTTTATGCAAAAATGTTCTCAAATCATTTATTTAAAACTCCTCCTCAAACAATAATTTATACTCATATAACTCCAAGAAAATCAAATTATGCAAATCACATATCATGTAGTTACATTAGACTCCAATCCATTTCACCTCAAACATCATCATCAAACATCGTCATTCACATCATTATCAAACATCGTCATTAACATCATTATCAAACATCTTGCTCTAAAATTCTTATTTAATTCTATATTCCATTTATAGAAACAAAAATGACATTCTAGCTCTACCAAGATTTCGTTTCTTTTTATGTCATTCACATTCATAACTATCCTAATTCATTCTTTTCATTCCAATCAATACATATACACAAAAACCATCAATCTCAACCTCAAGACAATTATGACAAAAGAAATCTCATCTTGGGTTCATGTGAATGAATACATGAATTTATACTCTCAACAAAACTCAACTCAAGAACACCATCAATACATATGAATTTATATACAAAAATTCATTTGTAGTCAATAATATGAAAGATAACTATTTAGTAATTCAAGTCATGAAAATCATCAATCAATTAATAGTAAAAAAAAGATGTTTCTATAATTTTGGGAAAAATTCAAGAAAACCTCCATGGGAGGTTTAAGCTTTTCACCATTTTTATCCAACACATCTATTGGGCATATGGAAGAACTCAATCCATATTTTAGGTTAGCCTTACATACCTTAGAGTAGATTTTGAAGAAACCTTGTTGTTGGGTCTTCAATGGGAAGCTTGAATCCTTGAATTGTTTTGGGGCAAATCTTGTTGGAGATGATTTGAGAGAAGAGGGGATGAAGATTAGGGTTTTGGGGAGGTGAGAAGACTGAAAATTTCCCCCCAAAACGTCCTATATTAGTGAAATTCCTACACTACTAGTCTGTAGAAAAAGGGTCATAACTTTTGACTCTGAAATCCAAAACTTGAAATCTTGGTGGAAATGGAAAGAAGACGCAAAGACCTTTAATTTGATAGGTAATGGGCCACCTAGTTCGTTATATTCAAGGAGATATGGTTGTTGGAAGTTGACCCCTATACGAACTCATTCGAAAACTTAGTCGAGACTAATTCTTTGGACTCGACTTGGTGTTAGAGATGTCTTATGACCCTAAACCATATCTAATACCGTTCAAATACTTAGTAATTAATCCTAACTCATATATACAATTACAAGTCCTTCAGTTCGAGTTTACACACACGTGAAGAAATGTTCGAGTCTTTGCGAAAAACATTCCAAGGTGTTACAGTTTCTTTCTTTTATTTGATATTGATGATCGAGATCCCACATAAGTATTTTTATTTTCACTTAAGTCTTCCGCTAATTAATGAATAAGTGATGAGACCAAGTGGTTCTCTCAAAGGCCAGAGATGGTTTCTGAGTACCGACCACGCCTAGTCTTCATCAATCATTACACTTCAAAACATCATTTAATCAAATTCATTTAATTAAACTCAATTCTTTTTCTCTTTCGAAACTCAATAAAATACATATATAGTGTAAATTCAAATCACTCTTTTTGTCAATGAATATTAAAAACCAATATCTTTACTCAAACACGCATAAAAAAATTCATTAACATCAAATCAATTAGAGATCATGAGAAAGTAACCACGAACAATAATTCTAATAATATGAGAGATAAAAATAATACTAATTCACTGCATAAATATATCTAATTCAATAGAAAAATAATTAATTCATTTAGAATTCAAGAATTAGGGTAAAACTCAACTATAATTCAATTACGGTGAATATAGATATTGGACGCATGGACGAACTCAATCCAATGCTATGAATAGCCTTATATACCTGGAATTCAAAGTTTTACTCTGAATTGAAGAACTTAATGACCACTCTTGAACCCCTAGCCTTTTCTCCTCATCGGAGCATTTTTTGTACACTACCCGGAATATAAGAATCATCAGAATAGTATTTCTAAACTACTAAAAACTAAAACTATATTTAAAAATGAGTAAAAAATGTATAGATAGAAGAGTTGTTTGAGAAATCTTGATGAATAAACTGAGGAAATAAGGTGGGTATTTATAGGTGTGGAGGAGGGACATAACAAAAATAATTACAAAGGATGATCTTAAAAATTCAATGGAAGATTGTGATCTCATGGATGATGTCAAATGGAGGACTATTGATGTCATGGGTGATATCAAATGATCTAGATCTTTCCATGGTTGGTGAGATGAACTCTCTTTTAACGGAATACCTTTTTTCAGACCTGCGTTTAAACAAAATATATTCCTCATTAGGATTTGGTGTCTTCATAAGAATTGTAGATCAAGTAGTCTAGTTTTACTTCGTTCAAGAATCAACCAATTTAGAGCATCTACCGTGAAATATGAATTGTCTTCTACAAATACTCCATTTCACCACAACACCATGTCTTGCAAAAATTAATTTATTTGACCTACGTATCCTCTGAATCATAAGATATGGTCTCATGAAAGTTATAGGTAATGATGTTGAGGATATGAAGAAATTTGAATCACATGATATGGACTAATTTATGAAAAGTTATGCCCCAAATATAGAAGCAGTATTATTTTCATCGAAAATTAAAATATCACATACAACGTTTTAGGGGGTGTTATAATATCTCCCCCTTGAGATCATTCATCCTTGAATGAAGATGAAACTAGGGTACATGAATAACGAATATCATCAAGACATTAATTTTTCAAAAACTCTGATATTCAAATGTTCAAACAACACATACTGAAATAGTCAATGGTGATGATATGGATGAGAATCCCTCATCAAACCTCCTGTAGTAACCATCCAAACCTAAGAAACTCCTTGTGTCGATTGGAAAAGTGGGTCTAGGCCAATTCTTAACTGCCTCAATCATTTAAATATCAACTCGAATTCCATCACCAGATATAATATGACCTAGGAATGCTACAGACGCAAGCCAAAACTCACACTTTGAAAAATTAGCATACAACTCCCTCTCCTTGAGAGTTTGAAAGAAAATCCTAAGGTGGTTAGCATGCTCACTCTTACTTTTAGAGTAGACCAAAATATCATCGATGAAGACAATCACAAACGTATCCAGGTATGGGTTGAATACCCAATTTATGAGGTCCATAAAAGTTGTAGGAGCGTTTGTCAATCCAAAGGACAAAACAAGAAACTCAAAATAACCATAGCGGTTTTGGAAAGCCGTCTTCGAGATATCATATTCTCTCACTTTCAACTGATGATAGCCTGATCTGAGGTCTATATTAGAGAAGAATATGGCACCTTGAAGTTGGTCAAATAAATTATCTATCCTAGGGAGATGATACTTGTTTTTTATGGTGACCTTGTTCAGTTGTCAGTAATCAATACATATTCTAAGGGACTCGTCTTTCTTTTGCATGAATAGGACAGGAGCTCCCCAAGGTGAGACACTTAGTCTAATAAATCCCTTATCTAGGACGTCTATCAGCTATTCTTTCAACTCAGTGATAGCCATCCTATAAAGAAGAATGGATTAGGTTGTGTATCAGGAAGGACATCAATACAAAAGTCTATCTCTCTATCAGGAGGGATTTCGGGTAGAACCTCAGCAAAGACTTCAAGAAACTCACTTACAATGGGAACTAACTAAAGAGATAGAGTCTGATCATTAATATTTTTGACTCAGACTATATGATATATGCATCTCTTAGAGATTAACTTTATGGCCTTAAGATAGGAAATAAATTTACCCCTAGGCACTACAGAACTCCCCATCCACTCTAAGATAGGCTTATTTCAAAATTGAAACATGACAATTCGGGTCCTATAATCAACTGAGGCATAACAAACATAAAGCCAGTCTATGCCAAGAATTACATCAAAAGCAACCATGTCCAACTCAACTAAGTCATCCATGGTATCCCTGTGATAGATTGACACTGTACAATCTCTATACACCCTCTCATCTAAGATAGACTCACCAACAAGAGTAGACACGCTAAAGGCTCAAGAAGACACTCAAGAAGGATCTCAAATTTACTAGCCAAGTAAGGAGTCACAAAAGATAATATAGCACCTAGATCAAGTAATGCATGCATATCAAAAGAAAGGACTGGGAACATACCATTAACAACATCGGGTGCATTCTCTTGGTCTTGGTGACTACCCATAGCATACAAACGATTTGTTCCCCCACCCGCACTTAAAGCTGCACCTCTCTGATTATCTCTATTCTGCGGAGCTGTAGAAGATAAACTGAGCTCTACTACTTCCATCTCCCTGTCCCTTTGAAGGATACTCATTCTGGAAGTGACCTGTCTTTCCACATCCGTAGCAAGCATTAGTTCCTACATGACACTCTTCCAAATTGAGCTTCCCACATTTAGCACACGGTCGCTTTCCTCTGGAACCTTGAGCCATTAATTAGGATTGAGAACCCTGAGCTCGAAAGTTCTAGTGACTCAGTGATCTCAGATCATACCTGGTATTAGGTGTAAAAGCACTTGTTGAGGAAAGTGCATAATTAGAGGACCTCTTCTAAAAAAAGGACTTGTTAATTAATCAAATTCACTTTAAAATATCATTTAAACAAATTAATTTAATTATTAGGATTTCTGGCGACTCTAAGCAGTCCTTAACCTCTCTTGGATGGTTTTCACCTTCTCCAGAGAGCTTGATGAACCAAGTCTGGTCCAATCAACTCAGCTTCACCAACTTTGAACCAACCAATTGGTGATCTACATCTTCTCCCATATAAAGCCTCAAATGATGTCATCTCAATACTTGAGTGGTAACTATTATTATAGGCAAACTTGATGAGTTGTAGATGATCATCCCAATTTCCTTTAAACTCCAACACACAAGCCCTTACCATATCCTCTAGTATTTGGATCGTCCTTTCGGCTTTCCCATCGATTTGAGGATGGAATACGATGCTCAATTTTACCTTAGTACCGATGCCCTTTAAAACGATATCCAAAAGTGAGAAGTGAATTGGGTACCATGATCCAAAATAATAGATAATGGTATACCACGCAATATCACCAACTCTCGAATATACAACTTGGCATAGTCTTCAATACTATAGGAAGTCTTAACCGGTAGAAAGTGAGTTGACTTAGTCATTCTATCAACAATTACTCAATTCAAATCATGACATTTTTAGGTATGAGGCAAACCCACCACAAAATCTATATTCATATCTTCTCACTTCCAAGTAGGGATTTCAATCTATTAGTCTAGTCCACTCGGCCTTTGATGTTCGGCCTTCACTTGTTAGCAATTCGAACATTCAGACACGAACCTTGCTATGTCCTTCTTTATACCACCCCACCAATAGAACTCTTTTAAGTTTCGATACATTTTCATCAAACCAGAATGAATGGAGTATGTAGAATTAAGAGCCTCCATCAAGATATAACTCCTTAAATCATCTACATCCGGATGAACTGAGGCTAACTCTAATAACAAATCATGTTCATAGACCACCTTACAAAAAGCCTTTAGGGCTCTATACCTCTATACGAAATTCTATTCCAAGAGTATTATCCCTTATTACCATATTACCAAACCATGAGACCTAATAAAGAAACACCCAATACATCGTACATTTACCCATATGCCATCAATGCCATATTCAAGACTAGTTCTATAACCATTCTAATACACTCATTTGCAACTCTTAACAAGAAGTCATGAATAGCTTACTACAATCACTCACATATCTACAACCACACATTCAAGCCTACCATTTTAACCACTTTACTGCTCCCTTGAAGTCAATATCACTTAAGAATTTCCATGCCTACCTTAGAAGTTGTGCATCCACATTTGCATTAAATCCTATCAAGGTCATACCAATATACTCTTACCTAGCTAATGCACCCAACAAGATCCATCTAGCTCTTTTTCCATGTCTATAACCTTAAATGGAATAAGCATGCAAACATCATCACTATACGGAACCGTCGCTCTCTCTCTCTATCATATCTCACCTAATATCATTAACATTAGAACAAACAACTGATCTTGATAACTAGGTACTTTATCTCCCCCTTGTGATAGAACTTCAAACTTCTTATCAACCACCAATTTCTTTTATTTAACTAAGACTGGACCCATGTCTTTCCTTGCTTTTACATCCGATACCAATGATAATTCCAAACCATTTTGTATAAGAATACCACCTTCATTAATATCAATCACCCTTAGGATTGGAACTCTTCTTGAAGGCATCTTCTGAAAATTGCAAAAATAATTGTTAGGGGGGAAAAGACCTAGAATATGCTCTATCGCACGACATAGATCAGGAAAGAAGGAAAACTTTTCTAATGTCCTATAGCCTCTTGATTATAAGTGTGGTTCCCGACACACCCATAAGCAAGACTCTACTAGACACGTCTTCATAGACACCCTAGGACTCTTGAACTCTATCTCTCATACCAAATTTGTCATATCCCGAGAGAGTACCTTAGGCGTGGCCGGCACTCAGAAACCATCTCTGGCCTTCGAGAGAACCACTTGGTCTCATCACTTATTCATTCATCACTGAAAGACTTAAGTGAAAATAAGAATACTGATGTGGGCTCTCCATCATCAACATCAAATAAAAGAAAGAAATTCTTAGAAAAAGTAGTTTCAAAGGAGAACTACTTTAATTACATCATCAAACTCTGTCTACGAAGCCTCTAACCCTATCAGACGATATCAATGATATGTCCATGGCTACCTCAAAAGAAACATAATACTCAATAATAATAAAAGAATAAAGAGTTCCACCGAATACAAAAAGGATGACTCATTAAATAGCTGAAAAATAATAATCATAAAATGATCTAGGTCGAATAACGTCTGTACGTGGAATATACGAGTATGTAATATGGCTGGAAATTAAGGACAGATATCAAGAAACTCCTCTCATGAAGACTTGGCTCAGAACTCAACATCATCTCAACATAAATATGTAATGCAAGTTTAAAAATAATAATAAGAAGAAATGCTTACTCAGTTAGGAGTTTCTCTAACCGAAAACCATCACTTATGAGCTAGTGATGATACAACGAAGTGATGTCGTTTCCACATACATCCAATACCTTGCCAGGATAAAAGACATCACTATCTTGGATCCAATCATCAAAGTCCTCTTTTCGAGACTTAAGAGGCATAGCCTCCATCCTACGTTGGATACGTAGTTCAGGAGTTTGAGTCAATTAAACTCTTAACC
Source organism: Solanum dulcamara (assembly GCF_947179165.1). NCBI lineage: Eukaryota > Viridiplantae > Streptophyta > Magnoliopsida > Solanales > Solanaceae > Solanum > Solanum dulcamara. Next base: position 5,277,097 of record NC_077246.1, on the reverse strand, counting down.
AACTCAGTGCTCAATACTACTCCTAAAATATATGCTCAAATTAACCTCTTCATCTAGTCTCGTTTAATTTTAATTTAAATCATCAAACTTATCTCATTACCTCTTCATCAATCATTATACTTAAAAACATCATTTAAATCTCATTAAAACATCTTACTCAAAACATCATTTAATCTAAAGAATCAAATTCTTTTAAACTCAATTTTTTTTATCTTTCAAAACTCAATAAAATACATATATAGTATTAATTTAAATCACTTTTTTTATCAATGAATATTAAAAGCCAACATCTTTACTTAAACATGCGTAAAAATATGCATCAATATCAAATCAATTAAGGTTCATGGAAAAGTAACCACGAACAAAAATTCCAATAATATGAGAGGTAAAACTAATAATAATTTCAATACATAAATATATTTAATTCAATAGAGGAAGAATTAACTCATTTAGAATTTAAGAATTGGGGTAAAACTCAACTAAATAATGAATTTAGATATTGGGCAGATGGACGAACTCAATCCAATGCTATAAATAGCCTTACATACCTGAAATCCAAAATTTTACTCTAAATTGAAATACTCTTGAACCTCTAGCCTTTTTCTGTGACGACTCCCTCTTCAAACCCACATATTTAGGAGAAAGGAGATCCTTTGAGGTGGGATGTAAATGAGCCAGAGGTTCCGGGTTCAATTCATGTAAAAAAGAATCAACATAAGTCAATATAGACAAATAAACATCAAATATTCAAGAATCTATACATTTGGAAAGATTTCAGTATTTTGCATTGAAATTCTAGGATGAGAAGACATTTGGGCTCCATAGGTGGAAGGACCAATAGATGAAAACCCACGTACCTTAGAGTAGAACTTGAAGAAATCTTAATATTAGGTCCTAAATGGGAAGCTTGAATCCTTTGAGTTTAGCAAATTTGTTGGAGATGATTTGAGAGAGAAGAGGATGAAGTTTAGGATTTTGGGGAGGCAAAAGACTACAAAAATGACCCTAAAATGCGACCAAGTATGTCTATATATGTTCAGGGAATTATCCAAGTTGCCCTTACTTGAAACTGGAAATATTTGCTAAATTTTGAACTAACTAGAAGCAGGTCCGCGATGTGGAGGTGTCCCCCTTCAGTTTATTTTTTCCTAAAATTAAAATTTGAGCCAAGATTTACCAAGTCCTCATCGTGTACTTGGCGCACACCCTTCTAGTTAAGAGGACATAATGTTTTACTTCGAACTCCAAATAATGTAATCTTGGTGGCGTTGACAATCAAAGACCTTTAATTTTATAGGTCATGGTCTACCTAATTGATTATATGCTAAGAAATATGGTCGTTTGAAGTTGATGCTTATACGGACTCATAAAAAACATAGCTGATAGAAATTATTTAGACTTGAATTAGTGTTAGAGATCCCTTATGACCCTAAACCACATCTAATACACTCTAAATACTTAGTAATTGATCCTAACTTATATATACAATTAGAAGTCGATGAGTTCAAGCCTATACTCTTATGAAGAATGGTTTGGGTCTTGTCATAGAAATTTTTGAGATGTTACAAATTCCATCAACTATATCAGTTCTAGAATGTGAAAATTAGTCTAGGAAAATTGTCAGAATCAGATTTGGAGTTAAAACATAGAATTTAGGTCCGAAGTTGGAAATTGAGTTAAGGTTTGATCCAAGTTTGACTTTGATCAATATTTGGGGTTCGGGTGCTCGAATTAGATTTCTGATAGTTTCGATGGTTTTGAAAAGTGATTCTAACGCTAGAAATGACTTCGTTATAATTTTTAGAGGTCCTGAGGATATTTTGGGTATTTCGAGTGTTGAAACTATTTTAGTAGCGACTTATCGAATTCTAGGTCAAGGAGACTTCAAATTTGAATTTTAATGATTCCATTGAGTTCAGAACGTCAAATTTAGTAGGGTTGCATATATAGTTTGTGTATATGGATTTTTGAATGAATCTCGAGGGTCTATTTTGTGACTTTGAGACTTACCAAAAATCTACTATCTGGTGCCTCAGAACTCTTCTCCACGTTCTCAATGCCTTCTACGCATTCAGGGAGGTTAATGCTTCCCTTCTCCATGTTTACGGAGGAAGGTTTGCGTTCGCGGAGTCTGATGAGTTCCTTCTCTGTGTTTGCAGAGGAAAGTTCGTGTTAGCAGAGTGATGTCTCTATTGTCTCCGTTCTCACGGAGTAAATCATCTGCGTTTGCATAGAAAAAAATCTATCTAAATTGTGTTTATTTTGGATTTTACCATTTTTATCATTTCAATGCTCGATTTAGGCGATTTTCAAAGAGTTTTTCATGGAAAACTATTGAGAAAGTCATTTTCAACTTATATCCTTGATTATCATTGATTAATTCTTGATTTTAACTTCAAAATTTAGATTTCAAATTGGAGATTTGGGGCGGGGGGTTCCTAATTCGAAATTCTATCAAAAATTGGGTTTGTGAACTCATTTTAACCCCGTTTTAAAATTGGTTTCCACCATTAGATTCCTTATTAGTTGGAGAATGTTTTCATCTAAAAATAATTAGATTTTGAGTTTGATTTTCAAAATGGAATTTTTGACCATTTTACTCTTGTTACTCAAATTGTTTGATTTTAGTGTCAATAGCTTCGAACTATGATTGTGAGTCTATATTTGATTAGATTGTGGTGATTTGGAGTATCGTCGAAGGGGAAACGGAGTGATTTCTGATTGTTCGTGACTTTTGACTAACGCAAGTGGAATTCTAACCTTTTTTACCTATGTTAAACCTTCTATTTTCCTTTAAAAGGGGATTAGGGTGTATTGGGTCATTAGATTGAATTGAATTATATGAGTTAAAGTGTGATAGTTGAAATTTGGATAGGGTCAATTGTCTAAGTGTTGTGAACTATGGGACATTAATCTATTATGTGCTTATGGATTATATGGCATCTTATGTGAATATTTATCCCGTTTCACTCATTATTTGTGCATGTATTATATTTGTGATAGCGGAGAAATGATATGAGTGAGGTACTGGATATTGGGAGTGAGATTTTGTCATGCCCCGAGAGGGTACCCTAGACATGACCGGTACTCGAGGACCATTACTGGTCCCCAAGTAAACCACTTGGTCCAATCACACATCCATTCACTATCAATCAATCAGCAGAAAGTTTAAAACAACAAAATAATTTGGCGGGCAATCCAAATCAACGATCTAACTCAAGAAAGAAAGGCCATGGGCCAATAAATCAACTCTAATATTTGTCATTGAAATACTTTGACAAGAATAATTCAAGGAAAAAAAATACTTAATCGACTCATCACTATCTAGTCTATGAAGCCTCTATCACTACTATCTAATTGGTGCCAATGACATGTTCATGGCTACCTCAAATCAAAATGAAAAGAGCTAACTTGACTCAAGAATAACATAAGCGGTGTCCTCCGAATGTAGGAGAGGACTCACCAATACGCTGAGTGTGTATAGATACTCAATGGTGCTCCTATTGACGATCTCTTAAACCTGTCTCTGCACTATGAAATGATGCAGGCCCAAATGAACATCAGTACATGAAATATACGAGTATTTAATATGGCAGAATGAAACATACCTCAAAGAAGAGTAATGTTGGTTCAGATATCTCAAAAAATCAAAAAGATAAGAGAGACTCAATCAAGGTATTATAAGTCTAAACTAAGAACACGATTTAGATGGAGACCAATCATATACCATCCAATCAAATCCAATCATGTACAATATAGTTCAATCAAATCATATACAATCCAATCCCATCCAATCATGTACAATCCGATCCAATCCAGTCATATCACGTATCCAATCCAATCCAATCACATACCATCAACTCTAATTCAATCACATATTATCAAATCTAATCTAATCACATATCCAACCCAATCCAATCCAATCCAATCATGTGCAATCAACTCAATTCAATAGATATGCAAATTTAAAATTATGCAATGTTTTACAATTCAACTCGATCATCTACAATCACAATCAAACCAATCATATCAAGCACAATCCATTCAATTAGGAGTTTCTCTAACCGACAACAATCCCACCACCTATAAGTAGGTGATGCACAATGAGCCACGTCATTGCCATATCCGTCCATACCTTACCAGGGCATGAACGAATCAACCAATCATGGATTTCATCAATCAGTCAAGTCCTATCATTTCAGGATAATAAAATGGGAAACATCCGACTTTAACAGTTTGATCCCATGAGAAGCATCCGACTTTAACGGTTCAATCCCTTCCTACATTGGCAACATAGTTTATGGGATTCGAGTATGGACTATACTATTAACCAATTCTATGCTCGATACTCCTCCCAAGACTCAATATGCACATATCTATCAAGTGAGTAAAATATTCAAAATACTCATTTAGTCTCTTAGAACTTAGTTTCAAATCAAATCATTTAGTCCCATTGGACTCTTTTCAAAACTCAATCAATCTGGTATAATTGAACCTTCTTTCACAATCAACTCATCTCAATCACCAAACTCTTCTTTTTGAATTTGATACCATCTCAACTCAATGAATGCAGAAAATATTATGTGCATTTAAAATATAATTCCAACTCCTCAACTCAAACTCAAAATAGATATTTTAATGTAAAAATACTCAACTCATTTATACTCAAAATATTCATGTTCAAAAAGATAATTTAGAGGCTCCTCAAACTCAACTCATACTTAAACTCCTTTTTAAATCAAAGATGAAAATAATCATTCTCTAAACTCAAAATAGTGTATAAATAGTTTATGCAAAAAGGTTCACAAATCATTTGTTTAAAACTTCTTCTCAAAAGATCATTTATTTTCAAAATATTTATAAGACTTCAATCAACTCAAATTATACAAATCACATATCACATAATCACATTAGACTCAAATCTACTTCATCACAAAATATCCTTATCAACATAACCTATTCATCATTCATTCTGCATATGTTAAATAATCACCATTTACATCATCATCCACACCATCATCAAACATCATCAACCCCAAAAAATTATAATTTCCTAGTATTTTCACTATATCAATGGTCCTATATAACATGGTAAACTTATTTTGGGAGATAGAAGACTCGTTTGGTTGATTTGGAGATTTGGTTAAGTGAAGAAGTTAGAAGAAAAAGGTAAGAATTAATCTAATTTCTTTGTGTTATGAAGTTTGTTGATGTTGTAGTAAGTAGAGGTGTGTAGAATTTATGGAAATATGGAAGTTTGTATGGTAATATGGTGTCATGTATACATGTTCTTATATGAGTAAGATTTTCTCAATTTTTGTGTGGTATTTTGTGTAGTATTTTTGGGTAGTATTTGAGTAGTAGTTATGGTAAATATTTGATGTTGAAAATAGAAGTTGGATGAAATTAATTAAAGTTGGAAATATAGGTTAGGTGATGAGATGAAAAAAAATTAAGGTTGTATAGCTTGTTAATTATTGTTGTGATTCTTGGAACATAAGGGAAGCTTGATTGTTGTGGTTGATTATGAAGTTGAAAGAACAAAATGAATTTGATTATGAAGTTGAAAGAAGAAAATGAGTTATAATAATTTTATTGCATTTATGGAATTTTTGGGTGAAATATGGAATTGATGAATATGGAATAGCTTACTTGAAATATTTTTCACCTATGTTTAAATGAGTTTAAATTAGTTATGAATATGAAATATTCATATTTATTTGGAAATGCAAAGTTGGGTTAAAAATTATTGCATTAGTTGGAAAAGAAACCAATTTATATTATGGTGTGTTTTAAATTGATTATTGATGGTATTGGTGTTGTTGTTAGCTTGGTTGTTGATATAATGTCTGAGTTGTAATCTCGGAGTTGTCATATATATAGGAGAGATGCTGCCGAAATTTTTGTAGACAAATATTGGTAGAATTGAATTCTTAAAGTCTTATTAATAGTAATTGGTAAATGTGACCAATTGTAGATTTTGGAGGAAACGGGAATTGAATTTGGATAACCGTAAAAGGACAATAAGGTATGTAAAGCTTTACCTTTTCTTCACTTGGCGTGTCTTAGATGTAATAGGGGTGGAACGAGCCTCGGGGATCACTCTATACTTCGGAATCGACGCTCAAAATTTCCCCTTTTCTATTCAGTAGAATTGAATTAGGCATTTATGAATATTTTTGGAAAAATTGTCTAAACTTCTAGATTTAGCACAAATGAATTCCGACTACCTTGAAATTCTTATAAATGATGTTATGAAGTTTAACGCACATAATTTGTATACACCACCTCATTTGACCGAGGTGGGCCCCACTATTCTAAATTTTTCTTTGTTATTCCGTTTGACTTACGTTAGGTAGAATTTGAGAGAAATTTTTTGCTACTCTTTCGAATATTATATGACTAATTATTCTGTTAAGTTTTGTAATATATTTTGAGATATGGAGACGATTCCAAAAAACTATTTTGACATAGACTATCGTGAGGTTGGAAAGATTTGCGCTATTTTTATTATTATTCAAATTCTTTTTATATATGATTTGTTATCAAAACCATGCTATCGAGTCTGTATAAATATTTTAAATTTTAAATTGTATTTAGTTTCTCACTGCTCCACTCGTGTATACTGTAACCACTCTTTCACTGAGCCTGGGCCAGGATATATTTTCGTGCGTATTTCTCTGCATTGTTCGCTGTGTCCCGACGTGAGGGGGAAGGTATGACATGTACATGGGGTGGTGTATGTTATGCCACAGAGTTATGATGTGCCATGTACACATATGGTTAGGATATGATACGATCTGATATGATATGATATGATTTGATATGGCCATCTGATATAATATGATTTGATACGGAGATATTTCCCTACTCTGGTGTTATGCTGTGCTGTGGCGCCGGTGAAGGGAAGACGACCACATTTTGTTCACCGAGTCCTATAATGGGGCCGGATATGGCATATGTATTTGCATATATAATTTAAGATTACGATAAGCATTTTGAAATTTTGAACATTTATTTCATTTTCTGCACATATTATTCAGATTATGATTTTATACAGTACAGTTTATCCTTTAGATATTCGGTACATTTTTCGTACTGACCTCATTTCTTTGGGGGCTGCGTTACATGCCCGCATGTACCGGAGTTTAATTTGCTGAGCCACCTATTCAGGACATTTGCTGCGTCATTGACAGTGCTCCCTTGTTCAGAGCTTGTATTTTGGGTACTTACTTTGCCTCTGTATATTTGGTTATGTTGGTCAGGGGTATGACGGGGCCCTGTCTTGTCTTATGACTATGCTAATATCACCATTTACATCATCATCCACACCATCATCAAACATCATCATTCACATCATTATCAAAATAGCATCATTCACATCATCATCACATCATCGTCAAACATCTACTCGAAAATCCTTATTTAATTCTATGTTAAATTTATAGAAACAAAAGTGACATTCTAGCTCTATCAATATTTCATTTCTTTTTATGTCATTCACATTCATAACTATCCCATTATTTTCATTCCAATCAATACATATCTACACAAAACCATCCATCTCAACCTCAAAGCAATTATGACAAAAGAAATCTTATCTTGGATTCATGTGAATGAATACATGAACCCATACTCTCAACAAAACTCAACTCAAGAACACCATCACTACATATCAATTTATATTCAAAAAATTATTGTTATCAATATGTAACTACGGTTTGTGAAATAAATATGAAAGATAATTATTCAAGAATTTAAGTCATGAAAATCACCAATCAATTTCTAGTACACAAAAAGAATATTCTAGAGTTTAGAAAAGATTTCAAGAAAACCTTCATAGAAGGTTCAAGTCTTTCACCATCTTCATCCAACACATCTATGGGGCATATGGAAGAACTCAATCCATATTTTAGGTTATCCTTACATACCTTAGAGTAGCTTTTGAAGAAACCTTGTTGTTGGGTCTTCAATGGAAAGCTTGAATCCTTGAGCTTTTGAGGGCAAATTCTTGTTGGAGATGATTTGAGAGAAGAGGGTGAAGGTTAGGGTTTCTTTGGAGGTGAGGAGGCTGAAAAAAATGAGCCTAAAACGTCCTATGTTAGTGTATATATATTTAGGAAAAATGTCCAAACTGTCCTTCATCAAAAATATGGAAACTGGGCAAAAATCCTGCTGGCACTATAGTGGCACGTCGCGCCACTACAGTGTCAGGACAAAATGGGCTTAAAACCCTGCAAACCTAATAGTGGCGCATCGCGCCAAGGACCAAACTACTAAGGTTGTTTTCTAGCGCTATAGTGGCGTCGGGCACCATTGGAGCGCCAAGCCTAATTTTTGCCCAGGCCTGAAATTCTTACAGTACTAGTCTGTAGTAAAATGATCATAACTTTTGACTCCGAACTCTAAAAATTAAATCTTGGTGGCATTGGAAAGAAGACGAAACGATATTTAATTTGATAGGTCGTGGGCTACCTATTTCATTATATTCTAAGAGATAATCTCGTTTGAAGTTGACCCTTATACTAACTCATTCGGAAACTTAATCAATTGAAAATCTTTGGACTCGACTTGGCGTTAGGGATCCCTTATGACCCCTAAACACATCTAACACACTTCAATTGCTTAGGAATTAATCCTAACTCATAAATAAAATTACGAGTCATACGGCTCGAGTCTACACATGCGTGAAGAAATATTCGAGTCTTTGCGAAAATAATTTGTGGGGTGTTGTGGATTTCTACTGATCAAGGTGATTTGCCAAGGTTTTGGTGACCGATGTCTCTTCCAGCGGATATTATGGCCGAGGTTTCTTCTGGCAAATTTTGGCCGAGGTCTTTTTCGGAAGATACATGGTATCAGAAGATACATGGTCTATATAAGGCCCCCATGGATTCTGTTCTGAGGTGATCAGTTGATATGTATCATAGGAATGACATGCATCACGATATTTGACATTGCATTTGCATCTATTTCATCATATGATTGATTGTGATTTGAGATCTCTTGTGTTTTCCTGAGTATAGTGGTGAGAATTTTTTTGTACTTTCTATTTATGGACTGTTAGTATTCTGGTATAATTGTGATATAAACTGTATAAATTGGGCGGTCTGAGTGCAGGTGTGTAGTTGTGAAGGATTGTGGTTGGGATGTTAGGACTACATATGTTCTGCATTGCTTTACTTAGGATTTAGTTTCCATTTTGATGAGTACCATGTCGTTGGTGCTCACCCCTTACTTCTAAATTTATGTAGGATCTGAGCTCCGTACCTCCTACTCTTAGTACTTCTTTGATAGGTTTGAGCTTCTGGATGCGTGAGAGGTAGCAACGTCTCTTCTTCGGCAAACTCTCACGGCCCACTTACTTTATGCTTTATTCTACTTGAGGACCGAGACATATAGACTTGTATCTTTTTCTTTTCTATTGAAATAGTGGCTTGTACGTGTGACACCAAGTCTTGGGTGGTTTAGAATCTATTATCCGCTTATTCTTATCTATATCATATTAGACTTTACATTTCTACTTTTTTCACTTATTTTGAATTATTAAAACTCTTAGGCTGACTCGTCTTGGTGGGTTAGGCGTGTGCCATCACACCCAATTTCGAGTCGTGAAAAACATCAACCATGACTACCACCACCACTATAAAACATCTCCACCATCACTAGTGAACATAAATATTTTATTTTTTTAATCAAATAATAATTTTGTTTTATTAAATTTGTATTTTTTTGGTACAACCAAAAAACCGAGGTCATGATGGCACACATTCAAACCCCAACCCGATGTGTAAGCCGAAAAGTAACACCATATGAGACTTTCAAAGGAAAGTCAGGCCACGAATAGACGCAATAAAAGGACAACAACGAAATTATCCCAAAACCTGGTGTCATAAGTTTAAGAGCATCTAAATACAAATATGAGTCTGAATACACATTATAAGTCTCTGACTATAGAAAAGACTGCAAAATGAAGATGGACTAGTGGTGATTCGTATCCCAAGATCTCACCATTGATCCGATGATGATGTATCCCCTAGAATAAACTATCGCGCTCAACACCCTGACTAGTATCTGCATAGAAAAGCGATACAAAAGTAGAGGTGAGTACAATCCATATGTACTTAGTAGGTTTAATCGATTGAGTATAATGAATTAATCAAAACTATGAAATAAACTAAGGAACGTTTCCACCTGCACGCAGAAAACTCCCACTCTGGCTACGCTTTCCCCAATTAATAAAGAATGGCTTGATTAAAGTAAACACATAAATATAGTTCAATATCACAGTTAAACGGATAGAAAAAGAATCACTATCAGAGGCATCAATCCAATGCAATGCATTATGATGATGCAATAATATGATGGTACAATGGGATCAAGGTAGTCGCACAACCTGTCGTATACACTTGCATAGTTGTGCTACCAAGCAGGACCCATGGGGATCTCATATACCATATACCTAATCACAATCTCAATGTATCAACTACCTCACTACCCAACTCGTTGCCAAAGACTCATGATACTTATGTCTCATTCGCTTGCAACCTATCTCGTGGTCAAGGATACAAAAGATGTCATATTTTCTTTCCCAAAAAAAATTTCCACAATTCTCAACTATCCAATGATCAATGATAATATGAAAGAGGATGAATACATTCACAACATGTAAGGCAAGGAGGCAATATTCAACTCAACATGTAATACAAGGTTCAAAGTTTTCAAAACTTAACCTAAACATGATATTCACCCTCAATAGACAGTACTGGAATGAAGTACCTTAAAATAACGTGTTCATCCTTTTTCGACAAAATTTCAATACTCGGGTATTCTCAAAACCCACAACTCAACCCCTTAGGAGACATTATAAGTCAATAACCTCTTCATATCTCTAACTAGGTTAAGTCATGGATTACACAATCTCAATCAGATAAATATCACATAAGGCCCCCAAAAGGACTACACGGCACATATAAGCCCCCACACGGGCATCACAATATAAATTATCATTCTCAAACTACACTTTGACCCCATCTCAAAGTCTACAACATAGAAGTTGAATAATCACCCCAACTCAGCCCGGAGAAGGATAGTCAAACCTACCTCGATAGCTGAAACCGCACTCAAACACATTTGTCGGATGATCAACTATTAAATTTAATGCCCAAAATGACAAAATACTATCTAGTATAAAACACACGCATCACAAGGAGTCCAATAACAACCATATTGATAGATTTCAGAATCGAGGGTAAATTAGTCCAAAAATAATTAACCTCAAAAAGGGTCGAATCTAGAATTTTATTGCAAAATCATGTTCTACCAGTAATAAGGAATTCATGGTTGAAAACCCCATAAAATAGAGTTCAAAACAAAGTTAGAAATTATCATTTTTCTTAAATTCATATTAGAAAAGAAAACAAGAATTTTGGGGTTTAAAACTAAAGATTAGGAGTTGAAATCATGATATAAAAGATGGAATATGATAGATTTTTAGTGAAATATAACTTACCCCATGAAATTTCTTGAAGAACTCTCTAAAAAATCACCCCACCGAGCTTAAGAACTCCAAAATGGTAAAAATAGGGTTTCCCATGATATATCACTATTCGGGTGAAATTTGTTCTCCGCGAACACGAACATTTAACTACATGAATATAGAGCTCGCTGAAAAGACCCTATGCGGATGCGGAGATGGGAAATGTTGTACTCTGTGAATGCAGATATACTCCGCGAATGCAGAGAAAAGGCTGGAAGCCCTCCGCGAATGCGGCACATCACTCTGCGAATGCAGAGAAGAGTGGATCAGTGATAGATATCAACAACTTTGGAATATTTCACAACTCTCCTATCGGACCCTCAAGATTCATTCAGAATTTTGTATACACAGACTTTATATGCACTTCAACTAAATTTGACATTTTAAATTCAATGGAACCATTAGAATTCGAATTTGAGATCTCCTTGACCCAAAATCCGATAAGTCGCAACTAAACTAGTTTCAACACTTCAAATACCCAAAATACCCTCGAAACCTCTAAAAATTACAATAAAGCCATTTCTAGCGTTAGAATCATCCCCCCTCCCCCGAAACCATTAGAATCATCAAAAATCTAATTCGTGTCTCTGAACTTGATTTGTCGACCAAAGTCAAACTTAGCTCATTTAAAACTAATTTTCCAACTTGGGACCTCAAATTCACATATCAACCTCAAATTTGATTTTGATGAATCCCCTAGATAAATTTCCACATTCTGGAGCTGATAGAACTGATGGAATCCTGTTCTGAGACCGGTAACTCTAGTTGATAACAAAAACCACTTTTTAACGTTTTAACTCTATAAAAAATAAGAATTTACCCAAATTCACAAACTATTAAGACTTGAAAACATTCAACCATGCAAACTGAACAAATAACACTCGGGAGCACTAACGAAAGGGGCAAAATAGTAATTTTGCTAAAATTTCCAAAAATGACCCTCTAAGTCATTATATTTTAATTATTTAATCATATTTTAATTTAAATTGTATATGTATGAATATAAAAGACATTTAAGTGGGCTAACCAAATCCACAGTTCAAGGAAAATAATGTATTTCAAACAACCCTCAATTAACTCTATAGCATAAAGATAGTTTTGAAAACCAACACATTACTCGACACTATCATCTATCTGTCTATGAAGCCTCTAATACTATTCAGAATATGCCAATGACAAGTCCATGGCTATCCAACAAGAAATACTTCAAATAAAAGATAACTAAGCTAGAGTGCCTCCAGATGCAAGGAGGACTCACCAACTCTAAGAGTAGAAGTGATCGTCAATGATGCGCCTATTGAGGATCTCTATCTCCTGTATCTGTATCATGAAATGATGCAAGCCAAATGGTGTCAGTACATGGAATGTAAGAGTATGTAAAATTGAAGAAAGGAGAAACAGTCAACAAATACTTACCTCAAGCTTATCAATCATCTCAAGGGATATGCAAAAGTTTAGAATTTAGCAAATATTTCTCAAATCGACTCAATCATCTACAATCTCAATCAAACAATCATATCATGCAAGATTGTATCCTAATTGGGAGATTCTCTAACCGACAACTATCACCTATGAGCCAGTGATGTACAACGGAGTGGTGACATTGACCCATCCAATACCTTTCTAGGGTACGGACCACTATCACTGGATCGACAATCAATCAAATTCTATCATTTTGGGACTTAAAAGGTTTAACCATCCATCTTACGCTGGCGACGTAGTTCATGGGAATTGAGTTATAACTACACCCTTACCCAAATTGGTGCGCAATACTTCTCCCAAGACTCAATATGCTCATAAGACTAAAATCAATCAATTTATACAAATTAATCCATCTAGTCACATTGGACTCTAATCAACTCAATCATCACTTCTTTTAATTAGACATTCTTTTCAAGACTTATTCATGACCCATTAGAACTCCAATCAATAATCATTTAGACGTCTACTATCCAACTCAAGTTTGACTCATGCTCATTCAATATTCACCAATCAAACTTTTAGACACAATCATTGTGAACTAGATTGAAATTTAATACTCAAATAGGATTCATGTAGGGAGAAACAAAATCATCTATATTAAGTGTTTAATTCATGTAAACTATCAATCATGCAAAGTTATGCCAAAATATACTATGATTTAAGAGATCTTTTAAAGATTCATTCGTAGGAGACCTATATCACTTACTACTCAACCAATTGTATACTTAGGGGCACATGGAAGAACTTAAACCATGCTTTAGTTAGCCTTACATATCTGGAATCGAAGAACAATCAAGAGTTCGAAGACCTCGCTTGAATGACTCAAACCCTAGCCTTTGTCCTCTTCTCAAATGCTCGCTCTCAACTAATCTAAGTGTTAATGAGAGTATTATGCGTACTAGGTACTGATATGGGACTTAATTTAGTCCTAAAACATCAGGGTTTTTGTTTAAGAGGGGTGGAAAAATACATGAATACCCTTAATAAAAATCGACTCTGGCCGTCTACGGATCAATTCCACGACTTGTAGACACTTCTACGGGTCATAAAAGACCAGTCGTAGAACTAGGTGGTAGTCTATATACCTTTCTATGAGTCAAGTGTACGACTCGTAGAAAGTTTTACGGGTCATAGACCCTTCTCGTCCTTTCAACCTTCTCAGACTCTGAATCTCTTCTACGAGTCGTAGACTCTTTGACGAGACATCAACTTTACTCATAGAGGTGACTTGGAGTCCTGAATTTTTTTGCCAAGTGTCAAGGGCCTCTATGAGTTATTTCTATGACTCGTGATCCTTTTTATAGTTCGTCCTGTCAACTCGTACTCAAAGTACTGAGGCTTATATTTTTCAGAAGTTAGACCTTGACTCCAAAACTAGTTCTTACGAGTTTTCTACTTCTCTACGAGTCGTCAATAAACTTGTAGACTTACTTCTAGACTTGACCGAATTTCAAACCTCAATTCTAACACCACGAGTCCCTCCTACGATTTGTAGGAGTTCCTACGGCTCATAGGTTGACTCGTACACATAGGAACAACTCATCTTTTCTTAATCTTTCTTATGGTTTTCAAACTTATTCTAGGCTAGAATAACCTGGGTTGTTACAAAAGGTCCCCTCCTTCAATATCATGATTGGATCGACTAGGCCAAATCATGAGTGAATAGAAAAAAATATATATTGTTGTTCCAGCTGAAATACTTAATCATTTAGGGTTTAGTCTGAAGACAATATCTTAATAATTCAAATTTGTATTCATATTCAGGCATCTTAATTTTAATGAAAATTGTTGGATATGCAAACAAAGATACACACATTTGGGTAGCTACATATAATGTGTAGGATCTCCTAATGGTGTGAGGTCTTTTGTCAAAAATCATGCAGGCTTGGTCCAATGTAAATAATATCACACTATGTTAAAAGTATGTTTAAGTTGATTTAGCCCAAAAAAAGAGGTATCAGAGCACAAGTTTAGTGGGACGAGTATGAAAAACGCATCTGATGGCATGGGGCTCAGTTAATTACTTTGCTTTATGAGATTAATTAGAGATCCTCGCATATAAACAAAAGTTAGTTGTGGGGCTCGATTACCATAAAATACTCAGATGATATTGTGGGTGATACACATAGTGAATCTCATGAGTTGACCCATGGGTCATGGTGATTGGCCATGTGAAATTTAGTCTAAGGGAAAGATTGTTGGGCATGAGAATAAATTTTCACATGTGAAAAGCTACATATAAGTTATAGGATTTCTTAATGGTGTGAGACCTTTTGAGAAAAATCATATGGTCTTGGTCAAAGCGCACAGTATCATACTCTATTACAAAAACTAATGAGGCTTAAATTTAAGACCATTAGCAGTTACTTGAAAACATGAAATTCACCAGTTGAACTATTGAAACAATAATATCATGGGTACATGTCAAAGAATCTTTCAACTAAGACTAGTGTTAAGTGTTAGGTGTGTTTCAACAAGTGTAATAAATACTTAATAAATATAATCTCATCCTCAATAACTTTAAATCATATCCAATAATCAATGTTAAATTTTGATATTAATAGAAATAGTTAATGAAACCTACAGTTGTAGAATTTGTTTGTTAGAGGACAAACGTTGAGTAAAAATCTAAAATAGTCTTTTCATTGGGATTCAATAGTGTAATAACACAAGCATTTGCAACATTTATGATTTTTGTCAATGTAAAAAAAGGGTCAACATGACATAATTTATAACTTATTTTATATGTCTCTATTTAAAATAAAAATAGTAATCACTTATACCATTCTTTAGGATGATTTAGTTAAAATCAAGCTCTACGAGAAATACAATTTTGAAATCATAACTAGGGTTATAACTTAGGATCAATTCACCTTCTTGATGGGATAAATTATACATAGCGAATATGTTCAATTGAAATGTAAAAGAAATGCATTGAAAATTTTGAGGGAAAAAAAGAAGGAGAAATTGATTAATTTAATTTGTTCACGCGCCAAAATAGAGTGCAATACACACAAATTTACCGTGTAAGTATAAGATATTCATGAGATGCGTCTATAACAACTAGTAGTGCCGATTTGGTCACTAATTAAATTTAAGTGTCTAATTTATAATTGTGTCAAGTTTGAGGGACTATTCAGATATTTCAAATTAAGATATACTCATAATCCAATAATGCATACTATATAAATAGGCTTCGAGTGTAAGTGAATTCTATATGTTGGAGTTTCAATAACACACCTACCAAAATTGTAAGTCTCTCTCGTAGAAATTCTATCTTTTACATAATATATCTCCTTCTTCTTACATTTATAGAAGAAAAATTTAAAACAGTTGAAGAAACAAATCAATCCGATGAAAGACCCTCTTCATGATTTGATTGAAGAGGTTTTTGTGTTGCTGGTAAATCAAGATAAGAAATTTATTACTGATCCAATGGTTGATTTATTACAGTTTAATGAATATAAAGGTGAGTACTCTAGAACTTATAACCTTTCTTTCTTTGATCTAACTAATTTCTGAGTGATTTTCTTTTTATTATTTATTGAGATTTAATTGATATGATGTTTGTTTTTTCATTTGTGTTTTTGACATCTCTTCTTAAATTTTCTTTATCATGTAAATCTTGAATTTCTCCTTTCCTTTTTATCATAACATTATTTCTATGCTTGTTTATTGTTGCTTTTCAAGTTAAAAAATAAAATTTGTGTGGTTATAACGAATCAAATTAGATTATCTATTTATTTTTAATTTTTGCTATAAGCATGTCACACACTCGATTAATTAGCTTTCTCCATAAGGATTTGTGTGATTTTCAAAGGGGTTCAATAATTTTATGTTGATTTATGTGTCGTTCTAATTTTATCGGATTTTTTCCATAAGGGGGATTCCTTTATGTTAATATTAATTATTTAATCAACTTATATATGTGTTTTATACAGCTTTTTTGTACTAAAAAAATTATTCTTTGTCAATTGGCCTAGAGTGACATGGAGTTGGAGGAGAAAATTAATTAAATCCCACAAAAATAATTTTTGAAAGTATAGATCTTTCATTTTTACAAATCTATCTATCATTTTAGAAAGAAAAAAATTCACTTGGGTGGTGGAGGCACAAAGTAAGAGTAAGTGAGGGAATAGAAGACCAAGAAATGACATGATAAGAGATGATCTGGCTATCATTATTATCTGAGATAATTTTTTTTGTCTTTTATTAGATGTAGACAAACAAATAAATGGGAAACATCTCATTTTCATGACAAAAAAACATTTTTTTCCTTCTATTTTTTTGTCTTTTATTGGATGTAGACAAGAAAAAAGGGAAGACTTTCGTGGAAAAAGAAAGACCTTTTTATGACTTTTTCCTCATTTATTTTTGTTTGGTTTTCAATTACTCTGTTAGTATTTATTGATTGTTCCTTATTCAAGTTGTGTTAAATTTTTTCTACATATTTTTTTTTTGCTAGCTACTTTTGTAGGTACCATGTACTACACAAGCATAGGTCAAGTAATTTTGTAGGAATTAAATTTAATTTGCACGGCATGAAAAATTTAAAGAAAACATACAGCAAAATATGATTAAAAAGGATTTTTTTTTAAATCCATTTTCCGCTTTTAGAAACATCTGAGACTCAAAGTCAATACCTAAATAATGGGTTAGGGTTTCATTTTACCCCTCATCGTAATTCATTAAGTACTATTATAATAAGTAATACCTTTTTCAAGAAAGTGTATTTATTGATTTGCAGCTCAGTATTCTATAATATCTTCATATTCAATTGCATTAGTTATCTTATGGATGTAAAATATAAAATATCATTGCTAGGAAAATAGATAAGTCAGGTGATAATATTAGAGTTTATTGGTAACTCTCTTTTAATAATTTGTAAAATCTTCTAAACTGTCGTTACTTATTATTATGAAATAAAATTACCTTAAACGTTTTACATAGAATTACCTCAAAACTTTTTATCCTATTATCTCTTGCTTCAATAGTATTTAATCTTTATTCAGTGTTTATTTGTTTTCGACAAGTCAAAGAATAAATTCGAATAGATTCTTTAGAATTATATTCCTATAGAATCTTCTCTATTCTATATTAATCTAGTTATTTACCCTTAAATAATATTATATATTTCTAAGTAAGATTGCACACATCGTTCAATATAAGTTGATTAATATGTGTGATTTCATAAATTAAAGTGTAGCAACATGACATAAAATTTCATAATTGAATTTGAATGAGAAATAAACATATCCAAATGATAACTTTGTGTATAATAATTTTTTTCATGTTCTTCACTAACTTCAACGTACATGGATATATACAGTTACGACAGTTATGGCTTCCGCGGCAATGTCAATGCTTTCCAAAGAAAAGAAAAAAATTGATGTGATGATAATCAATGTCAATTCACTAGATTCACATTGTTTTGAACTCATGGCACAAGCTTCAGCCTTAAATATAATTACGCTCTGTAAGTTTTTATAATTCTATCTTTATTTATATTGGGTAAAGTTTGTCATTTTAATTAATACACTATAGAAAGATAATTGGCTATAAAATTTATTGTTACTCTATTGTTAAACAGTCTGTAGCTAAACAAATTTGGAATAAATCACCATTAAATAAGATTAGAGATGATTTTTATGGTTAAGCAACTTAAATTATACATCGCTAATTTTATTTTATTTTTAATATATGATAAGTGGTTAATTTGTAAAATCAATGTTATAATTAATAAAATTAAGATAATATACATGAAATTAACTAGTCACATAATGTTTAGATGGATATGACATGGATATCTTTTACAATTTATTATTATAGTGGGTAAAGTTGGTTATTTTAATTAATCTATTGTTAGTAGAACTAATGTCGACAGACTTTTGTTGTTAAGCGACGAAAACTATCCGTTGTTAATCCTATTTTTTGTTATAGTTATATGATAAATGATTGTTTTGTAATAAAATTACTGTCATAATAGATAAAATTCAGTGAATACGTGTGAAATTAACTATTCTCATAATATATAATATAATTCATTTTAATTGTTGGTTTATCGATATAATTATGCAGTTGTATGTAATGAACACAACAAACTCTTAGCAAAGAACGCTTTGGACAATGGAGCTTACCTTCGCTTGAAAAAGCCACTTAACGAGGAAATTATGAAATTCTTGTGGCAATTTGTATTGAGGAAAAAAATACAGAGGGAGAAATCGATAAAAGGTCTAGAAGCAAATGGCCGAGATCATATGAATGTTGATGACATTGATAATAATAATATTGTTAGAGATGAAGAACAAGCTAGAGAGAAGAATATCCATAAGGCTGAAAATGATGTTGTATCAAATGGTAAATACAAGTTGAGGAGGAAGAGAGGCAGAAAAAGTACAAAAGAGATTAATGAAGATGAAAGTCATAGCGATGTTATTAATAAAACTGGTATACGTAAGGTCTGCACAAAATGGACTGTTGATCTTCATGACAAATTCATGGAAGCTATGGAACAACTTGGGGAAGTAAGTAAGTTTACCTTGCTAGTAATTAATTTCGTTGACAATTTGTTTCTATTGTAGCGATATAAACAATGAGAATTCATATTTATAGCTAATGTTAATTTGTTTGGGATTATGGAGTAGTGATTATTCTATTTACATGTACCTCGACTTGATATACAAATACTGAAGTAGTGATTAACTTAAATTTACATCCTAATCCAACATGTAGGATGTTATCCGGCGGACATTCTTAAATTGATGAACGTACTTGATCTTACCAGGATGCAAGTAGCGAGTCACTTACAAGTACATCCTTAAAAAATTAAAGTGGTATATATCTATCATATATTTATGTTTGTATGGTAGGGGAAATTATTTTGCAACAAAATAATTTTTATAAAGTTATTTTCTGGTGCTCGGTTATTAAAACATATTTTGCTTGAATGATTTTTTTACCGAACACTTCTGAGATCCACTTTCTACAACGATCTTAATTTTAATTTTATTTTTTTAATTTTACATCACTTCCACTAGTAAACGTTTGGAAATTATGCTCATCTTTAGTCCTCAAATTTTTCTATCAAAACACTCGCAAAGTAAAGAGTATTTGCAACAGACTTTTATTGCATGTTTAGTTATAGAAGCTATTTGTTTCTAATTTCTTTTTTTTGTAATGAACATTCAATGAAATAATATTATTGTCAATTTTTAATTCAAAAGATTTTTATCGTTCATCGAGTACCAACAAAAATATTTTCTATTAAAAATGACTTGTGGCACTCATTTCAAGCACACTAAAATTACAACGAGTTGAGATAATAATTATATTCATAGTCCAACTCTCTTTTGATTTTTTTCTTCTTTCAGAAATGTCGTGACAACAAATGGAGACATCGGAAAGAGAGAAAACATATTAATCATGGATCCTCAAGTGATTCTCAACAAAGAAGTAGCTATCACACATCATTAAAAAGAAAAAAAGGAAGGAACTGCAAAAAATATGGGAGAATGCCTCGTCTTCAAACAAATGTTCCAAATCAAACCCAAAGAGTCCCAGAGTGTCCACCAGTTAATACCAACAACATTTTGCCCATTTCAACTCAACAACAACTCCTTCACCCACAACTTCAGGTTGATCAACCCCATTACCTCAACCCATCTTTGTCAGCCCAAAATGATGCTGGTGGTGGACTACAACAACACAGTCTGTTATTTGGAATGTCGGATTTAGAAAGCCCAAATATTGGGAGCGTTAATTATACGTCTTCTCTGGAGTTTAATAGTGGGGATCATCATGATTATGGCTTGGATCATCATACTCAAAATGATTATAGCTTGGATCTCAATCCGGGCCATGTAACAACACGTTCAGGTAGCACAATGATGTCTAATATAGATGGTGGAAATGTGACAATTAATGGATTGGGAGCAACAAATGCTAATTTCCAGCAATATATTGGTGAACAAAACATGTTTGATCCATGCGACATTTTTGCGGCAGCAGATGTGAATGGAATTGAAGGAAGTGATTCAAATGAGTGGGAAAATTGTGATGCATATTTTAATTTCAATCATATGGATGATCTCTTCAAAAATCCTAGATCTCCAAGTGCTACCCTACCTAATGAACATGGCAGTAAGCTTGTGCTTCTATCTCACTTCCCTAACTACTCTTTATTTATTTGAAATAATAGTTCGATAGAATTGACTTTTGAGATGGTCACTCAATTATATCATGACATTCTACATGTGCAGGTGGAAGAGACACTGAGTGTCCAGATTTCAAGAAGAGCAAATTTCCTGATGAATGATCAACATGATGATTCAGTTCTATCAGTGACTAAGCTGTTTTCTCAAGTTGAAATTTATATTTTCATTTAAATTTTCTAGAGACTATTTTGTTTGGTATGACTTGGATTGCTTGAACTAATGTTTTAGACAAAAAAGAGAGTGTATTAGAAATACTCATTTAAACTTGAGAGTGTCTCTCTTCCTTTCAAGTTCTAGCTCTCGTAATATCTACCTTGTTGTAACTTGTCTAACGTAGCTTTTCACTTATCTTTTTTCTCTTCCGCTTCTCCAGTTATGCAAAACTGAAAATGAAGCATAAATATAGGTGGCTGGCCTTAATATCCTGTATTTCGATCAATTTTGCACTTAATCAAAACTTCATAACTTAGAACAGTTGGACTATCTAATATACTTGAGAGTAGTTTTTGAGCTTGGGAGTATGAGAAGAGGTTGAGTTGTACTCGACTTCTCTCAACTCAAAGCAAACCAAAACAACAAACAAACATGTTGCTTGAACTTACATATAAAACAGAATTTATTAAGGAGAAAAGACTCAAGGGCGGGCATCACATTTTAGAGCTTAAGCAACTGAAAATGTTTTGACATATGACTCAAGGAAACTGGAAATGTGAGCATAAGGTCAAGATAGAGTCGACCTAACCCAAACTCGAACCAGAAACATGGTCTTATGGGTCGATTTGTATAACATAAATGTGACGAAGGAAGAAAACACATAGAAGGGAAGGGGTATTGGGATATCTGTAGTATCGGAAGAGCAAGGGATGGGCTTGGATCAACATTCTCAAAATGATTATAGCTTGGATCTCAATCCGGCCCATGTAACAACATATTCAGGTAGCGCAATGATGTCTAATATAGATGTTGGAAATGTGACAATTAATGGATTGGGAGCAACTATGGGATGTTAATCATTCAAGTTCGATCAATAAACAAAATATCATATAAAAAAAAATTGAATCAACACAAAGGCATACGAAAAGAAGACACCCCTTCTACCTGATACTGTCAAAACAGCTAAACCAAACAACAGGAAACAAATGATGTTCTTTTCGATAGCTAATCTTTAGATACTGAGGTCAAATACATACAAAGAGCATGAAATAATAGACTGAATGAACACATCATTTCTTCCAAGAACTGAACCATAAAGAGGGACTAGAAATGAGAAGATTCTGGAGTATTTTCGGGTAAAGGATGTCCTATCTTTATCCTGTTAGATCCATCGGAACCTCCCTCTTTCCCTATGCTCTATCAGCAGCTAAAACCAAACAATGATAGATATTCTAAGAACAACCAACTACTGATAATAAACTAAACTCGAAAATTGAAAACACAAAAATACACTCACATCACAAATTAAAAAATGAAAAATACACACTCATAATTTAAAACAAATAAATCAGCTAAGACTCAAAAAAAAAATGAAGGAAGCAGAAGATATTACCTTGTTTCAGGAAGTGAACTGGAGCTATGAGAGTTGTGTAATCCCATATACAGTTGATGAGCTAATTTAAGATATCTACCATTTTGCTGACACACAAGGTTGATATTATGTCATAGTCCATCAATCCTCTAATTGTGTACACAGATTAACCTCATACCTATATTGTTAACCATTTTTCCTGCTGGTAGCTAACCAACAGATAGTAGGCACAATATTAAGAGAACAAAACTTTGATGGTAGAATTCCGCAATAACAATCTGTATAAAGAATACGATGTCCATAACCCTATATAGAGGACTTTTAGTCACTCAAATTCAAATTGCAAAAGCTATAATTTATGTATCAACAAGAGATAATGTATTCAGAAGCATTCGTCCAGATCTTCATTGATGAACAATGAAGAAGAAACAGTAAAGAAGAAAAGACAGAACTAAACAAGATACTTTGGGCCTAAAACACAGAAGAAATAAGATTTGGGCCTTGCAAGAGTTTGAGTCATTTTTGCATAACTTATATATCAAGGTTCAGAGTAAATGGTGACAAGTACATAGATAAGTTTAGCACTTTCTAGAATTCATAGTGAGCTGTACAAATAGAGTTATAGTTTGTTACATAGGATTCTATATTAGAGTTATAATTTGTTACATAGAATTCTATATTAGAGTTATAGTTTGTTACATAGGATTCTATATTTTGTTTATTCAGTCCTTGCATATTTACATAGCAGTCCTTTGTAGTGTGTACAAAGTAATGTAATTAGAGAGCAATCAGAACAATAATTTTTTCCCAAATCTCAGTTAATCTTTTCAATTCTTTCATAATGCTAAGTAAAAAGATAAAGAAGTAAACCTCAAAGAATTTGACCTTCACTCTTGGTTTGTGCCTCCTCAGTGCTCGTCTCTTAAAAAATAATGATCCTCCTCTAAAAACGTCTAAGGATGGGGTATTTATGATATTTAAAAACACCTAAAAGGACCCTCTAAGTCAGACAAAGGGAAAACTTCTCCCCATGTTTGTGCCACCTTGTAGCGCGAGGAAGTGGGCTTCGCCTGTCACAATCCGATATTCGGGTGTAATGACACTTATCCTTTCCCACCGGACAAGTCAGCCTAACCCACTAGATATGAAAATAAAAGCGGAAACAGTCTAAAAATAAACAATTTAAATGTCAAAAGTGGAAGACTTAATCTTTACAAAATTTCCCCCACGGACTAATTGTCACATGTACAAGCCTTCTAGTATAAGACACTGAAGTAATTACAAGTCTCAACCTTTGTATCTCAAATAGATCAAAGTAAAAGATAAAGAGGAATAGGAAAGATGGACGGCATCAACATCTACCTCTCGAATCTCCTCGGTAGGCCACAGATGGAAGGTGAGAGAATGGGATCACTGTTTGGGCTCAGAACCTATACAAGTGTAGATAGCAAGGGTGAGTACCACCAACAATGTACCCAGCAAGCGAACAACTAAGAATAAGCTAAACTAATAAGACACACGTACTCCTGTCATACCATCCAACCCCCAGACTACAAATTACATGAAAATTAGCCCAGTCTAGCAGTTCTAGCAACACAGTACAGTATACATATAAGTCTCCATAACAATACAACTCAAGTATCAAATACGATCTCAACAGTCAATAATACAGATCAAGGGGATAGCAGGGGTAAAATAGTATAAAATGACAAAGATGTATGATGTAATGATATGCAATACAATGGCATATATAGTGATGCATATCTGTCCTAAATGATACACATCCGCTGACAGGCCGGAACCCATGGGGGACACACATGGACCATGTATCCACCAGAATCATTTTCCTTCGGCATAACTCATCTCTCGCCGGAACCATTTTCCTTCGATATTGCCGAAACCATTTCCCTTCGAAATAAATTATTTCTCGCCGAAACCAATTTCCTTCGACATAATCATCGAATCAAAATCCATCTCAAAGTATTAGAACAAATGCAAATAGGCAATGTCCATGTAAAATACAATGATGAAATGGTAATATCAACAATTCACAAGTCATATCTAAACAGTAAGCCAAATATCAACTCATATCTCAACAGTAAGTTCAAATATTCATAATAGGTCAAGTATCAACTCCTATTGAATTAACATGTATAAATCCTCTCATTTCAACATCTATTACCCCCCTTTTATTCAATATAAATCTACTTAAAATAAATTTTCCTCATCTAATCCCCAAAATCACTTTCCTTCACTTCCAAACACATAAAAACATGAATACATGATTCTACAAACTTAGACATAGGTTTAGAAATTCACTTGCCTCGATTTCAACCTTGAACTACGCCGAAATCTGAGCTTTACCCTTACACCGACATTCTGAATCAAGATAATCTATTTAAATAAGCAATCTCAATAAGAATATGAGACTAACGATATCCAATTCGATATTTTTAACACCGGACACAAAACTGACCCGAATAGCCTGAAATGCCCGATTTCAAAAAACGAATAGAAATCCAAAAAAATTTATATGAAAATGAACCTTGAGGTATTTAGAAACTATTAGTAAAAAAGGAATTGAATTTGGATGTAAAACCGATCTAAAATCATCAAAACATTAAAAGTTGATTTCTTGAAAAAACCCCAAGGTTTGAGTTCAATAATTTATGATTTAGAGGCTAGAAACAACATATAATAGATGGGTAATGACCATATTGGTTGGAAATTACTTACCCACTAGATATTCCATGAAAATCTCCCAAGAATTGTCCCTCCCGATCTCTCCAAGATCCAACAATGGAGGAAATGAGGTCTAATTCGCGATTTAGGGATTAAACACTGTTCAGGCATATTTTATCCTTTGCGATCGCAATGAATAGTACTTCGCGATCGTGGAGGGTCAACGGGTCAACTCATTTAATTGACCCTCACAATCGCGACAGTATTCACGTGATCGCAATGACTGATCGAGCTTACGCTTCGCGATCATGACTAAGCCTACGCGATCTCGAAGAACAATGCTTCAGGTACCAGACGACAGCAACCAGCAGCAAAATCTCCAAGTCTAAATTCTCGAAATCAACCCTCGGGATTCATTCGGAATCCCGAGCACACAAACCTTATATGCTACTATACTAATTTCGACGTTTCAGACTCAATGGAACCATCAGAATTCGAATTCGAGGTCTCCTTGATCCGTAACTCAAAAAGTCACAACTAAACTAACTTTGGCCTCCAAAATACCAAAACGGGCTCGGAATGTCTCAAAATTCAACTAACACTTCTTGTAGATCAAAAACCATCCTCCTAACCCAATGGAGTCGTTGAAATTCCATTCCGAGCGTCGAAACTCCGAAAGTTGAGCAAAGACAAACTTTGGCCTAAAATTCACCAAATTCACAACTCAAGACCTCAATTCTTCGTTATAGCCCCAATTCTGATTCCATAAACTCTCCTAGACCAATTTTTCCATTCCGAAGCTGCTGGAATCGACGAAATTTCATTTCGATACTCGTAGCTCTGATTGACCTAAAATACCACTTTGAAACATTTAAAGCTTATGAAAACACCAAATTTCCAAAACCCAGCCTTTTATATAATTTTCTCAAAACCGACTCTCGATACAAACCAAATAAGACTCAGGACAACTAGGGGGAGGGGTAAAATGGTTATTTCAAGAAAAATTTCAAAAATGACCTTCAGAGTCAGTACATTACCCTGGCCTTGGCAATGCTAGGCTCTTCCCCTTCACCTTGGTTTGCCTTGTGTAGGGTACGAAACTTCAGAGGCGAGCGAAACCCGACGCCTCCCCACCTCCACTCTGGACTTCACTCCACGGCCCTCTAGGCTTCTCTTTGAGCTTGGCTCGACAAGGTTTCTCTCTTTTTGGCGTATACTTAGTCAAATTCCTTGCTTTTTCACCTGCAATGCACAAAACACACGACATAAGCTCCAAAACATGGAAAAAGGTATTAATCAATAGTATTAGACTATACTATCCTTAAAATAAAGTATGAATGTGGGCATATCATTGTAAAAAGAAGTGTAAATATGTCTGTCATCACAACCCCACACTTTAAATTTGTTCGTCCTCGAACAACCATCTAGACACTTAAAACATAACACTCACCTCACTACGCCAACCAAAGAGGTTTACTCTCACCTAGATTACCTAGACATTTTAAACATTCGAGCAACTCTCAATACAAAATGCTTTTAGCAATTCAAAACAAGACAATTCTATCAAGACGGCGTAGCCTCTAGAACCAACTCACAACATAATGTATTGGGAAAATGTAATCATATTAATTATCAAGAAGAGAAATCAAATAGATCACCACGTTTTCACCATCTACGTGCCCTCATATTTCAAGAGATATGCCCCCTCACACTTACACAATATATCACCGTTTCTAGGCGATATAATTAAAACAATATCGCTCACTCTCATAAAAGAATTCATTTGCATACAAGATATACCATACGCTTGCCCTTAGTGTTATATTTTATTAACAAAATAATTAAAAACATAAGATCAGAAGAACTTTATGGGTTGTAGTGTTCGTTAAGAGACGGATAAAAAATATCTGGTTAAAATAGTAACTACTCTTTTAATGCACTTTAATACATTTCCTCAAACTTCTACACTTCTTTCCTTATGTCTCCCAATTTCAACTTTTTTTACACTACCCTTTTATGTCCTCTTATCTATAAGCGCTCTCCCTATTTTTCGTACATTGTTAGCAAGGAGGAATTTTTCTCAACTCTTTATTTTTCAGTTTTTCAACTTCTTATTGTTTCTTTCTGCTCACCTTACTACAACATATTTACTTTATATACATGGGCACCAATCAAATTTCTTTCTTTTATATCCACCTCAGTTCCAATTGAATCACCTTCTTCTTCCCTTTTATTTATTTGTAGTTATCCCCTTTGAGTCTTTTTGCCTATTTATTTGATAGCTGCATAGCCTTTTCCCTTGATGGCCAAATGTCGAAGCATTAGCTGTTCATGACATGGGATACTTAAACTTCTCTCATACGTGATTCCTCATGTGGGCACCCCACACTTGCTCAAACCATCGAGCTCACTTTTGCTACTATCAAAGGCTTGCTTCCATGCTTATTTTCCTACAAACAAAACAAACTACAAAAATAATAAAAATAAAAATAATAGAAAGCAGTAAAGTTGGGTTGCCTCCAAAAAGAGCCTAATTGAATGCAAATATCTTTCTCCTTTAACTCGAACTTATGAGTTGTAACCCAATTTTGCATCAAGCTTGCAGTTCTGCTCTAGGGATGGAGGTACAAATAGATTTAAATCAAGTGACCAGTATAGTCTGTCGCACTTCTTAGCCTTCAGATGGGGATTGTAATTATTTCTTTTTATCACAACAACCTCGAGAATGTAATTTCTCATCCATTGACTCCTCCATAGGTTTTGGTGGATCAAGGTCACTTTCCACACATAATGTCGAGAAATCATTTGAGTGAGGTCCAATGCGCTCCAAACTTGCAATTGCTCACATGTTTACATCCCCATACTCACATACACTAGAGTCTTCACAGATATGTTGTCTGCTTTCTCACATAACTCTAATGTATTCTTTTCAATAATGACATCATTAACAAAAAAATATGGTTGAATGGTTGGGTTTCTTAATTCTGCCCACAAACTTGCCCTTATTCACAACAATTGATGGTTGGGCATCAGATGACTCAACCTTCTTGTTCATGCGAGCCTGCAGGTTATTGATATCTCGGCCAAATTGATCCACCTCTTGCCTGAGCTCTATTCTCCATTTACTAAATTATGTTGCCATGTTGGAAAGATCATCCCAGATAAACCTATGAAACTTTATTTGTTGAGTTTGTTCCTCTATCCAAGATTGGCTCACTATTCTCCATCCAAAAAAACTTTGTTAACTCGACGAAGTTCACCTTTGAATCGATGAAACCAAAAAATTTATTAACTTGATGAAGTTTTTCTATCCTCGAATAAAATTAATTACTGGAGTAGAAAATTCAATGATTTAATCTCCAAACAAAACTGAATATAAGATGAAACAAAAATATAATTCAATTCTTTAATTTGTTATTCCTGCAATCAAAGTATTAACAGAAAAGTTCCGAGCCCACCAAAAATTATGTTTCCTTAAAAATTTAATCCCCTCACACTTGCCCAAAGTTTGGATTAATTCCTCCCATGATAGAACGGAACATTGTTCTGCAATACTGGCAATCAAAAGTGCAAAACCTCAGTGACATATGTTGTATTTCTGTACTGAGTACTTTTATAATAAGCGTAGAAGATGATCAGAACAAAAGAAGACATGTTACTAAACAACAACATAGGAAAAAACAGACTCTGCTAAGTGATCTATCAGCGTGTGATAGTTGCCTTCTTAACCTTAGACTGTTGCTGCCTGCTAGGTTATATGAACTTGGATATGTATATAAAGTAGTTGATGAGTTCCCAAACATCCTTGCATAAACAATTTCCCCTGTTGACGTGCCACTGGGGCTTAGAATAGGTTCTGTCATATAAGGTTGATGTGTTGGAGACTCTAGTGGATGATTTCGATGGTGAAGTTGCTGTGATGGAATTGAATCGGTAGTTTCTATAAGTGTGTGACCCCCGCATCTCGGACTAGGAGGCCTTTGCGGAATGATTATACCAAGATTCGGGGCCTTGCCTTCAGATGCTTTTGTAGCTTGACCGCGACCATAGAGTGGAATCAACGTTTTCTGTGAGATTTCAGCCTTGCAAACAGGACACTGTGGCTGTTGGTTATCGGTATTTTCAGAAGAAATACTCTGGAAATGTATCCATTTGTAGATGCAAGGCCAGCAATAGAGGTGACCACATAATGTAACAATAGGATCATGTACAAGATCCAGGCAAATGTTGCACTCAAAACCTCCAGACAGATTGTCTTCTTGCTTATCATCAACTGTCTTCCATTTCTCCATGGGAATATCGCGTTCACCAAAGGTAGTTTCTGCTACTTGCTCTTGGAAAAGCTGCTCTAAGGCCATATTTTACCTCTTGATTTGATTCTCTGTTTGCTAATATGCCTGTTAAGTATATGCCAAGATGAAAAAGGTCAGATTTCAGATTAAGAAAAACTAGGCCCCAAACTATAGATTAAGAAAAAAATTTAGTCAATAAAAGTGGCACAAAAGGAAACCACTTGATGGACTGCCACAAAGACACCCCATAAGCACAAGAACTTCAATAAAATAAAATGTCAAACACCATACAAGGAGAAATCAATTTTTCCAACAACAATCACTTGGAAACTTACAAAACTCATGACCAAAAGAAAGAGTTTCTTCCTAAGGAAATGGGGCCAAACAAAAAGGGAAGTCAAAGACCACAAAAATACTTAAAACCCTACACATAAGTGCTCAAACAAATTTCAATAGAGCTTTCCTATGTATGTACCCACTCAACAACCATCTAACTACAAAGTTAAAATCAAATTAAATATGTGTACCAACCAGGTAAAGAAAGGACAATAATTTTTAATGAATGTTTATCAATAAACCATTGAAAACTATGTTGTTTAACACATCTATATGATTGGAAACAAAAACGATAAGCCTCCAGGCTCCAATGGTTCTTGATTATCTAGTGTAACAACAAATATCTGCATTCATCAGTAAATTTGGCAATTTAAACACATATAGTTCAAAAAGGAGTCTCTTATAAATTACCCCTTTTACTCATTTGCATTCCTAGCCCCCCCCCCCCCACACACACACACACCCCACACACCCCTCTCTTTTTTTCTTTCTTTTCTCGAGCCAAGGGTCAATCAAAAACAGTCTCTCTATATAAGATAGGGGTAATTAAGGTCTGCGTACTAGACCCCATTTGCGGGATTATATTGGGTATGTTGTCCTTATGAAGCAAATTTGTATTTTTTTCACAACTTATAAGAATCAAGTAATAATCAACCAATCCATAGAGGGACAACTTATCAGTATCTACTCCTACAGAGCTAAAAAAGAATTCATATATATTGGGAAAGCACATATTTCAACATAAAGATTTGATCTTTTTTCCAAGAAAACTGATTACACCTTCATCCAAAGTCAATTTAAATGCCCCAAAAAAACATAAACTTTCAACAGCAAGGTTAGAAACCAAAACCCCATTAGGAAAAAAAAAGGAAAATTTTGATCTAACGTTTTAATCATCTAAGAAAAACCCCAAAGATTGCTTTTAACTCTGTTCAAACAGAGTTTACAAAAAAGAAACAGATATAAAGACACAGAAATCAAGAAGATACATACCCAAATAATAATCTGCAAATTTGTAAATGAGGTGAAATTGGAAGCTGGAAAGATGAAACAAAATGTTTGAGTTGAGCTATATATATATATATATATATATATATATATATATATATATATATATATATATATATATATATATAGACTATAGTGATTTATGAAGGCGCGCCTATACATACAAGGTTTTCTGTATGTATAGGAAATTTAGCGTGTATAAATTAAAAAATAATAAAATAATAGTAATAAAGCTATTATTATAAGTAATAAAGGGAAAGCAATCAACACTTTCCTAATAGTAGTCATAGTATTATTTTGGCATAATATATATATATGTGTGTTGAAAATACAATTAAATAATTAAAAGTGTGTTCTCTCTGATAACTTAATCTTTTAGATGAGATGGTCACAAATTTCAATATGGTATCAAAGCAGACAGAGGCTTGAGGTTGAAGTTAAAGAGCATGTTTATGTATTATGCCTTTTTATAATTGTTTGGTTTTTATTTTTGCTATTATTTGTTGTTTTTTGTACTTTGATTATAATATTATTATGTTATAGTTATTGTTCCTTTTGATATTTTGTCATGTTATATTTAGTATTTTGTCATGACTTCTTCACTTTGAGTTTTTGAACTACTTTAATATACTTGTTCTTAAGTTGAGGTTGGAATAGCATCTCTACCTCTCAAGATCGGAATAAAGTGTGTCGTACACTACCTTCTATCCACACCCCCATTACACTGAATATATTGTTATTGTTGTTGTTTTCTTTTTACTTTTTAAGCTTTCCCTTTTTCTTAATTTTTGACTTTAACGGTTTCTCATTTAGAGCCCGTTTGGATTGGTTTATAAGTTGTTTTCAGTTTTTTTGAGTGTTTGGCTGATCAACTTAAAATTCATTTTGTGCTTAAAATAAGCTCAAAAAAATAATTGAATCTGTTTGGTTTAACTTATCTAAAAGAGCTTATAAGTTGTTTGAAATAAATTAAGTCAAACAAATAATTAATCTTAATATCTATTGAAAATGATCTATGTATAATCTATTTTTTTTCGAATCCCACCAATAAAACGATGCTGAATTTGTTGTGATATATATGTTACCGAGAAAAATCTAACTTTAAAAAAGTTTAAATATTTGGTTCTGATATATCTTATTTCAATTAAAATATAAACAACCCAACTTTGTTTCAACCTTATTCAATATCAATTAGTGTTGTTTCCTCTAAAATACTCTCCTTTCCTTCGATAGCTCTTTTTTACAAAATATTACCTTAATCATACAGTTACTTTGTTGATTAATTTACAAACTAATTGCTTCCCCTAAAATAATGGAAAAATTACACAAATTAAATTCAGTTGTGAAACTATTTATTCAAATTGAACTCAATCCAAATTATTTATTCTTAATATAATCATGGTCCAAATTATTTACCCTCTTATTCCACTTTCTCTTTTTAATTTCACACATGACGTCATGTTGTTGTCAGCATTACTGTCATGAAATAATTATCTATGATACTTCATCGGTATATTGATACCATAACGGTATCATATATGATTGAACTTAATTCTATGCGATACTCCGTCGGTATATTGATACTCTATCGGTATCATATAGAATTGAACTCTTTTTTAAGAAATAAAAATAAAACAATTAAGAGAAAATTATTAAATATCAAAATCTTATTTATTAAACTCTAAATTAGTAGAAAATATATTCCTTGTGATACTCCATCGTTATATTGCTACCATTCGGTATCATATAGAATTGAGCTTAATCATATGTGATATTCCGTCGGTATATTGATACCCTATCAATATCATGTATAATGCACGAATTTTAAAATAAATTTATATCATTTTAAAATAAAAAGAGGGTATAAAAATAACGAGACATTTAAGGATAAATACTTTCCCTTTTGGGTTATAATTGCTATTTTCCCTAAAATAATCACTCCTTTCCTCCAATAACAACACGTTAATTAAAACACGTTAATAATATAAAATTTTCTTATATATCAGTATATACAGGTTAAATTCGTTTTTTTCCTCCTTCCCCTTTCATTTTCATGCTTGCTAGTGTATTGGAAGTTTCTTAAGACCTTAGCACACGTTTTATGACTCCTGCAATACAGTATTTACACGTTAGCTCTTACACTAATTAGAACTAATTACTAGAGGCTTCCAATCGGGGGCGGAATTAGAGATCAAAATAAGGGTTCGATTAAATTTAGTAATTTTGATTAACATTTTATATTTGTCTTTTGAAATTTATTCAATATATGTAAATTATTAATTTAAATAGAATCCAAATATAACTTTTAAAAAATTAGAATTATGAATTTATAAATTTATAAATTTCAAATTCTGATTGTACCGCTATTTCCTTAAAATTGGATGTTGAATGTTGAGCATCTCTAGAACTAATTCTCAAACATTTATTCAAAGTTTTATTTATGATATGTGGTTGGAGTTGAAAACCCCTCAATTTTCCAAGATTTCTAGTGGAATTTTTTTTGTCAAAAATAAAATAAAATAAATAAAGTTCAAACTGAACTCATTATTGAGTTTGTTGACCTTATATTTTGAATTCACGTTTCATCATCATTTATGGGTATATTAATACTTATGTGTGAATGCTAATTATTTTACTTTTTCTCTTTGTTTATTGAGATTTGTCTTGACATATAATTTAAGAAAGTAAAAATATATTAATGTTTGTTAATCAACCCAAAAAGTGAAATAGCATCTTGCCGCCCCTACGTCAACAACAACCTATCTAACGAGTACAAGTGGAGTTAAAGCTATAGTTTGATTAAACATGACATATCAACCAAGAAATCTAGTTATGAGAGAAAGGCTTTAATTTGTAAGACACGAAGTTATAATTGAATGTGTCATGATTCAATTGATCGGACCGCGTGGGTACATATTCCAACACCTAAATAGGAGAATTCTTATAGAAATATCATGCGTAAGTTTAACAAATATCAAAATAACAGTCTGAAAAGTCAAGAATATATCATAATTGAATTTTAAAACTTAAGGTTTATCACAGGGATACTTTAACATCCCCAAGGATACTAGTCTAAATAGGTACAAGAGCATCTAAGAAATAAATAGAAACAAGACACAGCTCCCACCATAAGGAAGGAAGAGTAGAAGTTGTTGGAGACTCATCTTCGTCTTCACCTAAGAAACATCACTGACTCTGCAATCAGACTATGTCAAGTGGCATAACAAGAGCAGTATCAGTACAAACAACACGTACTAATAGGCATCATCGGTCAATCCGATACCCACCACATAATATAAAGAAATCAACAAGAAGAAAACATGTTCTTAAAGAAATACACTCGTCAAACCTTTATACACAAACTCTTACCATTTCCATAATAACCTCATTAAAGTGGATCAAGCCTAACTCTCATCCCTTCTAGTTGGTCCGTTATCAATTCTAAATCAGATCAACGCCTAGCCCTTTTATCACATAGAAGAGTTTCTGAACTATGGGTCACCACTAACTCTGTCTAGCTAGTCTACTATCTTTAGCTTTCACACCAACACCTGGCCCTAGAATAATTAACATCAAACTTGAAAGAGAAAAATATTTAGGTGGACTAAGGCTCCTCTCATAATCGTACTGGCCCGCCATGGCCGGACCTATCCCGCTCTGGCAGCCTCTCCACAGATGGGATTTCTCCCACCAGGGCGGCTTGCCCGGAGACAGAGTCTCCGAATTTTTTCCAATTCCCCCATTTAACAATATACCAACAGGACACCATCAATATCTAACTCTAAGTCACTAATCCCACTAAACAACATATCAACGACTCTCCACTTGTTTACTCATAACCTCAAACCTATCATGCGGACACATCTAGAACCCATAACATAATCCGAACAAGCATATACGGAAATACATTATCAATTTACCATTTCAGGAGCAATATACAATTTCACAAGGTAAATCTCAAATACAACAGTTAACATGGTAACACTTGGACCTTCGCTCTTTTCATATCAATTATTACACAAGATGGGCATGCTCAATTATATTCAAGTCAGTTTCTATATCATCACCCATATAGTTAAGATCAATTCACAGATAATAGCCATACAATGGTTCATTCATGGAACCCATACCCAAATAATATGTGTCGGAACGTGACACCCAATCTAATATATATATCAAAATATGACACTCGATCCTATATATGTATCGGAACGTGACACTCGATCCAATATATGTGTCAGAATGTGACACTCTATCCAATATATGTGTTGGAATGTGACATCCAATCCAATATCACAATCACAGACCACAACGAATAGTTCACACTTGCATAATCAAGTAACAGGTTCATTGCATGCAATTGTTCGCAAATAGTCATTTCATTGATTTCATTCTATATTTTCCTTCATTAGCAATATTTCATCAAGCCTTCTTCATTCAAGGCATCACTTTTACTAGACCGAGTTCAAGATTATGAATTTTACGGTCATTGGATTATAGACCAATCACAACAACATATCAATCACCTAACCACACTAATTAAATGCATGATAAACATCACAACATTACTCAATCACTATTAAGAGTCTGTTTATGATATAGACTAAATCATAACCTACAGCCTCAGGTAATCAAATAGGCTCATGGCATGAGATCTATCAACTCTAAGTCATTCACATTCACATTCACATT
Organism: Solanum dulcamara; assembly: GCF_947179165.1. Lineage (NCBI taxonomy): Eukaryota > Viridiplantae > Streptophyta > Magnoliopsida > Solanales > Solanaceae > Solanum > Solanum dulcamara. The sequence continues at coordinate 5,241,328 of NC_077246.1, read as the reverse complement.
TACCTTTTATTTCATGATTCGCATTACTTAAGTAATTCACATAGAATAATCAACATAAACACGCATAGTTATTTGTATAAACACATTCCTCTATATACCTTAATAGCCCATAATCCCCAAGTTTCAGGATTTTGTTATGACCCAACTATTGTCTACACTTAATCTCATAAGAGTCATTGGTCTTCTAAATTGTTTTCACCAAGGTTAACATTCAAAGATTAGACCTTTATCACTAGTCACATAATAATCATGACTCACATCATATATTCCTACTCTAAATAGTAATTAACAATCATTTAACCATCCAAATTCCGCGCCCGAAGGCCTAGACATGAAATCTCCCATCAATCTACATTATATTAAAGCAATGGGAATAAATTTATAACTACTTAATTGAAAAAACCTAGCCTACTTTAATTGAGAAAACCTAGTCTAACTGGGCGCCAAGCAATTGTACAAGGATTTTAGCATGATCCCTGACTTCCGGAAGGAGAAACTATGGTGACGGGCTTGAAATCCATGGGTTGTAGCCTTCCTTGAGCTAAGAATCTCTTCTTCCCTTCTCTCCAAGCCTAGAGCAGCTTTTGGGGGTTTCTAGGGTAATCCTCATCTGTTTTGGCACCTAAAGGAAGAATGAGATAATAAAAATACAACCTCTTTTCATTCTGGCTCGTCAAATCCCGCTCTGGCAGCCTAATCCCACTCTGGCAGCCCATCACGGACAATGCTCAGTAAAATGGGCATAACTTTTTACTTCGAACTCTAAATGAGGAAAACTCAGTGGCATTGGAAAGAAGACTCGTGGACCTTTAATTTGATAGGTCATGGGCTACTAACTCATTACAGGCTGAGAGTTATGGCCGTTTGAAATTCGACCGTAGTTTAAACTCAAGTCCGAAACTAAATCTGAAAGACAGTTCTTTCAATGTAACTTTGAGATAGGGATATTGTACGACCTTAATTCAACACTAACACACTCGCATACCAAGGAGCTAATCCCAGTCTTATGACGAATGAGATTCGTATACCTTTACCGTAGATATTTTTAGTAATAACGGGCTAGGTCGTTACAGAAGGCCGTTGTAGAAAAGAAAATTTTACATGTTTAAACTATTACTTGTACGTTCATGAGATTAGGACTTAAATGGAAATAAAACGTCTAGAAAATTGTACTCTCTTTGTTTCAATTACTAGTATGGTTTTTTTTTTGATTTTTCACTCAGTGTCCGAAACTCGCATTAGTTCTGACTAAATTCAAATCGCATACTGTTGGACTCATTCAGGAGTATAGAATAAGATTTATTTCATATCTATAGCAAGCAAAAACATTCCTCTTCTATCGTTTCTTATTGAACAAGAGGTGTAAAGGTTGGCAAAATAATGCAAATGAAATGTTTAGTTACTTTAATAATCAATTACTAGTATGTTGGTATAGAGTTCCATTAGCGGATTTGAGAGAATTCGATAGTTTTAGCTTACATCTTATATTTCTATTACGCAACTCTCATAGCTCCAGTTCACTGCCTGAAACAAGTTAATACCCTCTGCTTCCTTCATTTTTGAGTAACAGTAAAAGTATCACATCTATACCACCACACCCTTGGACGGTATTCATGACTAGTGGCAGATCTACCTTATGCTAAGGGGTGGCTCCAATTAATTGATATGATTGACATTCCTTCAAATACTGCATGTCTAAGTATATCGAATTTCTAACCATCTTATTATCTTATAACGTATTATTCTATGTAACACGTACGATACGGACTTATTATGTTGTAGGTGCAGCTGTGTAAATGAAAGAAAAAAAAAAGAAGTAACCCAGTTCTTTTTTATTCTTCTTGAAAATCTTCCCTTTTTATTATGTATAATAATAATAACAATAACTCAATGCATTGTTGCAAATTAAGAGTAATAAAATTACATAGTAAACTCACTTTCTATTTTCTGTAACAATAATATCACTCTATGTTTTATTGTTTTACCTAATGCGATGTCATGGAAGGAAACTTGGATGGTATCTATTGCCTTTAGCTTGACTCTTGGCTAGTTCCTAATCCATGTCAAACATAGGTCGTCCTTGTGTAATATTTGTGATTGTTTTAGCCATTATTCTAGTGGTATGTTTGTTCATAAAGACCATATGGACGCGTTTTCAAGAAAGATCAGCTCGTTCTGTAACAGCAGAAAGAGCTCGTGAATAATTAGCAGAAGCTCGTTTTTATGCAACAAGAGCAGTGACTCCATCCACCAGGAACAAAATAGTGAGTGTTGTATCTGCTTAAGAGAATTTGAAAAACAAGACGAAGATGATGATACAATGACTCTTCCTACTTGCTCTCATAGGTTTCACGCTGCTTGTATTATGTCTTGGTTATTAATATCAAAGAAAAACACATGCCCCTACTGCCGTACTTGTATTAGTACCTCTCTCATCACATGCATATGCAGGCACTTTCGACATTTGATTAAGTCATCACCAAAGCTTACGGTTACTTAAATTTGATTGTATGGTATTATTAAATCTCTTATTATGTCTGCAGCAAATTTACTTTATTATACTTCATTATTTAAGAGTTTCTATTTTCACTCATGTCCCTTAATTCAAGAGGACAGGAACTCAGGAACTAAGGCACTATCTAAACCTAATAAGGTTGCATAGAAATAAAGCACTTATTTCTATTTACTAATCCTGCATAATCGCTATGAATCCAAAATCATCGAAAGTGAACTTATACTGCATATTAAAGTTCAAGTGGTTGAACACCCCCACCATCAACACGAAAGAGATGCATTAACATATCTATCCTGAATATGCCTCTGATGACATACAAGTACTTTCAGCTAACCCCGTCAGGGTGTTGGGATCGAAAGCAGCAAATGGATGAAATTTCTTACTTTTTCAAACCACCTTGCTTGACCAATAACAAGTTTTCCGAGAATTCCCCAGAGGACTTTTGATATCATGCCGTGTCTAGTCAAAAACATCAAGTGAACCAACAACTCCTTTTTTAACAAGAGTAGAAAGCACTCTCGACACCCCTTTGATGATTATCTCCTTCCTCTCATATCATAATTGTCAACCACAATTAGTAGGAATTCAACAAGAGTAAGTGTCACTTCAATATTCTTGGGTATAGAGTTCACCATCAATAGAATTGCAGGTTCAATGTTCATCAAAGAAAAGCCAATCATAAAACAACGCAAGCTTTAATATAACTCTTCTTGCATGACGTTAATAGCCAACCAATCACAACCCATCTTGATAAGATATCTGATTGTATGATTTCACCAGATGTTCCAACATATAAACCTACCAACGTCAGTTTAAACCGTTTCTCTTTCAGGTACTATAAGAAACTTCTTCGCGAACCAAACTTGGTACCTTATTTGGCTACCAAACTTCACATATGTAAGCAAAGCAGAAACCTCAATTGGGTTTCCATTTCAGGAGTTATTCAGAGCAAAAAATACCAACTTATAGTCTTAGGCCTCATTTGTTTGCACTTAATAAAGGTCTTAATCTTAGTCATTAAGTCTATGTGTTTTCAAAGTTTGAATCTTAATCATTCAGATGTCAATCATTAAATATGTTTGTTTTCAAGGCCTGAATCTTAATCCTTTAGATCTTAATCATTAGGTATGTTTATTTTTCTTATTTTACAACCACTTAATGGATCAGAATAGGTCTTGAATGAATAAGATCTATAACAAAGTCTTAATATCATTAAGATGTTTATACAAAAATTTCTACAAATATAACAGTTCACCGTCACTTCATCTACTTTTACCACCACACACAATCACTATCAATCACCACCACCACCTACTATTCGCAACCATCATCCTCAACCCAACTATCATCAATCACTACCACAACTACCGTCAATCACAAAAATCAATTGTCATCACCATTAACCACCAATAACAATCATCACCATCAACTATTATTACATTCACTAATCACTATCGATAATTACCACCATTAGTCATTATTATATATCGTTAATCTCCATCATCATTCACCATTGTCAAGAGTTATCAGTATCATTTCACTATTAATTATCAATTGCTACCAACAATAACCACATCAACGTTAGTACCAACCACAATACCATAATACTACTCATAACCACCATCATCAGTGAACATCATCCCAAATTGGAACATACAATCACCATCATTAGTCGTCACTGTAAACATTAAAATTATATTGAATTTAAATCTGTAAATTAATTTGGACTACATTAAATTCAAGAAAATAGTCCAAATGATGTGGCAATCCAAATCAAATAAATGATCCACTAAAAGCACACTATGTGTCAAAGTTATGTGGCAATTCAAGTCAAATTAAATGAGCCATTAAAATCACACCACGTGTCAAAATTATATGACAATCCAAGTCAAATTAAATGAGCCATTAAAATCATGTCATGTGCCAAAATTATGTGTCAATTCAAGTCAAATTAAATATGTCACTAAAATCATGTCACGTGTCGAAGTTATGTGGCAATCTAAGTCAAATTAAACCAAAGAAATCTGATTGGCCAGTTCAAACCAACCAATCAAATCACACCCTCATCCACTCCCTACAACTATAAATAGGGGTCCTCATTATTCTCAGAGAGGAGGTTTTCAAGAACAAGAACAAGAAGCAAGAAGAAAGCTCGTGGATCAAAAACCGCAAATTCTCTACAAAGCTATTAAGTTCAAGTAATCAAATTCAAGTTCAAGTTCAAGATCAAGAACAAAGGCAAATATCAAAAAGTACGAGATCAAGTTACTTGTTCATATTTATTACTCGTCATAACCGTACAAGTGTTCGTGACGAATAATTCAAATCCAAATTTGAAGACGCAGATTCAAGATCAAGTTGTTCAAGCCCTTGACTCTAAATCAAATTCAAATCCAACATATTTCATATTATTTGAAGAATCAGAGGATTATTATAGAGATTGTAACACGCACTACATTTTGAAATCAAATATTACACTTTGTTACTCCAATTTTTCGGTCTTGATTATTTATTTATGTTCGGCTCGAAAATTTGTTGTTTACAGTCACCATCAGTAATTGCCATATAAAAATTTTAAAATATTTTATTAATATAATATTAGATCAATTCAATATTTTATTTGAATTTTCTATGTATTATTTTTAAAATAAAGACAATTTTTATACATTATTTAATATTCAGAACTTAACGTAACATCTTAATATTCAGATGTGTATTTAGATTCTAAATCTTAATACACATCTTAATATTTTGATGTGCATTCAGATTCAGATGTCTTAATCTTAATGCAGATCTTAATATTCAGATGTGCATTCAGATACAGACATCTTAATCTTAATAAAAACAAATGAGGCCTTAGTTTGGTAAACTTGCAAAATATCTTTAAATCCATCCACCATAAACTGTTTCAGATTCAGTAACAAGTCTCTCCAAATTGCTTTAAACTCAGGTACGCATGAACCAAATCTTGCGTATATCATAGGATTACTTGGTACTCTATAATGATCAGCTAATAAATGAAGAAACACGTATAAAGCTTTAGTCAAAACCAATGGTTTTTCCTCTAATAAGCAATCCCAATGTGCTCTCCAAACACAAGCATAAATTTCCCTCACTAAAATCCCCATTTAAACTTTGCCTTAAAAGCGCGACGAGCAATTCATCAAATCCTATAGCCAATACATTCATCTTCTCTTTAGTAACCCAAATCAGCTGAATTTCCACTGAGTCGAGCAATTTTGCATACAAATCATCAACAATCTTAACAAGCATACATGTAAAATAACTATAACCATCAGTAATAGATGCCTAATATGGGGTTTGGTTCAAAATCCCAGAAATTATAGCTTTATTCAAGTTCGAATATTCTTCCTCGTGTGTATGTAGACCTTACCCCTACCTTGTGATGGTAGGGAGGCTGTTTACAATAGATGCTCGGTTCAAGGAAACCTGCATATATATCATCATGGTAAACTAGTAATCCTTGTAGTAATTAATTCACTTGCTTTCTACTTAGTAGAGAATATACAATCTCCCATTTCGTTGTTTCTTATTTTTCAGAACTAATGAACTAGGTCTGCTATTGACTTATCCAAATGTGAACTAAAAGCAACAAAACATAAAGAGATAAATGATTCTCGGCAACACTGGAAAACATGTAAGTAAGGTCAATAGAAAGCAAAACAAGTTTAAAATGAAAACAATACTTCAATGATATTAATGCTTTCGCAGGACAGAAATGAATTTCGGACTACAACTGAAAATTTAGAAAGATCTCAGCACCTATAGTACCAAAAGCAAAACCAAAACTGTTAAGGAGCCAGAGTTTTCTGGAGTGGTTCATACAAATTAGGTACCTGATCCTTGTAAGGCAGCACGAAATACTCTATGAACTTTGTCTCTTTTAAGCTCACAGCAGTATAAAGAGCCATCTTTCTCCTCTCAAGCTTCTTTTCATCCAAAATTTTCAAGACTTTCATCCGAGGTAGGACCCTTTTTTCCATACTATAGATCAAAATTGAAGGATGAGAAGCTAAGTAAGCAGGTTCAAAACCAAGCTCCTTCATGTAAAGACTCAATCCTTTCTGAATTTTAACCTCCGAAAGAGCAATACAATAAGGTAACTTCCTAAACATCCTGAGTATATCATCATCAGACCATCCAAAACTCTTGAAAATCTCAATCTTTTTCTCACACCTGGCTTTCTTTTGTGAGGCTAATGTGTGAAATCCATAAGGAAACATAGAGGAATGAAGCGGAATACCAAAATCCTTCTCTACCCTATGCAACAAATCCTTAACCCACTCAGGCTTCTGTGTAATATACCTCGGATTTCTAAGCACAATTTTTCGTATTTTGTCATCAGAAACACCGTAATTTTTCAACAACAACAAATTATTTTCCATTACATTACGACCACCAAAAGAAAGCAACCAAGAAGTACTCTTTATAGCTTTAACAACATTCTCATCACTACCCAATATTCTCTTAAGACAATTAAGAGTAGGTTTCAAATGAGTAAGTAAACCCCTTTCAACAATCGTTGAATCTTTAACAATTACATTCACAAGGTCCCATCCGGATAACCCGATATCCATCAAGCATTGGATTTTGGGTTTTAGGGTTTTGGAAACATCGTAAAATAGAAATTTGGGTGATGTTGAAACCAATTTTTTCATCTGGGTCTTATCGAAACCAGTTAGTTTCAAGAAATTGAGAACTAAATCGGGATTTTTCTTGAAGGATTTCCCTAAAGTTACCTTGGAAGATGCTAATGATGCTTCTGCTTTGGAGAATCCGAGAGAATCAATGAGGTATTTCACGAAAATAGCGTTCCGGGCAGAAGTTGAGTAGAGATATTGAGATTTGAAACAATGAAATCTTGATAGAGCTTCAGATTTGCCTCTGAATCGGACCAGCATTTCGTTTAGCTGTTTCTATCAACTTTTTGCCAAGAGTAGAAGAGAAATGTTGCTTCACTGCGTGTAATAAAATGCCTTGGGGGTTTAGAAAGCCCTTTTAGCTTTTGAATATATTTGCCTAATGCTGACTTTAAGCCATAAAATTCTTAAAGTCAGTCAAAAATGAAAAGTTAGGATTCCTAACTTTTTTTTTTTCTAAAGTGCTTAAAGTCATTTTCTTTAACCATGGAAATTACTTTTATATCTCTTATATTTTAACTAAATTTCCAAACTACCTTTTTTTATTCTTTTAACCCTAAAATTCAGATCATAAGCACTTTTATTCAAACACTCAACTGCTTATTTATAAAAATAACTTTCAGCACTTCAAAGTTCTAAAAGCACTTCATACATAAAAGTTACTTTTTTTAAGCCCATCCAAACGGACACATAATCTAATTACTAATGAACTTATCTGGCGGTGTAAATCTTATTTTATAAATTTGTTATTAATTGAAAAGTCATTTTACTATTATCGTTATAATCTAATTACTAATGAACTTATTCGTATTTTACGCGGTGTAAAACTTATTTTATAAATTTGTTATTAATTAAAAAGTCATTTTACTATTATCGTTTTTTTAAAAAAAAAACTTTAAATATTATAATATATTTTATAATTTTTTGTACCTGCCTTGGAAGTAACAAATAATTATACAAAATAACATATAAATTTAAAAAGCTAAAAACATCAAACTTTCACAAGTGACCCTAGTTACTATTCTTAATTTTAATTCAACCAACTATCATTTTTTTTCAGTTTTAGAGGATTTACAATCTAATTTATCTTAATTAAATTATGTATTTATAACTCTGATTTTTTATCTTTCTAGAAGTTTTCGGCTTTTGTTTTTGTTATAATTCAAGTTTTGATGCATCAACAAACAATGGGACCTGATTGGCGGACCTGGTCCCATGAACGGTGTGTGTCACATACCAAATGAGAGACAACTGTAAAAGAAATCATAAGACCTGATCGGGGCAAATCAGAAGAGATTACAAACCATGGGACCTGATCGGGGGACCTGGTCGACCTGATCCAGCTGTAAAAGCTGTCACCACCTACTGTGGTTGGTGGGCAACATCTGGACGACAGAGAAGTCCAGCCAATCAAAAGGTACTAGGTTGTTTCGTCCATATGCTAAATACTATCTTTGGAACATGAAACAACTTAGTTTTCACACATCACATTTACAAGGCAAAAAGAAAAGGTGTATGTGCTAAAAAAGAAAGAACACTTCCTCAAAGCAACAGGGGACCTGATCGATCTACTATTGAAGAATAGTTTTTTAGGTTGTTGCTTTGTTGTAATGTTGAGTCTTGTGTGCTAAATATTTTAAAATCGATTCCTACGCTATAAAGGAATATTGATCATCTTTCCTTGTATCAGTTTTGCATCGAGTTCATAGCTAGAGTTAGCTTTGAAAGGAGTGTTTGAAGTCTATGTCAACTAGAGGTAGTTGGTATAGTGGGCAATAGAGTTATTGCTTAGTTTCCGAGTCATGGCTAGAGTTAGCTTGATCGGAGTATTCAAAGTCTATGTCAACTAGAGTTAGTTGGGATAGTGGGCAATAGAGGTATTGCTTAGGCTCAAAGTCTTGTAATAGATGTATTGCAAGCCAAGGGGTGGAGAGGGTTAATGTCTAGTTACAATAGGTTGTAATAAATTACTTTGCTCTTGCATATCAGTGAAGAATGATTGGTGAAATTCTTTTGGACAGGTCGTGGTTTTTCCTCCCTTGAGTAAAGAAGTTTTCCACGTAAATATTGCGTTCCATTTTACCTTCTGCACTTATCTTGAGAATTCTGTTAACTGACTGTGTCAAGAGACCCGGTCCCTCGTGTGGTGGACACATATATTCTATCAGTTTTCTTGATGACTTTAACTCACAATATAGGTTAAAGGTGGAAGGTGCTTATCATCAAAGTAATCTCTCTTGTCAAAGAAAAGAAAACTTTGTACAAAAAAGAGGCTGTGTGATATAATAATAATACAATTATTCCTAAAATTAAAAATAGGACATTTACCCTAGAAAAATAAAATTTGTTACATTTGAATTCACACTCTAACTATATAAAGCTTGCAACAGAAAAAATATACATAAATAAAGTTTGATATATCGCTAATGATAGTGTATTCTTCAAGTTTGAATCTGATGAGTTCCTTTCATTTCCAAACAAATAAAAATCAGGCACAAATTTTATATATAAAGTTAATAATTTGGGGGAAAACACCAATAATGATAAAATAAAATAAAAAAGGAGAAGAAGAAGAAAAAAGAAACTTCTTGCGAAAAGAGTTTCCAATGAAAATGAGCAAAATAAGAAGAAGAAAATTTGAAAAAGGCAGAATGTTATATAGTGGAGAGCATTTGCTTTAGTTAGTATTTATAGTAAGCAAAAGAATTAGTAACATAACATGAAAAGAAAGGAAAAGTATATTTGAGTAATTATAATTGAATGAGTATTAAGTGTTTTCCTTAATTGTATTTAATAATTGAGGTTTATTATAAAAGAGACTTAATTTAGCATTAAGGAGATACTGCTACGTGGACTGAATCAGTTTTAATAGAATTTTATTGTGTTTGATTTCTATATTTAATTGACCTTTTATTGATAATCCATTAGATTGTAGTAAAAACTAATCCAAAAAAATGCAAAAAGAAATGGGGAGAAAATGCCAAAAAAGGAGAAAAAATATACTTGAAATTGGAGACATAGAGAGGTGTAGTGCATTGCAATGTTATTTGTGAAATAATTCCATAATTTGATTAAAGAATTGCAATTACAGTGAAAAATGAAAAGTAAAGCAGTTTTATTTGATGAGATCAATTTTGGAAATTAATTAATAATATAATTAATTAGTTTTTACGGTTACAAATTTTGGAGAAGAGACAAAAGAGGATATAAATTAATCTTCTCAACTTCTTCTACCTAAACGTCTTCATGTAGTTAAGTATTATATTTATTCACCTTTCAATTTTTAAAAATGAGTTTGTAGAAAATTCAAGAAATAAATTAATAAAATGCCAAAAAATGATATATATTGATTTGAAATCGGTTAAACACACCACGGTCAAAATCACAGTTAAACTTCGGAAATATTTATCAACACACATTTAAATTATCAATTGATCACTTTTTGTACTTGAACACTGGTGATTTTTCGAGAAGAAAAAATGAACAATTAATAATTTCGATAAATATTTGATGATAAAATTGAGAACACTCTTTTTAAAAAAATATTATATTTCATGAAGCAAAAATTCGATATTATCTCATTTTTCATGTATATTAATCCATAGATTTTTTGAAATATGTGTAACCAACAGCACAAAATTCTTGGATCCATTTGTGACAACCTCTTAATTGATACTCATTGTTATTTTTAAGAATCCAAAATTATCTCGATTGTTCATAGGTATTAGTCCATAAATTTTCCGAAATATATTCTGAGCTAAATTTTTGTAAGTACATTAATGAGAACCTATTAAATGATAAATTGTTTTCAAAAGACATACGTGGCTCTTTTTGGAATTCGGTATGAATAGCATGGTTGAAGCTATATATAATGGATTTGGTATACAATGATAATTAGCTGCAAGACGACGTATAAATTAGCCATGAACCTAAATGACATAACACTAACATATGTACCTAGTTATCCTATCACATTTTATACAATAGTCATGAACTATCCAGATCTAAATGACAAATAAAACAAGCATACGTACCTAGTTGTCACATTATAACACACAACTTAACTAACTACCTAAGGAGACGAAACAATCTTTAGTCTGATTTGCTAAGCAGCAGCATCACACAAGAAAATCATCTTCATCTATCACCCTCTGCCTGAAAAAGAAGCAAGTGGAATCTCACACACATACACATTAACATTATGCACGTAAATTCTACGCAATTAAATGGATGCATTGTCCTTTAAGACATGACAAGTGCAACTCTCGAAAGTAGAATTGCAGACTAGACATGACAAGTGCAATATATTTCAGCAATCATGCAAGTTCCACAATAAGAAAGACCAATATATCTGTTTTAACATACTAGCACCAAGTTCACTGTGATTATAACAATAGCACTCAGCTTAGCATTTGAGTACTACAACTATTTAACTTGAACAAGTCCTAGGCAAAATATGGTCATATGTGGTTCTGTTTAAACAAAGTTAGCTTTACAGATTGTTTATAGAAAAAAGTAGCTTTGCCTCTGTCACAGGCTTCCATCATTCTGGTTTTTGAGGCAAGTGTAATCTCATCCTTATGATCACCACAAGGGAAAAACATTGATTAGACCAAGACAAAGTAGGAGATACACCAATACTACTCTAATCCCTGAGTGCTTCAAGTCAAAGGTCTCAACTTGAACAACATTACTCTGGACGTCTACTACTAGGATAAACTTGGCACACACTGGAGACCGCTATACTTCACTGTGCACCACCATCAGTAATCTACGTATTTTCCAATTCTAGTAAAGGAGAATTATAGTATCACAAAGACGGTGAAAATACCATCCAGTGAACAGAGGGAAGAGATCCTAAAAAATGGGATCGAGAAGACAATTTGACTACAGAATAATTACTGAGGTCAAATCAGGGTACCGTATCATGCATCAAGATCCTCATTTGATTTATCATGTATCATATGATTAGGTAAAATAAATAATTAAAGCGACTTCATTAAAATTACAGCATTCTTGAATAGTCATCAAATAGAACAGTATATTTCACAAAATTCATCCTTAAAAGGATACTGTAATGAACTCCAAAATCATCTATTGATTCCTAATTCACTGTCACCATGTCAACCCGGACTCATATTTGATATGGCTCAAAAAAATTCACAATCACGCGGAATCGGGCGAATGTGAGTTGTAGTATCGCACATGAACTGTAACATGCTGAAAACTAAGAAACTGACAACGCCAAATTCAATAAAAAAAGGGCAGCCCGGTGCACTTAAGCTCCCGCTATGCGCAGGGTCCGGGAAAGGGCCCGACCACAACGCCAAATTCAATAACTACTGCAAATTGCAGTGATGTACAAGGAGAGGCAGAAATAGTGGAACAACTTCTATAAAACTAAACAACAATCCAAATATTGCATGAAAGCTAAATGAGAGAAATTACAGACCTGAGGGTATAACTCGCAAATAAAAGTCAGCAGTTTTGATAGATCATATGCTTCACAGTCTCTCTACGCACCCGAGTACGAGTGACCATAGGGCTCCTAGTATGAGGAAAATCATCCATGTTATGATCTTTGCTAACCACATTAACTGTCTTCCTACCAGCTTCATCCACTTTTTCAGTCCCTCCTTTTAGCACATCAGCAGATCTCTTACTGTCCATCTCTTCTTGTATAGGAACTGGTCCTAGAGTACAGGAAAAAGAAAAAGAGTAACCTTTAATTGAGTTCAAACTTTGAAGAGCTGCAATTTAATTTAAGTGGACAAAATGATCCCACACAGACAAACACAAAAAATACATAGTGTGTGTCTGCTGCTCGCAGCATTGTGTTTCATACCAATCATATTCTTTGAAAAAAAAACATAAAAGTTTAACCTTTGGTATCCAGGGGAAGTTTTCACAGAACAATCTTGAATCCTATTTATTTTTTTCCGTTGATTATTAAGGTAAAGCCTAACCTCCTTTCTTGTACTCTTCTCTTAAAAGATTCGCTTTTAGTTATTAATAAAAGGGAAAAGGGCCTATACACCTTAATTTTGCGATTTAGAGTTGATATACGTTGTTATCACGTTATAAAAGTGGGTCATATATACCCTACCGTTACACAAATGGTCTAGATATTGATACAAACACAGATGAAAATTTCCTGTTACTATAGATTAAGATTGTACCTTTAGATACATGAACCGAATCCCAGGGTTGAGAAATAACCAAAGGAGCATACATGTAGGTATCAGCCTTTAAATAATCCCCAATTTTACTAACCAATTTCTTATCATTTCCTTCCAAGGGTTTCTCATCTTCCCCAATTCCTGAAAACAGAAACAAAATCCATAAAATAAAATTAATTAACTAATTCACAAAGTTAATTGTATGGGAAGTTCAGGAACAGAATCAGTTACCTGAAGAGAAACGGGATGAACACATAGGTGCAAACATAAAAGTATCAGATTTGAGATAATCCAAAACTTTGTTTAAAAATTGCTTCCTTTTGCTACTACTGGGTTTCTTCATTGGTTTCTTCTTCAAGTGAACTGCTGAGAGAAACGTCGATTCTTTACCCATTTTTGCGAAATTGAATGAGATTTGCCGGTATTAGGGTTACAAGGAGGAGTAATATTCCCGGTGGAAGTTTAGGCGGTTATGAACGTGAATGCAACCACTTGGCAAATAACAGAAAAGCCATCTGGCCAAATCTGCATAACTCTAAGCAGGAGCGGATCTTAATTATAAGTAAATTTATAAATTTATATATTATTTTATAAAGAGATTAGTAATTTTATGCTTATTTATAATTATATATATGTATAAGTTATGTGAGTTTCTAAATTATCGATCAAATATCGTAATTATTTTATACATGAATAATTTATTTACTATCTACCTATCAAACGTCGTATAAATTATAATATTTTCGTCGTCCCAATTTATGTGGCATTTTTTTGGAATTTTGAGATTTAAACAATTTATGTGGCATTTTTTTGAATTTTGAGATTTAAATAAGTTTATCTTTGACCGAATTTTTTTTATATTTCTTTTAAATATTTTGAATTGTCAATTATTATATTAAGTAGTTTACAAATATATAAATTTCATTTCAAAAAAATTGAAGATTCTATGCACAAATTTTCCATAAAACTTAAATTATTTGACTCTCAAAAAACAAAAAGTGTCATATAAATTGAGATAGAAGAAGTACATGAATAAGTTAGATCATATTTAGCTATCGAACGGCCCCTTGTTTAATACAATAACTAGCCAGTCTACTTGAACCCACCAACTTTTGTTGTATATATATGTTATTAAAAACACATTAGATAGGTACAAATTAAATAGATACAAATAATATGTTCGAAACTAAAAAAAATTGAAGTTAAAATACTCTTAAGTGAATTGATAAAAATTTCTAAAAATCAATCTTTGCTTTTGATTGTTCCTAGGATATTTTTTTGTTAAAATTTCATGTAATTGTCTAGATCGATCAATCGTTTTTTGTTGCTTTCTGTTTCAATTTGTGTAGTTCTAATTACTATTTTTGAACGTGTTTAGCCTCCTCGACTTTTGTAAGTATAGCTTTTGGGGGTACTTTGATTATCGTCGTGTGGCTTCTTTGATTTGTCCATCTTTTTAGTAGTTAGGCTTTTTTAAAAATTTTATGTATAAAAATTGCATGTTTGTCATTCATTTTGGCTGCTTTCAACCAAAATATGTGTTGTAAAGTTAAAATCATGCTATGAGTAGCTATACTAACTATATTTCATTAAATAAAATTTACAAAATATTCATTGCAATACAAAAATTGTAGCATAAGAGTCAAAAGCAGATATCGCCTCTCATGCTTCCACGGTCCGCTTACCAAGGAATAGAAAGGAAGGATCCGGGACCAGAGCAAGTTGGGTTGAGGTATAGAGCTGTAGGCGCGGTAGGGGTGACAGAGGACATGTAAGAGATATACCAAAAATCAGACCTCTGATAATATGAACGACAATAAAAGGGCTAAACGATGATTCAACGAGAGTTATATAAGTTGATGGCATTCGAAAAAATTAGGGAGAGGCCTCTTTAGCTCAGCAACGAGCAAAAAAGATTGAAATAAAAAAGTATCATCTTCTATGTTTCAGCTCTATCTTACACAATAATTATGTCACCTTATGAAGCTAGCACTTTTTTCAGAACTTGCATTTTATTTAAGCGGCTATGCTTTCTTATTTCCATTTCGATGTAGTGCATTGTCGGAAGCTTTATGTTGCAATTTTTACAAGGTGTTTTATTTTAGCTATTGCTTTATATTTTAAGGGGACAAATTACTCCTTGGAGTAATTCTAAAACTCATGTTAAAAATTGTTAAACACATACTATAGTCAATTACACTTTTTTTTTAATGTATAGATTTCAACTTCTTAATGAGTCATTATTGAAATTCATTTATGAAATCTTGACTATAATTTCTAAGCGGCGTAAAATTGTCTCCTGAATCTATAATTATCTTATAGAGTAGCAATAGAAAAATTAGAATTATACTTTTGAATTTCATCTCATTTATGTATTAAGCAAGAACACATTTTTCAATGAAAACTAAAATGACCTTGGTCAGACTAGGCTCATCAATTTATTAAAAAAATGCAAATCAAACATCTATCTACTGAAAACATTAGTTTTTGGCCCAGATTTGAATCAAAGAGAAACGACGACGTATCAGAAAGACCTTTTCTTCCGTTCATCTAACATTTTCCCTCTTCACTATTGTAGACCTAAAAATACTCAGCACTAGAAGATATGATAAAAGTATTTACTCTAAGTAATATGAAGATTAAGAAACAAATATTTTTTAAAACAACATAACGTAAATGAACTTAGTAATAGTGTCTCAATGTTTAGTAATATTGTTGCTAATATTTATATTAGTCATGATTAATTCAAGTTAATCAAATATTGGTCATTTATTTGCAATACAATTTGTTGGACGATATTGTATAAAATTTGTTGGATTTGCTCCCCGCCGTTGTTCAATAAGTAGTTTAATTCAAAATTATAAAATATTATCTAAAATAATAGTAAAAAGTTAACAAAGATTTTTTTAAATCTAAGTTGTGTATTATTTAAGCAAAAATAAAATCATAAACTATTAGTTTAAAAAAAAAATTGGGTCTAAAAATTCACTATGTCACTTAAGTCATACAGAAATTTCTGAACCCAAGGATTATGAATAACAATGTAATAACACAACGTGATCTTGTTCAGGAAGATAATGAGAACCTACATTACTTGTACTTTCTCTTCCTAGAGTACACATAATGTTTAGCGTTATCTAGTACATTAATTTTTAACATATGATACTTTCTTTATTCCATATTAATTGAATTTTTAAGAGATTTTTCATTGTTCAAAGTTCAAGATGGATGTTTGAAGCTTTTTTCATATTTGCCCTTTCATTTATTGAAGTTTTATATTTTCTAGGAGATAAATCAGACTACTTGAAAAGTTATATTTATGATTTTACAAATGGTAATAGTGAAAAAAACAGTTCAAATTATGTCCTTGAATGTTTTTCTTAATATGTGTGCATTGTCTCACAAATTCAGTTAATATGGAATAGAGGTAGTAATGAAAAATAATTATCATCGTAATTAACTTTTACTTGGAAAATAAATGTAAGAAAATAAAAGACACCAAATTCAAATGCCAAAAAGGTAAAGTCCTTAAAACTAGGGCGGGCGTTCGGTATTCGGTTCGGTATTTTCAAAGTTCGGGTTCGATAATTCGGTAATCGGTAATTCAAAGTATATATCAAATACCGAACTTTCAAACTTCGGTTCGGTAATTCGATAATCGGTAAATCAAACTTCGGTTCGATACGGTATTTTGTAATACCATATTGAAGTCGAAGTCCACTGTATTAGAATGCAAGTATACTATGCAAGGGGTCAATGTAATTAGTAACAACAGCAACATATTCACTTCTCTGGCAACAGTCGTGTACATCACTTTCTCCAATTTGGGAAATTTAAGGTCCAACAGCAACATATCAATCCAGTTCTCAAGCACATAAGATTAACTCTTTCCAATATATTCTGATTTAGAAACAAGAAAGCAAATCCACAGACCCTTTGTTGATCATTGAGTGTGAAACAAAGGGAACGAAATCTGTATAGCCAAAATTTATATCAGTTTATGAAATAAGTAAACAACTGAATGCCCCAAGTTGGCTATTTTGAAGTAATATACGGTAGGAATTCAAGAAAATTGCTTAGTAACTAAATAAACCACTTTGCTTTTATCAAAGTCTAGTTTTTTAACAACAAAATTGTAACTCATGTATCTGATACATAAGCAGTAAAGCTTGATACATGTATCAGATTCTCATGTAATCAGAAGTAGTAAAGCTGCTTATGTATTAGATTCTCATGTATCTGATACATAAGTAGTAAAGCTTGATACATTTATCGAATTCTCATGTTATCAGAAGCAGTAAAGTTGCTTATGTATCAGATTCTCATGTATCTGATACATAAGCAGTAAAGCTTGATACATGTATCAGATTTCCATGTTATCAGAAGCAGTAAAGCTGCTTATGTATCAGATTCATAAGCAGTAAAGCTTGATATATGTATCAGATTCTTATGTATATGATACATAAGTAGTAAAGCTTGATACATGTATCAGATTCTCATGTTATCAGAAGTAGTAAAGCTGCTTACGTATCAAATTCTTATGTATCAGCTTAAACTAAAAGAATCAAAACAACTTAAACAAAAAGAACCAAAACAACTTAAATTTTCCCTTTTCTGTGTGACTATACCCATATTCCCCGATGCCCCTTCCACATCAGCATGAACAATATATGAAATACAAAAAGAAAACGAATTGAATAGATGAATAACCAAGGCCCAAGCTCCCAACATGAACCACAAGATAAAAAAATCAAGAAAGGACCCAAGTAAGTAGACAGAGAACAGCGAATAACAAAAATTTAGCAGTCACCTCACGGTCCACGGAAGAAGAAGAAGAAGGAGGAGGTACGACCATACGAAGATGGAGCGGAATCAGAAATTAAGATGGAGAAATTACAGGCTTTGAATGAGAAATTTGAAAGAAGACGACTGCTGTCCAAGTTAGGATTTATCGATTTGGATGAATAGAAAGGGAAATCAAAAATGAGATGAAGGTGGTGAAGTACTCAAGGTCTTAAGACTCTTAGGGTTAGGGATTTGGGCTGCACTTAAAATATTTTTACATTGGGCCTTTAGCCCTTTACTCCTTTAGGCCCTACAGACGTATAGTATTGGACTATTGGTCATTTAATTTCGGTATTCGATAAATATCGAATATCAAATGGTATAATTGTAAATACCGAATACCGACACCGAAATACTGAATTTTATATTTCAATACCGAATATCGAACCGAATTACCAAATATCAAAATACCGAAATAGCCGATTCGATTTGGTAATTCGGTTTCGGTATTTTATGCCCAGCCCTACTTAAAACACACACAACAGAGGAAAAGCACTCAAATTTTTTTTTGATGACAAATCATAAATATTTGAATAAATCTTTATTTTGTCTTAGAGTTTTAAAGAAAAATAGTTATTTTAAGACTACAACAACAACAACAACAACAACAACCCAGTGAAATCCCACAACATGGGGTCTGGGGAGGGTAGAATGTACGCAGACCTTACTTCTACCAAGGTAGGACGGCTGTTTCCTAGAGACCCTCGGCTCAGTAAAAGCATAAATGCATAAAAAATGTTAGATAAGAATAGAAAATTAAAAGCTTTATGAGAAAAACAACAAACAAATAACGAATAGATAACAAATAAATACAAATAAATAAATACTAATAACAAATAACAATTAAATAAATAATGAAAGCGTCACAGGTAAAATTGAGTAATCAAAGCATAGAAAGTAATAAATAATAACAGAAATAATAGAAATCAGAAGTCAAAGCGCAAGAGATCGTAATGCACTACTACACCTATGAATAGAGAAGAATAACGAGACTATGAACTAGCCTTCTACCCTAATGTGGGTCCTCCACACCCTCCTATCTAAGGTCATGTCCTCCGTAAGCTATAACTGCGCCATGTCCTGTCTAATCACCTCTCCCCAATACTTCTTCGGCCTACCTCTACCTCTTCTGTAACCATCTATGGCCAGCCTCTCACACCTCCGCATTGGGGCATCTGTGTCTCTCCTCTTCACATGTCCATACCATCTCAGTCGCATTTCCTGCATCTTGTCTTCCACCGAGGCCACTCCTACCTTGTCCCGAATAGCCTCATTTCTAATCATGTCGCTCCTGGTGTGCCCACACATCCATCTCAGCATTCTCATCTCAGCAACTTTCATCTTTTGAATGTGAGAAGTCTTAACTGGCCAACACTCCGCCCCATACAGCATAGCCGGTCTAACCACCACTTTGTAGAACTTGCCCTTAAGTTTTGGTGGCACATTCTTGTCACATAGCACTCCGGAAGCGAGCCTCCATTTCATCTACCCTACCCCAATACGATGTGTGGCATCATCGTCAATCTCCCCGCTGCCTTGCATGATAGACCCAAGATACTTGCAACTACTTCTCTTTTGGATGGCCTGAGCACCAAGCCTAACTTCAACGTCAACCTCCTGAGGTGTCTCACTGAACTTGCACTCTAAGTACTCTGTCTTTGTCCTACTCAACTTAAACCCTTTAGACTCCAAGGTATGTCTCCAATCCTCCAGCTTAGCGTTAACTCCGCGGCGAGTCTCATCGATCAGGACTATGTCATCCGCAAAAAGCATACACCATGGCACCGCACCTTGAATTTGTCGCGTCAATCCATCTATCACCAAGGCAAATAAAAAAGGACTAAGAGCTGATCCTTGATGCAACCCCATCACCACTGGGAAGTGCTCTGAGTCCCCTCCTACTGTCCTTACCCTGGTTTTGGCTCCCTCGTACATGTCCTTGATCACCCTAATGTATGCCATAGGTACACCTTTAGCCTCCAAACATGTCCATAGTATTTCTCTTGGGACTTTATCATAAGCCTTTTCTAGGTCGATGAATACCATATGCAAGTCCCTCTTCCTCTCCCTATGCTGCTCCACCAGTCTCCTCATAAGATGGATGGCTTCTGTAGTTGAGCGTCCCGGCATAAATCCAAACTGGTTCTCTGAAATAGACACGTCTCTCCTCACCCTCATCTCTACCACTCTTTCCCACAGTTTCATAGTATGGCTTAGTAGCTTAATACCTCTATAGTTGTTGCAACTCTGGATATCCCCTTTGTTTTTGTATAGAGGGATCATTATGCTCGACCTCCATTCTTCGGGCATCGTTGCCGTTTTAAAGATGACATTAAATAACCTAGTCAACCACTCCAAACCTACCGAACTCATGCTCTTCCAAAATTCCCCAGGAATCTCGTCAGGTCCGGTTGCTCTTCTCCAGCGCATCCTACGAACGACACTCTTAACCTCCTCGACCTTAATACTCCTGCAATACCCAAAATCGCAACGCCTCTCTGTATGTTCTAAATCTCCCAACACAAAGTCTCTGTCCCCTTCCTCATTCAAGAGTTTATGGAAATAGGACTGTCATCTCTGTTTAATGAGGGTCTCGTCTACCAATACTTTTCCATGCTCGTCCTTAATGCACTTCACTTGGTCCACATCGCGTGCCCTTCTCTCCCGCGCCATGGCTAGCCTGAACAATTTTCTATCCCCACCTTTCTCTTCTAGTTCAGCATAAAGGCGTTCAAAAGCTGTTGTTTTTGCCGTCGAAATCGCCGACTTCGCCTCCTTTCTCGTTATTTTATAAAGTTCCCTATTCGTCCACTTCTCCACCTCATCTGTGCTTTCTATCAACTTTGCGTACGCCATCTTCTTTGCTTCCACCTTTTCTTGCACTTCTCCATTCCACCACCAGTCTCCTCGATGCTGACTACGACTACCAGTCGAGACTCCCAACACTTCCCTTGCCACAGTCCTAATACAACTAGCCGTCCTATCCTACATACTGGTCGCATCCCCATTACTATCCCAGGCCCCCATGGCCTTCAACTTCTCTCCCATCTCCAGGGCATTTGCAGTGGTCAAACTCCTCCATTTGATCCTAGATCGATCATCCCCGACCCTCTTATTCCTCATCATCTTGATCCCTAAATCCATCACCAAAAGCTTATGTCGGGTTGTAAGGTTGTCTATCGGAATGACCTTACAGTCTTTGCACAGACCTCTATCGACCTTCCTCAGGAGTAAAAAGTCTATCTGAGTCTTAGCCACCGAACTATGGAATGTTACCAAGTGGTCTTCCTTCTTTGGGAAACTCGAATTGGCTATGACCAACCCAAAAGCTCTTGCGAATTCCAAAAGTGAAAGGCCTCCTACATTTCTGACCCCGTAGCCAAAGCCTCCATGCACATCATCATACCCTCCTGAAATAGACCCGATGTGCCCATTGAAATCCCCTCCCACGAAAAGCTTCTCAGTAGGTGGTATACCTCCCACTAACTCGTCCAAATCCTCCCAAAAGCGCCTCTTATCCTCCTCTCTTAAGCCCGCTTGTGGCGCATAAGCACTAATAATGTTGAATGTGCTCCCTTCAACGACCACCTTAATCGACAACATCCTATCGTTGACTCTCCTAACCTCCACTACCTGATCCCTTAGATCATTGTCTACTAAAATGCCTACCCCATTCCTATATTTCGATCTACCTAAAAACCAAAGCTTATACCCGTCTACCTCCCTAGCTTTAGAACCTACCCATTTGATCTCTTGGACACAAGCTATATTAATCTTTCTCTTCTTTAGAATTTTAACTAGCTCTATGGATTTGCCCGTTAACGTTCCAATATTCCAAGAACCAACTCTCAGTCTAGACGCTCCTTTAACCCACTTACCCCTCCTTACCCTCGTCCCCGACCCCGTCCCTGAATGAGAACATGACCTTAATCTACCATCACTATCTAAAGCCACGAAAATATGTAGGAATTAATAAATTATTCAAAAATCTAAAGTTAGCAAAATGCAACGATAAGTGTATGAACAAAAATATAGATAAACCGGAGGTACCAACTCCAGTTGAAAAGAACCTGATTCACGCCGGAAACACTGTTCACACCGGAAACACTGTTCATACCGGAAACACTGTTCACACCGGAAAATACTGTTCACGCCGAAAAATAAAAAACCGCGAGACGACGCCGGAAATCAATAGATCTAGGCCAAATCTGAACAGATCTGGAGGTATTCGTTGGAAAACAAGCAAAAGGAAAGAAAAAGAAAAAGAAAGAAGAAGAAGAAGTAGTGAGCTGTGAGCGCAAGTTGAGGGGCACTGCTGGTGGAGGTGCTGCGGGGCTGCAACGACAGAGGTTCTGTGGGTGTGCAGATTTAGGTCAATGAAACTGAGAAATAATTTAGATGATTACAAGTAGAGATTGAAATAAGAGAAGAAAAAAAAAACATTAAGACTAGAAATGTTAAAACAAACAAACAATTCTTACAGAAATCATTAGCAAGAATTAAATCATAATTATAAGAATGACTGAGTTGGTGCAGGTGATATTACATAGGAGAGGTCAAAGATCGATTTCACCCGTCAACGTCTTTTTAGTCAAGTTCATCGCATCAGGTTTGCTTAGTTCGATTTATACATCATATGTGATTTGCGAGTTATTAGTGCAGAGGAGTTGATATGTGCACCCAAAAAGTAGCGGTTTTTCAAAAAAATACAAATTATAATTCTACTTTTTCCTTAAATAAAATATTTTTTGTAGATTGTATTGGTATAATCAAATTTTTTGTTCATTTCATCTAATTTTTTTTCTTCTATATTCCCAACAGTTTTAGGGAATAAGGAAAATTACAATTTAATTAAGTTTCATGGGAAGTGCAATCAACCGTTCATGAACTAGACCTTATTTAATTAGTTTAATTAAAACAGTCACAGAATTTTAAGAGACTTATTAGAATTATACCTATATAATCCTTTCTATTCCTTTTTTAGTGTACTACTAAATTTTCTTCATTTTACATTAATCAAAATTGTGAGAAAAAGTAGAAACAAAAATGCCATCTGGTCCAAAGAAAAGGAGAGCTTCAAAGAGGAAGAATGAAGCAAAGGCAATGGCAAAACAAACTGATGGTAATTTTGTTCTTTAAAAAAATTCCGCTCTTTTATCTTTTCTCATATAAATGATCCGACATAAAATATTACGTCACACGTAGACTAAATTATAATATAATATAATGTTATACTTGAGAAAAACACTATATATAATGTATCAACTGGTTTTTATACACAAATATAGGGTAAATTGGCTAATAAACTCAAAGTAGGAGTTATGTGGCATAAATATTTTCTCCTAGTAGACATAAAGCTTGATTTTTTTTAGATAAAATGATTCATAAACTAGTAAATCTTCCAACAAATTCTAGTTTGTGTGATTATTGATTTTTTCACTCTGAGTTAACCACAGTTTCTGTAAGGTTAGCCAAAGGGGCTGATTTGAATGAAGTCAAGAACACAATTGAAGAAGTTTCTTATAATTCCAAGGCTATTCAAGAAAAAAATGAAGTGCCCATGCTGGATGTTACATCCAATGAGGACATTTTAGTGTCAAATGATGAACCTGTTTTGTCTAAGACTGCTGGTTGCATTATGGAAAGGGTTGAATCTGATGAAATTTTGCAAGAAAATGAATCTTGTGGAGTGGAAACAGAACAATTGACTAGTGCACCTGAACAAAAGTTTGAGATGTTGTCTGATGACATGACGCCGGAAGAAATGCTTGAAAGGTACCATAATTTCTTTTCTGATAATAACATTAATACTTTGGACTATGTTTAAGACAGAGGATTCTTTTTTAGGGATGTACCTGTTGTTGTGCCTGGTGAAGCAATTGAGGTTGAAGTATTGGCAGCAAATGAAGCAGCTACTGTTGGCAATCGCGCTATAGATGTAGTTGCTGATGTGTTTAAGGATGTTTCTTTGATGGAGAATGTCATTGAAGCTAATGAAGAGTCTTTGTTGCATGTTACTACAAATGAGGACAAAGAAATGCATAAAGATGTCATTGAAGCTAATGAAGTGTCTCAGAATTCTAGTTGCATTGCTGAAAGTGTTGAGTCTGGTGAATCTGTTGCTGAGGTAAAGAAAGACGTTGCTCCATGGGTCTTCGTGAATGTCTTGTCCAATGAGAGTATTAAGGACGTAGAAAATGTTTCCGTGATTTGTGATCAATCAACTGAGGTAGTTGAAGGAATGAAGGATGTTGCTCAACTAGTCTCCTATGAAGACACTGTTTTCAATCTTCCAAATGTGGGATTACCGGTTGTTTTAGCCCAGCCATCATCCAATGAACTTTCTAAGGAAAATGCTTCATCTTCTGAAAACATTGGCTGCTTTTCTGCTGAGATACCATCAGACTCTAAGGAAATGCAGGCCTCACCTATGGGAAGAGTTTCTTCAGCTATGGAAAATCAAGCAACTGAGATACCATCAGACTCCAAGGAAATGCAGGATTTGCCTAAAGGAACAGTTTCTCCAGCTACGGAGAATCAAGTAACTTATATACCATCTGACTCCAAGGAAATGCAGGCTGTGCCTAAAGGAACAGTTCCTCCAGCAACAGATAATCAAGTTTACTTTGCTTGTCCTGTGGTACATTTACTTTTTTTGTGTTTTTTATTTTGTTTGCAGCCTCTTTATTACATTGTTGGTTGTGCCTATTGAAATAGTCTTGCTATACTAATATTGGTTAATTGTGCAGCACTGCAAAGCTGAATGCAGTTTTTCTCAGTTAAGAGGCCAATTGACGGAAAGTGTGGTGGAACTTAAGAGTGCAATTCATAGACTTAAAGAAGATCTTGAGAAGACACTGGACAAGCTAGATTGTATTTCATATTGAGCAAGTTGTTGATCAAGATGACATTTTTATGTTCTAGTAGAAAATACTGTCTTTGCTTAACAAAGCTGCCATGTTGTTACTCATATTTTGCTGTCATCTTATTATTCCTTCTGCTTACTTTTTTCAATAATTTTTTGAGTTTCATATAAATGTATATTTCTCTTTTTCTGTCTTAATTTCAAGAAAAATTAGTTTTTAAAGTTGAAGTTGAAAAAATGGTATTTGGAAGTTGAATAGCATTTGGACATGCATTTCACTTGGGAAAGAATTGATGTCTTATTAGTAACAATGAGTTTTCACTTGAAATTTGTCAAAAATAGTTCTGAAAAATAGGAAGAAATGTTCAAACAGCTCCCAAGTCTCTGGATAATGTTAATAAAAAGTAAAAATAGGATATCCAGATTAGAACAAATGTTTGTTAACAATCAAAATAGATTTGTGCAACTGCTCAGAAAGTTTTCCCTGCAAGCATAAACATTACTAGTGACCATAAGAGCACTTCGTTAAAGTCACAGGTTCATCCAATTTCCATCCTCTTTGATGTAGAAGCACAAGCTATTGCAAACAATACAAAGGAGTAGCTCGGATACATTTGCACTGCAATCTTGAAATTTCTATAGATATCCAGAAAAATCTGTAGGAATTCCAGTAAATAGACGTGTGATGACCAAGTGCAGAACCGGACTCTGAAACAAGTAGTGCAGTTGGGATGCTTACATTCCACTTGATGGTTTCAATTCCTTTGTAAGCATTCTTGGGGCAATTGCCATTGACATGAGCTCTTGAATCAGAAGCTTACAGGCATAGGGAATATACACCTACACATTCCAGTAAAGTAGTATTAATGCCTTAACAATCAGATATTGTAGTTAAACAAGTGGTATGTGCACAAAAAAAAAGAGGCAAAAGGAGGTTTGTACCTGAACATTGTCAGTTTTATTCCTACAAGATCTGCACTCGAATGACATCTTTTTCAGATTAGCAATAGCAATTAAACCACATTGCTGGCATACGTGAACTCTGTAAGCATCGCTTTGATCAAACAGCCTCTCTTTAAGGAAGTGTGCAGCTCCATGAGCTATCATACAGTCACGTTCCATCTCCCCAAATCGTAGTCCTCCGTCGCGAGATCTCCCTTCAGCAGGCTGCCTAGTGAGAATCTGCACAGGACCCCGGCCACGAGAATGGATCTTATCATCCACCATGTGCTTCAGTCTCTGGTAGTAAGTTGGCCCCAAGAATATCATTGCAGTCAATTTACGGCCTGTATGACCATTATACATTCTCTCAAAACCACTCATGTGATAACCACACTTGTGTAGAGCTTTGCTGATACTATCCACCTGAAAGTATTTGAATGGTTAATTTACATTCATGAATTAGTATTAACCCCTAATAGCATTTGATAAACAAGTAGCTCAAGAACCTCCTGACACATTATATCATCTTGAAATGTATTTAACTTGAAGAATCTGAAGATATGTTTGGTCTCAATTGCTTTTACAATTATATAAATCTTTGTTTTCGGAAAAATTCTTCCTGAACTTACAGAAACATCAGTGAAAGGGGTAGCGTCTCCTTCTTTTCCCATGTGAGCAGCAACCTTCCCCATGACGCACTCAACTAGCTGACCTATTGTCATACGAGAAGGGATGGCATGTGGATTCACAATGATATCGGGGGTGATGCCTTCAGCGGACCACGGCATGTCTTCTTGTGTATAGGTCATTCCAATGGTTCCTTTTTGTCCATGCCGGCTGCTGAATTTGTCTCCAATCTGTGGAATCCTGACAGATCTCATCCTTATTTTGATAAATCTCAATCCATCTGCATTTGTTGTCAAAAGAACCTAAAAGGCAAGGAAACAACTTATCAACAAGACAGTTAACAAATGATTATATGTGAAGTAAAATTGCCAACAAGAAATGTGAAAAAAAGAATTCTCATTCAGAGATGAGTTCCCCAAATTTGTTGAAGACATAGGAAAATTGAAGCACAAATAACTAGCAGGGGAACCTGATCCACAATTCCAGTTTCACTATGTCGTAGACTAGTACTATGGTCTTTGCGCGTGTATCTTGCTGATTGTCCTTGAGCCTCATCTTGAGAAATAGGTGTGGTCTTTCCAATTATGACATCATCACCAGAAACTCTTGTTCCCTTGCATCAGTAAAAACTTATGAGAGATTAAAATTTCAAGCACATATCAGTTAAGCAGAATGATGAATTTGTGTTTGCTAGTAATACTAACAGGAGGTGCAAATCCGTCATCATCTAATTTATCGTAATTTCCATGTCTCATTCCCTGCAAGAAATTACAACCATAATACAACATTATACAAGTATAAAATAGATCCACTCTTATAAAAAGCACATCTATTATGGGGACAAGGAGAACGACCAAAAGAAAGAACAAACCATGGTATGTTCTCTATCAGGACGCCCAAAATCCTCTTTAACTAGCGTTCCCATCTTTTTCTCTTCATCTCTATTGAGGGAAAATGGAGACAGGAGCTTGATTAGAGAAAGAAACAGCAGATAATATGAAGTAAAAAGAGACTTACATACCTATATGAACGGAAAAATAGAGAGCGGAAGAAGCCACGGTCAATTGAAGATTGATTCATGATGACAGAATCTTCTTGGTTATAGCCAGAATAGCAGGTAATGGCAACAATGGCATTCTTTTGCAAATCCAACAGGAAAAGATTACTATCTCTATAAAGCAAGAAAGTTAAGAATAAAGGCAAGAAATAAGCAGGTACTTAATTACAATGCCAGCTGGAAGCTGCCTGAAATGCAAATGCTCCATAGCCCGCGTAGTAACAAGAGGCTTTTGTGGATAATACAGTACATAGGACAATGTATCCTGTTATTTAAATTAGAAATAATCAAGAACAAGAATACTTAATACTGGAAAGTTCCTGAAGAACAAAGGAAAGCTCGCAGTACAGAGAAAACATAGCCTACCATCCGAAATTGGTAATTGGTAACATAAATCCCCATTGCTTGCTTTCCCATAGCAGATTGATATGTGTTACGAGGGGACTGAAACATGTCAAAATTAAAGACAACAAAGCGGAAGCCAAAAAAATGGTTTAATAAAGGAAAACAGATATTTGGAAGGAATGTAGATTAAGATGGTGAACAGACTTGACTAAATATGTATCCAAGACATACCATAAAATACAGAAATTTTTTGTCAAATGTTCCCGAAGGGACTCACAAACCATATTGATTCACCTGGTTATGATCTGGAAATGGTATGATTGAAGCGCACACTCCCAATATCAAAGATGGATGGATTTCACAGTGTGTGTAGGTATCAGAATAAGCCTCATCTGGGTTCAGCCTTGAATTTGTAAGATCCTAAAACGTTCATGAAAATCTTGTTATAGAAATTTTGAGTCTAAGAACACTAACTCTACCTCTTCCTGAATTAGAAGAACCTAAAACTCAAGAAATGGATGATTAAGCTTCAACGAAGAAGGGCAGCAGCATTTTTTTTGGTCAGTACTAGGAATAATACACTGTATAGCAATAGGTGTAGTTCACGACTTCTTACATTTATGGTCATTGCGATCATTGTAGTTTCTTCTTCCTCAGTATCAACATACTCGATAAATCCTTTTGCCACAAGATCATGCCAGCCAGAATCTTCAGATGTCTCCTGAAATCAGCACAAGCAAGATCAATGGGACTGAACAATTCTAGAATGATTCAATCTAGATAAACAGTATATACCCTCATTTGCAGTGAGACAATATCCTTCTTCTTTATCATCAACTTCTTTTTATCCACGATGAATAATGGCCTACTACAACGTCCATAATCTGTATATAGCCGCAGTTCCTTTAGATTTATATTGCGAACAACTCCAACTTCAGTATTAACATCAACCTAAAAGAGAACAAATGTCACAATTCTCATAACTCAAATATCTAAAACTTGCAGGAACAATCACTGAAGAGTATGTATACACCAGAAAGAGAAGAAAATAATGTGGTAGTGTAACCTGTCTCCTCAGCTGTCTCAGTGTCCTAACCAACAGATCTGGATTACGATGAATGCCGACCCAACAACCATTTACAAAAATCTTGGTAGATTGGGGAATAACCGCGGGAGATATTTCCTAAAGTTAAAGAGTGTCATGAACTTGTCACAAAATTTAGAACTTTGAGATCCATGAGTATCTATCTTCCAGGAATTGCACACCTCAAAATTTTCTGTACTCCACTCTTCTAAAAACTCCAAAATTGGATTTGCTGCTGATCCTACTGTTATGTACACCATTAAAGCAAGGTTCTTTACCAGTCCACATGCCTAACATATCAGCAGCAGACAAAATGTTATAATATTCATAAAATCATGAAAAATTAATAAATAAATGAGTGTCATGTATGATGTTACTTGTCCTTCGGGCGTTTCTGCTGGACACATCATTCCCCAGTGAGAATTATGAAGCTGTCTAGGTTTTGCCAATTTACCTGGTTACCAAGGTATAAGACATTGATGACAAAGAAACTACAAAAAGGAACAAATGAAGTCAATTCTAAGAACAAGAGAAAATTACCCTCCCGCCCTATTGGTGAATTCAATCTACGCAGGTGAGAAAGAGTAGATGCAAATGTCAAGCGATTCAAAACCTGTGTAAGCATGCATACAAAAGTGAAACAAGAGAAAACGATGAAATTTTTTTAAAAAAAGTCTATACAAGTAGTAATAGCTCACCTGTGAAACTCCTGCCCTGGTACCAGCAGTATTTGCTTGTCCCCAGTTCCCGGTAGCAAGAGAATACTTAAGTCCACTTGTAATTGTTTTAGCTTTAATCGCAAATTGCAAATTCACATCCTTTCCACCATCGACACACTGGCTTGCCCACAAAAGTAGATTACTTAATTTTGCAGAAGCTCCATATATGAAAATAGATAGAACACCAAAAAGGAGCCAAGATAGTAACCTTTTGAACATAGGATCTCACATCCCTTGTTAGCTTCCTGAATAGCTGCATAAGTATCGACATTTATTATTAGTAGGAACTTCTCCTCAGCTTGTCCAACCAAAACATTTATAACAAACTGCAGACCATTCGGAATAAGCCACCAAGTAAAGGGCCAGCAAGATCCAGTCTTTTATTTCCATAATGATCCCTATCATCTTCAGGCCTCCGTCCCAGTACACAGAGTAAAAGACGATGGATGATGTAGCTGTTAAAAAAGAATACAACTATCTGTTATAAATTATTTAACAATGTTCGTAAATTCCAAATCCAGGATCATAATCTCACCCAAAATAGTAGGCCTTCTTAGTTTCACAATACTCTCTAGTACCAACATGTGGAAGCATTTCCCTTTGGAGAATCTCTTTGGCATACCTGCAATATAGATGAACAGTTCTTCTAAGAAAACGAGAAACACAAAAAGCTTCAGCATTGAATATCAAGAATTTCCCAACTTGATTCTCTTTTCTCTTGTGAAACCAACAGTAGATCCTCTTTTGCCAATATAGTCAAGTGCCACCTACCAAAATATATAAGATAAATAGTTTAAGTTAGAATGACAAGATACTATCACGAGAACTCGACAAAACTTGAACAACACCTGCTGATTTTGAATCACAAAAGCTTCTTCCAAGGAAGGACGAAGTAATTCCATCATCTGTGTGTCAGCAAAATCATAACAAATATGCGCCAATATATCCTTGTCAGCGATAAATCCTAATGCCCTGAAGACAACTATAATTGGAATTTCAGTCCGTATGTATGGAAGAGTGGCACGAATATATTGCCCTGAGGCCCCCTGTCACAAAGAAGAGAAATGTTCCTTAAAGACCTAAAGCAAATTAAATTATGGCAACAAACACATAGCAATTCTTGAAATGAGTTAAGTTCTACAACCTTAGAATTAGACCTAGAAAGCATCTTAACAAACATGCCGCTAGGTGCCTTGTTTTGACCCTCGGATATAGACCGAACTTCAGCCACATAAGCATACTTGTTTGGTTGTCTTTTCTTGAATACATAGACATGATTACTGCTCATTTTCTCCTGTGCAATCAGAACTTTCTCACTCCCATTGACTATGAAGTATCCACCTTGATCATACGGACACTCTCCCAACTCAGTTAAATCTTTCTCTGATAGGTTATACAAGCTGCAGTAGCTTGATCTAAGCATTATAGGAACCTGAAATTCAAAAGCATTAAGGGACCCCCAAATAAAAAATATTAATACTATCAGTTGATGCATCCACATTTTGCTACCTTTCCAATGAAAACTTTGGTAAATTCCTGATTCTCGGTGACTTCTTCGAAGTCATGACCTTTCTTTATTACTTCCTTCTTCACATCAACATATAGGGGGGAAGAGTACGTTAAGTTCCTTAACCTTGCAGCCTTTGGAAACAAAGTATTAGTCTCTCCATCAGACTCTGTCATCATAGGTCTACTCAAGTATATCTGAGTAAACTTGATCTTATAGATTGTCTGCAGAATTAGAACCAATTACACTTTAGCTTTTTTTTTTTTGATTAAATTTTGGTATTTTATTGATGAAGTAATGAGTATAACCCAATCGACTAGGAAAGAAATAAACAAACAATCAAAAACAAAACACCTAACACTTTGAAGCTCCCTATCCCCTCTATCCCTTTGCTAGAGTTACTCTCAAATAGGGACATTTTAGTTTATCACTGTTAGTGATCTTTCTTCCCGCTACTTCCAAACTGCTGAAATCTTGGTAGTTGTACCTTCTTTTATCAATTGCAATATTTGCCAAGTAGTCTGCTAGTTGATTTCTTTCCCTGAAAATGTGTTGGAATGTAGTTGTTTGTCCTGTAAGCATGTCTTGATTTCTGTCACCATCTCTGTGATTATCCAAGGGAATGACCATTTTTCTTCTAGAATCTTGTACAATAGCATAAAATCCGTTTAAATGATTATATTATTGTGTCGCTCCTGCCTGCTATGTTTACATGCTTCTAGAATTGCTTTCGTCTCTGCTACAGAGTTAGTGGTGTTTTCAATAGTAGCTCCTTCTGCATACAGTAAATCCCTTCTTTCATTCCTCAAACAAAAGTCATAGGAGCTTATACCTGAATTTCCCCTCGAAGCCCCATCTGTATTGTATTTTAGCCAACCTACTAGTGGAAAATCCCACAATACTCTTGTTACCTTCATCTTGGATCTGTAACCTTTCAATTCTTTAATCATATCTAGCCAATTACTAGGACATTTCATATTAGGCTTCCTCATTTGTAATATCATGAAAATGTTCCTGGTAATATTATGAATGACTATCTGAATTGATGTCTTACTTCCCTCATGTTTCATTCTATTCCTCCTTCTCCAAAGTTCATATTATAAAGTTAGGGATAGCTCGATAGTATGGTCTCATTGCTTTTTTAACATCTCTCTCCTACCATAGCATTATCACTTCCCTCAGGTGCAGTCCTTCAATGTTTAAACCTGCAAAAGAACAAAAATAGGACCAAGTCCTGTTAGCTAAAAAAGATTCCAGGAACACATGAGCAAGTGTCTCCTGATTAGGTCTTTCACAACACCAGTACCTAGATGGACCTTCCAGTCTCCATCTTCTTACTCTGTCATCTATAGGTAATTTAAATTCTCATAATCTCCACATTGTGAATGTCACTTTAAAAGGAATGTCTTTTGTCCAGATCCACTTATAAATTTTATTTTGTCCTTCGTTATACCTTATATACTGCCAAACTGATTTCACAGAAAAGGTTTCTTTATTGTCCATCATTCATACTGGCTTATCTAACTCAATCATTTGTCGAGGAGATTGAATATTATGATTGATATGCTCTACTAGCTCATATAGCAGTATATCATTCAAAACTTCTATGTCCCATTTTTTCCTCTTTACTAATTCATCAACTCTTTTGTAATTATCTTCCTATTCGTAGTCTTCTCCTGTAATGGTGAACAAGTTCCCATTTCTATCCAGTTATCTTGCCATACTGATGTTGATCCCTTTCTTAGTAGCCAAAAAATTTGATGCTCAATAAGATCTTTGGTCTGTAGCATTTTCTTCCACACCTGTGATCCTCCATTTCCTATTCTCCAAATTACTTCATTTGCATGCTCTTTTTTACAGTACTTTTTCCTCATATACTCACTCCATAGAGATGGCTTTGTTCGAAAATTCCACCATAATTTGTAAAATAGGGCCATTGATACATCTTTCATTAGTCTGAATCCTAGTCCATTTTCCTTCTCTGGCAAGCATAAATTTCTCCACTTTGTCCAATGTCTTCCTCTCCCTCCAACACAACTGCTCTAAAATAATTGTGCCATCATTTTTTGAGATTGATTCAGTACATTCATGGGAGGATTCATGACTGACAGGCAATGAATTGGAGTGATTTGGAGCACATATTTTATTAGAATAGCTATAGTAAGTTTCCTTTCCATGCCTGAATTTTTGAACCAATCCTTTGTAAAATCTGCTGATAATATGCTTTCTGCTTCCTTTTATAGAATATAGGGCATCCCAAGTAAGTGAAAGGAAATTCCTTTCTTAGGATTCCTGTTGCTACCTCAGCTATCACTATTTCTCCTCCTGCTACAGAATGATGCATACAAATAACACTCTTCTCCTTGTTTATTTTCTGTCCAGAAGTATCTTCATATCTCTTCAAAGTATCTGTAATCGTCAGCATTGTACTCACTTCTGCCTTGCACATTATAATCATATCATTTGCAAATGCTAAATGATTCACTTTGAGACTACCTCTTGGCATTCCAAACCTCTTAAAGTCTTTCTTCTCCATAAGAGCATTTAGGGATCTAGACATAACTTCAGCTGCCAATATAAACAGGGTAGGTGAGAGAGGATCACCCTGTTTAAGTCCTCTAGAAGATTTAAAGAATCTCTTTGGTTGTCCATTTAGTAGAATCGAGTACCAGTTGTCACTGATTAGTCTGAACACCATATCAATAATCCTTTCCCCAAAGCCTATTCTTCTTAATGCCTTAGTCATGAATATCCATTCCACCCTGTCATAAGCTTTCATCATATCCAGTTTTATAATTAAATTTGGTGGCTTTCCTCTCTTTTTGATTTCAACAATGATTTCTTGCAATACTAACACATTCTCTGCTATACTCCCTCCTTGCACAAATCTTGCTTGTTCCGGAGAAATAATCTTAGGTAACACTGCCTTAAGTCGTTCATGAATAATTCTTGAAAAGATTTTATTCATGAAATTACTTAAAGAGATAGATCTAAGATCCGAGAAAGTATTCACATGAAATTACATTTTAGCTCATTTTAAAGTCAAATGGTAACACAAGCCGTTCTGCTAAAACTTAGAGAATGAACATCGTAAGCAAACAGCAAGGTGGAAGGCTTTTGAAACTTATTGTCATTCATGAGTAATTAAGCATCCTCACAAAATAATGGAAGAAAAACATTTGTATAGGTAATACCAACTAGTTGATATTAATGCTAATCACTATCGAAACACTTACATCAGATCCGATATTTTACACAAATGTTTTATGTTTGGTAGAGATTGTATCATAGTGCAATGATAAGTTCAAGGTTTAAAGAATATCTATCGAGTATCGAAATGAAATGTGCCCAAATAGAGCTAAAAAATCACTTAATCAAACCACAACTAGCTTGAGATTGAGGTGAGGCTGTTGTTATATCCCAAAAAATAAATGCAGCCTAAATGTCAAATACCAATATTCAACTTGATAAAGCTATTACTCTCTAATTTACTTACAAGGATGCAACTAAACCGACATTAAGCACAATCCTACAACAAATCCAACAACTACAACACACATTATAATTCCACAAGTGGAGTCTGGGAGGATAGAGCACCAAAAACACAAGTGATAATTGAAATAGACGAACAAGAAACTACGAGAATAATGCTAATACTACTGATAAGAAAACAGGTAACCTCAACGAAATCGGATTGACGAGCAGGATTATGCTGAGATTCAGGTCGGATTTCAATATCAGCAGTTTCATCAACAATTTCCTGCATTGTATTCTGTATGAACTCATCAAATGAGTCTAATTGTTGCCTCACAAGTCCCTTTTCTTCAAAATATGAACTGATAACTGCCCATGCATCGTCTTGAGTTATCTCCTGTGACTCATCTTCATCTTCATCAACATCAACTCCTTCGTGCATTATCTCTCTATCATCAACATTGTCGTCTACATATTCATTAATATATCCATACATCATAATTACAGTATAAACCACAAACAGAGGATCTAATTTTGTTTCTAATTACTCAATTAATTCTTATAATTTCTCGATTATTCTCCGGTTACTTGATGAGAAATACTCCATTGTTGAGTTTTTATGTAAAATACTCCATTGCTGATTCTCCGAGAAAATTTCAGAATTTAGGTTTTCATTTTTTTGCGGAGGAAAATAATAATGAGATCAGTTAGTTATAAGTTCAGAGAAATGGAAGGAATAATAGTGCTATAGCTATGGAGGATTTATAGGCCAAAAAAAGTACTACTGTTATTCTGTGAAAATATATAAGAGTCAATAATTAAAGCGTTAAATTTGACACACTTTATTAAATGCGTGATTAAACTATGAAAAATTCGAACTACCACCTCAAACATGAATTTTTGGAACTGTTTAACCCTAAATAATGAGAAATTTTAATTATCCACTCAAACATGAATTTTTGGAATTATTTGTCCTCCCTAATATGCCACATGATTAATATTTTCTCCCTAATGAAATAATTATTGTCACACAAATATTTATAACTTATTTTAGACAACATCTTTTTTAAACTTCATTTCAAGTCAAACTGCATTATATAAATAGAAACGAAAATTAAAGTCTTACTAAATATAAAAATGTGTCATTTCTTTAGAAATTATCTAAAACAGAAAGTGTGTTATATAAATTGGACATAGTAATTTTTGTGCCTTGTGACATATTAGGGGTAAATAGTTTCAAAAATTCATGTTTAAGGGGCTAATTAAGATTTATCATAGTTTAGGGGTAAATAGTTCCAAAATATCCATGTTTGAGAGGTATTAAGAGCCCGTTTGGATTAGCTTATAAGCTGCATATAAGTTATTTTCAGCTTTTTTGAGTATTTGAATGATCAATTTAAAGTCATTTTGTGCTTAAAATAAGCCCCCCAAAATAATTGAGTTTGTTTGACTTAGCTTATCTAAAACAGCTTATAAGCTGAAAACGACTTATAAGCCAAAAAAATAAATTGGGTTACCCCAGGTTTTTTTTCAGCTTAAAATAAAGAGTTTTCAGCTTATAAGCAGCTTAAATTTTTTTTTATCCAAACAAACTATAAGACTTCTCATAATTACGTGTGTATTTAATAAACTGTGTCAAATTTAAGGGGCTTTAAACTATTAACTCAATTATAACAACCCTTCGATTTAGTTTCTGCAGCAGTATATAATCTCGGACCCGATGGATGCCTACAGAAAAATGGGTTTTCCAGCAGTGATAGACTTATTTCAACAAATGGGAAAATATACATATATAGCTATGCCTAGTGTTTATTTACATCAAATAAGTAAGTGACAAGTGTTATGTTTTTATTAGATAATTTTTTTTACTTAATTTTGATATTCATTTCCCTACCTCATGTACATGCGTTCAAAATCATCCCTTTGACCGTTGGATTAAAGGAGAAAAAAAACTACTCCCTCCGTCCCAATTAATATAGTGTAATTTTATTTGATATGAAGTTTAAAAAA
The DNA here is from genome assembly GCF_947179165.1 of Solanum dulcamara. Taxonomy (NCBI): domain Eukaryota; kingdom Viridiplantae; phylum Streptophyta; class Magnoliopsida; order Solanales; family Solanaceae; genus Solanum; species Solanum dulcamara. The sequence continues at coordinate 5,204,498 of NC_077246.1, read as the reverse complement.
TATAAAAAGATTTTATACAAAACTATTTTTTTAAAAAGTACATTTTGTGGATTTTTTTCTTCAAATAAGTGGGACCTAATATGAATAAAATGTTAATGGTGTCATTAAATATTTATCAAATAAAAAAGGCACAATACATCAATATACCCTTTAACTTGGCTTCAGTTGACATTTATGCCTCCAACTTTGGTGTACATAAGTAGGCACTTAAACTGTACAAGATTGAACAAATAGACACACACGTCCCACGTGGCATAATATACGTAGAACGCCACATATAACACAATATTATCATGTAGGATGTCACACAGGACGAATGTGTCTATTTCTTCAATTTTATACAAGTTTTAGTGTATACTTATCCACACTCAAAGTTAGAAAACATAGATGATAGCTGAAGCAAAGTTCAGGGCATATTTATATATTATCTTGCCACGGTACAAACTTGGGTTCGACTCCCGGAGATCTTTTTTTGCCTGCTTTCTGGTTGATTGAATAACACTTTTTTTTTAATTTCCACACAGGGCGGAGCCAAATATAGCCAATGGATTCATCTGGAAGCCCTTCTGCGAAAAATTTCATGATTTATACATGACTAAAATTATATTTTATATAAATATAGTAAATGTTGAATCACTTTTGATTTTTTTATGTAACATCAATGGGCACGGTACAATCCCTGGTTCGATGCCCGATTGGTGCATGTTCGATCCACGCTTACCACAATCCAGTTTCCTTTTTTAGCTGAGTTTCTGTTTTGAATTTTAAAAAAAAAAAACAAATGTTCTGATTAATTTTAAGTTTGTGCAGGTTAAAAATGTTGAGAGTACTTAATAAGTAGGTCATCATTGGTTTAGCTATAAAGTTAATTACAATATCAAGTTTTTGAAATTCATGCAAACTTAGCAAAAAGTAGGCCATACTAAAATTATAAAAACAATCTATATAAACAATACCAATTACACTACTCAAAAATACCTAAAACCAACCTTAAAAAAATCGACCTCAAAAAAGGTCGGAGAAAATTTACCTTTTATTTTAAATTTCTTTTTAACAAAATCGATCTTCGGATGTCGGTTTAGCGCCAAAATTGGGGAGTTTGGTTTTTTTAAAATAAAAGATGAAAAATAACTTCGTTGGTAAAAGATCGATTGTGGGAGATCTTTTTTGGGGGCAAAAATCGACTACTCCCTATGTTTTAATTTATGTGATATATTTTTCTTTTAGCTAGTCAGTCAAAAAAAGAAGGAAAAATTACTTATCTACGCACCTTATATTACTATATTTATTATTAATCCCTACTATTTGTAAAAATCTGAAAAATCCCTATATTTTTAACTCTCTTTCCAACTCACCGATACATCCTATTTCAGTTCTCCCAATTATCCTAAATTTATGCCTATTTTTAAGGCACAACTACTGCGGTATTTTCTTTGAATTTTCAATCCAAGTTTTACTGAATTTTAAGCTTCTAATTAAGGTAATTCAAGTTCTTCATTCTCTGTCATCTCACTTCAATTTCACCTTCTTTGATTTTCCATTGATTTCTACTGTAATTCTTTGTTGTTTTTACTCCTTTTATTCATTGATACATATGGATTCCGCTCCATCTTTTGGTGTTTCTCTTACACAGTTGAATCAAAATCATGGAATTTTTATTTCATTGGGTTCTGATTCATCTTGGAAAGATTACCACGAGGTTCGATCCAAACATCGTAACGATCCTGCAGTTATGGATAAATTACATGCGAAATTGAAGTCGAAATCTCTTGTTCAACAAGCACCCACAGAAGTAGAGAAAAAGATTGAAGGTGTTACAATACGCCCTAATCTCCTAAAGGTTTGAGTTCATCTAATCTGTATTCTATTATTTTTATTTTTAAATCTCAATTTTTCTAATACATTTCAATGTACCTTTCTTAAAGTCGTATGCTGATACTTAAGGTTCTGATATGATTTTTGTTATTATTTTTCTGATACATAAGGTCTATTGCTTTTTATAATTTTTCATGATACATCATGTACTAATCATGATTCATAAGGTTTTTCTGATTTTGCATAGTTTATGGTACATTAATTTCTGTTTTTTCTATTGTTTTTGATAAATAAGGGCAAAACAAAGTGTCTCATATCAATATACATAAGATCTATATGTATACTGATTAGTCATGCACCTGATACATAAAGTCACTTTTGTATCATCTATTCTAATGTATCATATTATGTTATGTTTTTATGAAGTTAGATATACAATGTATCAAGTACAAGTTATATTTATTCATTTGATCTGTCAATGCAGGGACTGAAGTACACATCAAAAAGAATCTTTCCCACTTTTTGAGATTCGGCACTACATATACCGCTAATTTTATTGATGATTTGAAATCATCAATAGGTGAAGAAGGTATCTAGTTGTTTAGGCAAACCATCTTTGGTCACTACCTAGATATGCCATAGTGTAATTTTCAAGGTAAAATCATCAAATGTCTATTACTTCTCGAGGTGGAGCAGAAAAATAAAAATGAATTGCACATTCGTCACGTTCAAGGTAAAAGTAATTTATTTGTCAATCAAGGAATTTGCTATTATCACCTGTTTGTGGTGTACCGATAATATCAATGAATTTCGTTATCCGAATGCACCCCTAAGTAGATTGTTGTCTAGATATTTCCCTAATGCAAAAAATAGGGTAAACAAAGGACGTTTCGCTCAGCGTTTCCTAATGGGAGGATGGGAAACCAATGAAGACGTTGTTTAGATGGTCATTTTATACTTTATGCACACCTTTGTCTTTTCTCAACTAGGTAATTCACCTATTTCAGTTGATGAATTTAGGATGGTAGAGGATGGCAGATATGAGCAGTTTCCGTGGGGTAAAATAATATTTTCCAAACTGATGAAAAGAATCAGGCAGGAGTTTACTACTGCCAAACAAATGTATCATTTAGGCGGCATGCCATACGCTCTCAATGCATGAATTTATGAATGTACTGAAATTATCGTAAGAGTGGGTAATCATATTCCTAGAATTCTTAATTGACTTGTTGTTGCGATCAAACCCAAATTTGAGACCTTCATTTCTAGAATTTTCACTGAGGTATATTTTATAAAATTATATTCATATTTATATCAAATGTATATATCATCTGTTGTTTATTAACTATAGTTTAAGATTATTCATTTTTCAATTCTGCTCTGATTCAGTATAATAACATTTCTGATACATTCAATAGTCTTTGAATCTGATACAATAGTCTTTGTTCTGATACATAAGACTATTGTCATGAACTCATGATACATAATGATACATATTTTTTGTTTTTTTGCTTTTCACTCTTTTTTTTGCAGTATACATGCTCCAACATTGTCCCAATTCAAGATGAAATTGACTCACTTGACATTCTTGGAAGTGAACCTCTTACTAAAGCTACTACATCATCTACAAGGACAAATTAACGGAACCTCAAGAACTCCTCGAATTTGAGGAGTTTTCAACTAAACCACCCGAAGAATTGATAGGTGAATCTTTCGGTCAATCGAACCAAATTGCTCAAGTGGAATTCAAAGCCTTAAAGAAGTCTCTAAAGAAATACATAAGTTAGTGCTATAAGATTTAAGTTATTCAATATACTTTTAATAAGTTGATACATTCTGATTTTTCATATTATCGTATTAAGGTTGACCGAAAGTTCAAGCGACTAGAGAATAAAATTGAGTCAAATCATACCGATCTCTTGAAAGCCATTGACAATATAGTGCACCACATGACTGGCACATTATCTCCAATTCAAAAAGATGATTTTGTTCAACCATTCCATGTGGTGGAAGAACAACAAGCACCTATTGTATTGGAGGAGCACAATGATTCAAATAAATCTGATTCCCTCATAGCACATGACCAATCTCATGGACAGAAAGATATTCAGGTAGATACATCATGTAGTTCTTGATAATTCAATTTGATATACTTTTAAACTATTTGATACATTTCATATTTATATATCAAATAATTAATTTTTATTTTATTTGTCATTCTCAAAAGTAATTGTTATTATAACTGTAGGAAGCAGAACCATCTAAGACGATAAAAGAAATGGATAATGTATCAGAACATCACATGATATCAGATGCTGCAGAATCTCTTGAACAACATATTGTTAATGATACATTAAAGATAATGTATCTGAATCAAGTTTCTGATTAATTTGATGCTACATAGCTCTTGTATCTGCTACATATGTGATGATCTATAGATATTAATACATTTCATGTTCATATATCAAATCATTAATTTTCATTTTAATCATCATTTTTATAAGTAATTGTTATTATATTTGCAAGAAGTAGAACCATTTAAGACGATACAAGAAATTGATGGTGTATCAGAACATCACATGAAATCAAATGATGCAGAATCCAGAGAGAGTAGGTTGTTATTGATACATTAAAGGTAATGTATCAAAATCAATGTATGACCAATCTGATGCTACATAGCTCTTGTATCTGATACATTTCTGAGGATATATAACTCTTGATACATTTCATGGTCATGTATTAGATCCTTCATTTTTTATTTCAATATCATTTTCATAAGTAATTGTTATTATTATATTTGTAGGAAGCAAAACCATCCAATATTCTACAATAATTGGAGGATGTATTAGCGCATCACATGGAATCAACTACTGCAAAATTTTTTGAAGTACCTATTGTATCTGATACATTAAAGGTAATGTATCAAATCAATTCTTGTAATACATTCAACATTAATAAGTTTAGTATTGACATGATACATTTAATTTAGGATAATGCATCAGAAGAATCAAATTATGCCATTAAAGATGCAAGAGAGACTATTGATAATACTGATCAAGTTGAAGAACATGTTAAGCAGATTGATAAAGACAAGAACAACTCTGAAGTATTGGTAATATTCCACATTTGTATTTGATTCATTAAATTTAGTACAGGTTCTTATACTAAAGTCATAATATTTTTTATCATTCTTAAAAAACAGGATTCCACAACTTCAACTTCGATATCGTTCGAAACTCGAAATATGGTAGATGCTCTAATATACAGACTTCTATTACCGGTCATTCCATTGACTGCTATTAGTCATGAACAAGTAGTTCAGAGTGAATGTCTACTACGTGATAGTTAGTTATTTATCACTCTTCCATCCAAACCCAATATATTTTCAGATGATGCGAAGACACTTTTTCAACGAAGTAGGATGCCTTCTAAGATCTTACAATCACCGTACCTAACACATTTTGGATCGAGTGAAAAGGGTAAGAAAAAAATATCGACTAGTAGGTATCAAACAAACCCCTTTGAAGATTTTGGCATATGCTATATTCCCCCAACCGAGCTTATCACCGACTACTCCGATAAGGGACTATTAAAATCACATGCCAACAAGTTGGGCGGTTCACAGTTTTGATTAAAACCAAAATCAAATCGAAAATTTAACCAAATCGAATAAAAAAATTGATATTTGGTTTTGTTTGGTTTTAAATTTGAAAAACCAATAATATTTGGTTTGGTTATGGTTATAGTAAAAAATAACCGAATAAATAATCGAACCAAACCGATAATTATATAAATAAAATTTATAATTATTTATATGTATAATATTAGATTTTCATAAATAATTAAAGATATTTTATACATTTTAATTATTAATTTAAGATGGTCGAAATACGTTTGATTATATTATGGATTATCTGGTTAGTTTAGTTTAAATATGTATTTTTTTCATTTTAATGGACAAAGTTGTTTGTATTTTGAAACATCTGCTTGACTTGTTCTTTTAAATCTAAATTGTGTTGCAAGTTTGGTCTACCTGATTTGACATCAACATGTCTTTTCCTCAATATGCAACAAAGTAGAGAGAGAATATTTGAATTGTTCTGGCTAGTGATAAACCGAAAAACTGAACCAAATCGACAATAACCAAATTGGTGGTAATTATTTTACTTGGTTTGGTTATGGTTTTAGACATTTAAAAACCGATTAAATTAATTTGGTTATGGTTTTAATCAATAACCGACTCAAACTGAACCGTGAACACCCCTACCAACAAGTAAGTATGATATTTACAACTTATATCAATACAAGCTATTTATTATATATGTACTCTCATTTTAATATAAGTTTTCATTAGGAAATCAAAGGAGGAACACTACAGAGCAAAGTGTTCTTCATTTGGGTTTGAAAAAATGGACTTTATAGTGACATTTCCTCAAGAAAAGAACTGGTTCTACCTCAAGTCATAGCCGAACAGATGTTGAGTGATGAGGTAATTATTTCTTGATATAGTACAAGATATTGTCTGATACATTTCAAACACACTGTCTGACCCATAAGTACTATAGATCAAATACATCTAGCACAGAAGTTTCTATTCTGTTTACTAACTATGTATCAGTTTGTATAATTAAATTTTTTTTAAAATGTGCAGCACATTGATGTAATATTTTACTTCCTTCAAAAGAATTCCAAGATACAATTGGTCAATCAGTATCGATACACAACAACAAACTGTAACTTCAAAGTTTTCATCGAATCTGCACATACATGATACTATCACATTTCACCTGATATTTCTATTCAAGAAGACATGGCATGAGCCTCTATTGTAGCTCATCATTAGAGGTCTGTGAAGAACATAACAAGAGGTTTCTCACTTCCAGTCGATTTGTCATGGCATTTGGTAGATGAGGTATATATTCCGGTAAACTGTGATAGAGATTTTCATTGGGTTCTGACAGTAATTGTATTGAAACAGAGGTTGATACGCATCGATGATTCATCCTCTAGAACAAAAAGTGGAAATACTTCCCCAAAGATTCAAAAGATAGAAGTAATGCTATTTACATACCTTCACGGTAGTGATTTATTTGAGAAGAATGAACGTACTGATTGGTCATCGCTTGATTCATACAAGGACAAATCAACTGGTAACATGCTTGAAGCACATCACCCTTTTGCAGTTGAATATGTTGAAGGCATTGTACAACAAGGAAGCGGTAGCTTGTGAGTATTAATAATTATGCATATTTAATTCATTAAAATATCATTTTTATTTTTTTAAAGTTGGTTAATACTTTATTTGCAGGGATTATGGTGTGTTCCTGACTGTTTTTGTTGAATATCTTAGTGATGAAATTTTTATTTCAACCACTGAACTACATGTCGAATACTTTCGTTTAAGATACGTCTCGCAATTAGGGTGTGCAAAAATCGAACTGACTGATAAGTCGAATCAAAAAAATATTATTGGGTTATTGCTAATGAGGTATTGGGTTAAAAGATTTTTAGTGGGTTTATAAAAGAAAGTTATCTGGTTAACGGTTCGATTTCGATTTTTCTAATTGGGTAAACCGATAACTCAATAACAACCCTTCATAAATATTAAATATTAATAATAAATAATTAAAATAACAGATATCACTATTTTAGTACTTTATAGTTTACCGCCTTAGACTTTACTACTTATTCACAACTTGTTGTTGTCATGTATTTTGGGGAGGAATAAATGTATCTCTCTATTGTTCTTTAAGGTGTTGAATAAACCACTCTTGTCTTACCTCAGATTGATGGTCTATGTTTCCTAGGTGAGTTTGTGGCATGTAGTAGTATTGAGCAGATACGGTAATAGTTTAATAGAAATAAGATGATTAATGACAGAGGAGACTTATTATATTTTGTTCACTTCGTGTTGATTTAGTCGTCATCTTATAGTATTCATTTGGGTGGGTGTCTGTATTCATATCTTTCCAAATTGATATGTTCATTATTTTTTACAATTCCTTATCTGTCCATTGAATTTGAGAACAAATAAATAGATATTAAAACGTAAGAAAGTGAGTTCTATCTAACTTTCAAAAGCATTCTGTTATTAAATATAAATGCTACATTAATAGTCAATTGAACTGGTGGTTGTATTTTTCTTTCAAGCTTTTTGATTATCTTGATTAGGAACTTGGTCAGAATTTTGTGAAATATTTGGTGGATCTGGCAACTGTTCAAGTTGTCTTGTTGGACTACTTTGGTTTTTATTTTAGTTTCTAATTGTAGCTTTCGCAAGTTTGTAAATATTTATAATTTGATTAACATCAGATATGTAACATTGTGCCAAATTGTTAGAGAAGTGAGAAGTCATGTCATTTTTATTGGGTAAACCGAAAAATCAAACCGTTAACGATCAAAAATCGATAAAATGAAAATCGATAAAAAATATCTTATTGGGTTCTTATTGGTTTAGCATATTTGAAAATCAAAAATCGATAAATCAAATCAATAATATATAAAATCGAACCAAATCGATCGATGCACACCCCTACTCGCTATTATGAAATTATGGTTGTCGAAAGACCAAGAATGGTTATGTTATTGAAAATGACGATCCAAAAACTATGAAAAAATTCATCCTCCTAGTCAAGGAGAATCGATGGATGTTGAGTAGTTTTTTTGAAATTGATAGTAGTAGAATGCAGACTTTTATTTTGGCACCAACAAGAAACATTCTTTTTGGTTATGTAGTATTTGTAAGGTTTATTTTTAAAATCATTAATGTTAATCATTTGTTGTTCAACTATTTAGCAGATGTTGTTGAATATAACTTTTTGTTGTTCATAACATAAGCCTTTGTATCAGTTACATATCTCTTATGTATCAATTCTATGTACAGGTCATCAATATATCAATCTAAAAATATAGATCATAAACACATTGAATCTGTGGTGCATTATATCTAATAAGTCTAAATTAATATCAGTTTTTGTTCATAATATCTAACCTTTCAATAGATCAGTTACATAACAATACTTATGTATCATCTTTTGTAGAAAATACATCATTCTAATATATGATTTGCAGGTAACAATTGAAAACTTATACGACAATCTTCAATGTATCAACTATAAATATAAGTCGAATGGTCATGTATCAGTAATCAATGTATCAAACTCAAATATAAGTTGAAAGTTTATGTATCAGTATTTTAATGTATCTGATACATTTTCAATAATACACCTGTAGTGCTTTTGTACCAAATAAGCCTAAATCAATATCAGATTTATATGTGACACATTATCTTCGTATCATATACATCTTTTGAATTTTCATTTTTATATATCTGTTGAATGATTATATAACTTTGTCTGATGTATCAGATTCACAATAATGATTTATCAATGACATATGTCAGCTTAAATATCTTGCTTAATCTATTTATTTGATATTTAATAACTTTTACTACTTCAATATCAAGTAACTTACAATGAAAATAATTATCAACCATGCATCTATCAATTATTAATATTCAATTATTTTTTTGATACATAGAGTTTTCAATTGTTCATGGGTATCTACCAAGTAGAACTATGTATAAAATATAACCACTAAAATGTTAAAAATCTCTGTCTTCTGAATTGTATTTTAAAAGGAACTACTTCAGTATTATAAAAAATAACAGATACATAAGTACTTGATCCAAATTAAATATATCTTGAAAAATTAAAATATCATTTCTCTTTATGAATGAAATTACAATTCCTTCCGTTGCACAACAATTTGTGCTCGTACTTAACTTCTCACTAGAGTTCTTTTTTATTCCTTTCTTTGGTCTTCCTATCATCCTTTTGTATTTTGGTGGCAAGTCGACCTTTTTCAATATTTCTTTCGGAACAGACCAATCCTTTTTATCTGCATTGGAACCATTGGCAATTCATAAGTATTTCCCAAGCCCTCTGCATATAGTAATTAGAGCAGTATGGGTGCATGTATGTAATGTTCTTGCTCTTCAACACTACAATTGCGTGTGTACATGACATCTCGTCTAGTTGAAACCTGCCACAATTACATATTTTTCTTTCAAGACACACAATGTATCTTCTACCTGATTTATAAATAGAATATAGATATTTTGATGAAGCAATAACCTGCAGGAATAACTACCATAAATATAAATACAGAATTGGAAAAAAAATAAAAACTATGTATCAAGCAGATACATTATATTAAATAACTGATGCGTACCTTCATTCTCGAACACTTCATCGTGTTTACTACTAGGATATCTTCAAATTTCCTATCCAAAGTATGTTTTGTATAAGCTGTTATTTCCCTATTTTTGTAGTTCCAAGCACCAAATAATATTCTCGTCTCTTTCAAAAAGTCAATTATAGGCAGCTCCCATGCTTCAACAAGACATTTTTTGATATATTTTGTGATGTTAGAAGTCATCATTCTCCCCATGTTGACAGTTACATGAACCCTTGACCACTTTTCGTGCCCCATATTTTTCAAATACTATTTCACCCTGTGATCAATTTTTCCAACTTTTGTCATTATTTTTTTGAATTAATCTTTTCGGTATGCCTTGTCCATCGAGTAGAAGAGGTCACTTAGTATAGTTTTGCTCCTCCTATAGTTAGTACACACATTTTTTTCATATATGTCATATTCATGTGAAGTGAGGGACATTGGGAAACACATTACTTACACTCTTCATTATGCTTTCATTCCTATCTGATACAACACATATTGTCCCTCTTACCAAATGCATCTATGAACTGCTAAAAAAATCATGACCATGATGAATCATTTTCTGTATCAGCAACACCATACGCCAACGACAATATGCAACCTAAAAATTGATTATCAACCATAAAATAGTTATTAGAATATATCATATTCACAACAAATATATCAAATGAGATGATACATTGTTATTGAATACACAACAATAACAAAAAGTAATATCTGCCCCATCAAGTGTGCTAGCCGATACAAATGTCCCTTTATAAGAGCATCATCAACAACAACTACAGGTCTACAAAACTGAAAACTCCTTATCAATGGCCTTAACGCTATGAATAGATACATGAACTCATCACTTGGTAAATTGTGCATACTTATGTACGAATTTAGATATACGATATTTAGTATATGGATGTATACAGGCATCTTCCTATATTCATCAGCAGGTTTTCCCCTTAACATCTCCAAAGCATATTTTTTTGCACGCCATGCTTGTTAATAGGTAATATCAACCCCATAGGCTATTTTAATATTCTCTCTTATATCATTAGGGGTATGAATTCTCTTATGATAAACCAATTTAGGTGCAGTGAATGCACAAACAAAAGCCTTTGTAGCATGAACTTTGTTGAAAATTCTATCTCTTAAGGGACAAGAATGTTCACTATTGAAATATCTCACTTTGAATATATTAGAGTTTTTCCTACACGATGCTCTTATTCTCCAACAACAGTTATCTAAATAGCATATTAACACATAACTACATATTTTTAGAAAAAATTACTAACATGTACCATATACATATAGATTCATATGTATCATGACCAAATAAAAGTACATATTGACAACAAATTATTTTTTAATTGTATCAGATACATAATAATTAGTATGTATCATGACTATAAAATAAAAACTAAATTTCAAAAATCAATAGAATATTAGGGAACCTAATTGAACTTTATTAGATACATAATATTATGATGTATCAAGAATAAAAAAACTCATAAAAACTGAATGAACCTGATACAATCTGAAATGTACAGAGTCTTGCTTAACCATTGAGATACAGTGTTTATTAATGTATCAAGGTTTAGATTTCCACTCACTTTCTATAAAACAAATTTATAACTATATGTATCAGATAGTTATTAAACAATTATACTCAATGTATCAAACTCAATATATATATCTATAAATACTATGTATTTGTATCTGTCAGAACTCAATAACATTTCAGAACTCATTTAATACCTTACACATAGCAAAATAACTTCAAATGCACATACCCTTTACTGTCAGATCTTTTAATTTTGAAAATGAATCCATTGTCAATTTTGTATTTGGCCATTATACCAACTAGTACTGCTTTGTCCTTATACAATTGTTTCTCCTTCACTTCCACACCAATTGTATCAGTTATATAGTTCGTCACATCCAATTCTGATATATAACAGGTTGCAACATTCTCAAATTCATCTAAACTAAGAAATTAGGTATCATTCGTGTTTGCTTCGACAGAAACAATTGCACCAGATATAACATTGAATGGTTATAGCTCACGGCTCTTTCTATCTGATGTTGTTATGCATAGGGGATATATTTCGAATTCAGGCTCGTTCTTCTTCTACTCTATGTAAAGCTTAATACCTATATCATTACGAATAATCATTGGCGATGAGTTACCTTGAATGATGTATCGGATTTCAATATTTTTCAATGATTCATCTATGCTGAATTCAGCAGCAATTGCTGATTTTAGATTCACGAAAGATACATTTTCGTCCATTACGATTCTATCACTTTTGTATCGTTCATAACACACCTCGGATTGCCAAACTACAGAATGTCTGAGTAAAATTGAGATATTCATTTCGAATAGTTTGATGAATTTTGAAATTTGGATTTAAGTTTAATAGGATTCTATGCTCTGCTCATCTGAATTTTTGAATTTTTTGAATTCCTCAAAACTGTTACAGTTTGTTTGGGTTAATTCCCTTCTTTAACTACGTGATTGATTGAAAGAAGGAAACTTAATTTGATTTACGTTACCTTTCCATAAAAAACTCTACAACATTAATTACTATGTATCAAATCGCGATGTATCAGACACAATACTTATATGTTCGAAAACTGGCCAAAATCAGGAAATTCGAGTAATTTAAGAAATAGTAGGGACAAGTTGTAATTGAATTTTTTTACTATGGGATTTAAGTCAAATTTTAAAAAAGAATGACATATTTTTATTTGGGAAAATTTCAAAAATATACAAGTAGTACCTAACTTACATTGCAAAATTATAGCTCAAAACTTACATTGCAAATCTTTAGCCCAAAATATAATTCGGTATACAACATTATACATCTGGTATACAATAAAATACAAAACTTTCATTTATTTATTTTCACAACAAAATTTAAAAATTTGATATACAATAATATACAATATGCAACATTATACAAGATTATAAAAGGTGTTTATACACTTATATACAATATTATACACAATGATACAAAAATCAACTTCATCTTCTTTCTTAAATCCAAACATCAGATCCATTCAAAATACCTAAAAATTACACTAAATTATTCTTAAGTTCAGATTTAATTTCCTCAATACTTACCCAATTTTTTTATAGAAATACCACACAAAATGAAAGTTATTTATGAAGATCTAATTTTTAATTTTGTTCGACGTCCCTAGTAAGACCCAAAGAGGAAGAGATGGTATTTTTGAGTTGGTGGGCTTTAGATGAAAAGTAAAGTTTTACTTTATGTATAATCTGTGCTAAATTAGGTAAGAAGGTAAAATCTGCCTCAGTTTTGATAGCTTTATTGCCCCAAGTGATATAGAATGTGATTATCTCTTTTTATATTTAGTAATTTAATTTTAAAATGTTCATTTCACCCTAAATTTAAATTATTATTTTTTTAAGATTGTTTTTTTTCACGAAAATCTAAATTAAAAGAGTATAAATAAAAAACAACATAGTGTTTAACTAATAAACATCAATGGTCTAGTGGTACCACAAAGAAAACGAGGGTTCGAATGTTAGATGGTGCATTTTATTATTTTTTTTAATTTTAAAAACCGACCTCATGAGGTCGAAACTAACTAATTTTTTATTTAAAAAAAACCCGACCTTAGGAAGGTAGGATTATTTTTTTGGGAAAAGAGCATTTATGCCCCCAAAAGTATAATATTTGTCCTTAAATACCTCATTTTTATTTTAAACTAGCGTGCTGAGATCATGTTGACGTCAGCGCCTATCCTGATTTTCCTCTTTAATATCATCACAATATATTACAGTAAATAAATATACTCTAATGGTATCAAAGATTAAATGAGCAGTGTCTTTATTGAAAGACTGTTTCTTCCTCCTTAATATCATCAAAATATAATATACTCCGGAGGTATCAAAGAATAACTAAACAGTGTTTTCATTGAGATTTACTTCAATCCTTCAATGAGATTACTCATCACTACGGTATATCTATATATTGTCATGGTATCATTGATGTATGTTTCAATTCTTCAATATTTTAATTTAAAAATAATTTTAAAAAGAGTAATAATTTAAAGACAATTTTTTAAAATTTGCAAAAAATATAAAAATATATTTCTACTAATTCAGAGTTTAATAAATAATATTGTGACTTTCATAATTTTCTCTTAATTGTTTCTTATTTATTTCTTAAAAAAAAGAGGATAATCCTATATGATACCGATAGAATAACAATATACTGATGTAGCATGACAGAAGATTAAGTTCTGTCTTGTATGATATCGATATGGTATTAATATATCGACGGAATATCACAAAGGATTAATTCATAGTTGTGATGCTGACGTCATGAGTTGAATAAGAAAAAAGAAAGTGGGTAGACACATAAATAATTTAGATCTTGAGCCCATTAAAAATAAAGAGCTTAGATTAAATTTTATTTGGGAGAAATAGTTTTACTAACGAGTTCAATTAATTTAATTTTCCCTTCTTTTTTTTATCAGACAATCAATACTTTTTCGGCCTACGATTTTTTAGGTCCGCTTTTGGAGGTTGATTTTGACTGTTTTTCTAATAAGTGTTGAAATTGAAATTTTGTGCTGCAGTGGTTGTTGTTTATATGCTAGTGGACTAGAACAGTTTTTCTTAAAATTCCTTGTTTTTTTGATTTGGTCGAAATTTCATTAATTTCCAAAATCCCATGTGAATCAAACAATTCTTAAAAAAAATAAAAAATTGTTCCACTAAATTGGTTTTAATTAATTAGTTGAATATTACATTGCCCCTTGAATAATCAATGTATTTTGTTGTGATATCATTATTTTATTTCAACAGCAATAGATATTACTCCCTTCGTTTTTATTTACTTATCAAATTTTGACTTTACACATCTATTAAAAAAATAATGATTGATATAGTGAGTTTACCATTTCACTCTTATTAATTAATAGAATTTTAAACATATTTACTCACTACATTTTTCAAAGACATTAACTCAATATTAATAAATTGAGGGTATAATAGAAAAAAAATAATTTTCCTTTCTTGATTTGTCAAAATTGATAAGTAAAAAAAAAATTAGTAAATATTTGACAAGTAAATACGAACAAAAAAATATATATTTAATAAGCAAAGAGATTTGGATGTACTAAAATCATATAATTACTCTTATCTTTAAGAAATAAAAATACTATTACTCCTCATCAAGAAAAAGAAATTTAAATCAAAATAGAATATATGCAAAGTGGTCATTCCATTTCATCAAAAAGTTAAAGAAATTAGTTCTAAAGTCTAGAAGTCAACTATTAAAGTGCCCAGCAAAGTCACGCCGCAAAACTTTTGCAAAGGGTGGAAACATGCATGCATGTAGAAGGAAAAACTAATTGGCGCAAATAAATGGGAAACATATATATATACCCACATTTTACACGATGATTAAAAAACTATTAAAAGATTGATTAATTTTTTTTTGTTGTTGTTCATATTAATTAGTCTTTTGAAAAAAGATTTTTTAGATTTTAAAAGTTTGTTTAAACTTTCAAAGTCTATTAATTATAGGAGTAAAATGAAAAAAAATTAATAATTTTATTTTAATTTAATAAATGATTAATTAATATGAAATAATTATTTTAAATAAAATATTTATTTAATATGAAACAGAGAGAGGGTAGAGAGGAAATGAGAAGAGCTTAGAGCCAAGAGGCTATTTTGGAAATTTAATACTTTGTGGGCCAATTGAATTTTTCATGGCTCTTTAAACTACATTTCATTAATGGCCACGTGGGTTGAAAAAGGTGCTAACTAATTTGCTTTCAATTATCACTAAATTTCTTAGATGGATATTTATCTATTTTGGTGTAGAATTTGTGTACATCAAATCCTCTATTTAGATTAAGTATTCTTTTTGTTTTAATTTATTTTTCTTAATTTTTTTTATTATATCATGTATTTAAAAAATATGAAAAATAGTACTTTCTGGAATATTTTTAAAACGTATTATAATTTTGGTTAATTTTTAAATTTTTATTTGTGTCACAAAAATTGAGATAGGGGGAGTAATATATATTATTTAAAAATAACGTAATAAGAGAGAATGTGAGCAGCTTAGGATAAATCGGTGAATTAACCAATTTGTCCTTCTACTTCATTTTTCTCTATTTATATGTAGTGTTTCTACATTTCAGTTTAGTTGTATTACTTTCCTTTTTAATATTTAAAGTATTTAAAAATTACAAAAAAGTGGTACTCTAGTCTATAAATCACAATAATTATCGACTTCAAATATTTTTAAAAATTATTAAAAATTTGATTGACTCTCAAAATTTTGTTTGTGCCAGATTAATTGAGATTTGAGACATGAGGGGTAACATATATTATTTGTAAATTACGTAAAAAATGCTATAAATTATAATAATTAACAATTTTAAATATTCAAAAATCAAATAAAAATTGATTGACTCTTTATATCACAATAACTAACAACTTAAAATATTTGAAAAATATATTAAAAATTTGATTAACTCTCAAATTTCACATGTGCAACATAAATTGACGACAGAGGGAATAACATATATTATTTGAAAATTATGTTTTGATTAACTTTCAAAATTTCAATTGTGCCTAATAAATTGAGACAGTGGAATAACATATATTATTTAAAAATTATGTTAAGAGTATTATTATATATCACAATAATTAATTAACAACTTAAATTTTTTTTAAAACATATTAAATTTGATTAACTTTCAAATTTCCACATGTGCCACGTGCGCGAGAGAAAGGGAAACACATATTATTTGAAAATTACGTTAATAAAGAGTATTATAAATGACAATAATTAACAACTGAAAATATTTAAAAAGTATATGAAAAATTGTTTGTGTCTCAAAGTTTCACATGTGCCACATAAATTGCGACAAAGTGAGTAACATATATTATTTAAAAATTACGTTAAAAATACTGTAATATTTAAAAATTATTATCGGTGAATACCCGAGCTATAACACCATGAGGGGATTTGTGACCCCAAATTGGAACTTAATAGTTGATCTTGATGTATGTATCCATTAAGATGGCTACTTCATCATTCGATTTCAGTCAGTGACAGATATGCAGGAGATTCTATATGCAGGCCCATACACCCTCAACTATAAGCCTATAGTTTTGAAGGCCTCGACTTCTTCTTTCAATTTTGAGAAAGAATTCCCAATTGAGATTCCATTATGGGTGAAGTTCCCTAAACCCCCTTTGAACTGCTGGAGTGCTAACTCCTTCAGTAGGATTACTAGCCAAGTAGGAACTCCTATGTATGCAGATGAGTGTACTACAAAGTTGACTAGAATTTTATTTATAAGGATGCTGATTGAGATTAATGTGACTAAGTCTTTTCATGATGACTATGACCAAAACCATTATTATGTGAAAAATATCAAGTAATTGGATATGTTTGTCCACTTGAACCAAGGAAAATTGAGTTTAACGGACAACCAAGGAAAGAAGGAGCACCTGCAAAGAAGTTGACTATGAAGTGGCATTCAAAGGTAGTAGCTCAAGCTGAGGTCCTTCCACATCCAGTAGCTACACCCAAGATGCACACCAAGCAAATCCTCTAGTGAAAGAGCAAGCGAGAATTGATCGAGAGGCAACCAGGATTCGCCTAGCAGCCCTTGAAGTGGATGCGGGAAGGATAGATACACCTATCAGGGGTAATGACATAAGCTCCAACACTGAATTTAACCTGGAAAATTTTCCTATCTTGATCCCAACCACAACTAGGGGTAGGAACAACGTTGGTACTATAATGAGCAAAGGAGGAAGACCTGAAGTGAACAAAGGAAAAGGACCCGAAGCAAGCACGACCCCAGACAGGGGTAAATCAAATCCATGAATTAGCTGATGTGGATCATTAGAGGGGTAAATAAAAAGGATAAACAAAAAGAGTTCAGGAAAATGCTTCAAATGAGAAGAATAAAGTTAGTTGGTCTGATTGAAACTAGAGTCAAACAACATCGAGCAAGCGGGGTCATGAATAAAATTTCTCTAAGATGGGAACACATGAACAATTACCATTCAGCTGGCAATGGTAGAATATGGATTCTCTAGGATACCAATAGCTATGAAGTAAAGAAGATCACAGAAGATGAACAGTTAATACACTGCCATGTCAAAGGACTCCTTACGGACTTTAAGTGCATGATAACTAATATGGATACAATACAAGAGAGAAAATGAAGACATTATAGATGAAACTAAAAACACTAGGCCAGGGCAATAATATTACATGGATAATCAGTGAAGATTTCAATGCACTGTTAAACACCCAAGATAGGCTATCTGGCATACTAGTTCAATATGGAGAGGTTAAAAAAATTTCCAGATGTATGGAGGACCTCTTACTAAAAGAACTTACATGGAAAGATAGGTATTATACATGAAAAAATAAACAACACGGAGCATATAGAGTATGTAGTCGACTAGATAGAACTTTTGGGAATCATGAATGGATGATGAAATGGGGCCATGTGGTGGTGGAGTACGAATTGCCAAGCATTTCTGACCATGCTCCCATGCTAATGAATATGAAGAACATGCATAGGTTCATAAAAGTCCCTTTCAGATTTTTCAACATATGGGTAGATCATGGACAATTCCAACAAGTAGTAGATAAAGTGTGGTCAACTGGGAGCAATACACTAAAAATGGGGTGTGTATGGACTAAACTAAAACTTCTGAAAATCCAACTCAAGAACTTCAACAATGAAGTTTTCATGAATATTAGACAGAAAGTGGATAAAGCCAGGTATGACTTGGAAAGAATTCAGTACCAATTGCAACAACACTATACATATAGCCTCCAAGAACAAGAGAAACATGCTTTACAAGATTTGGAAAAATGGTTTGCAATTGAAGAAAATATACTTAGACAGAAGTCTAGAACCAAATGGATCCAACTAGAGATTCTAACAATAAGTACTTCTCTGGTGGTACTCGTGATGGTTCGCAGGTTAAAGGTGACCGTCAGTTATGCTATGTTATACTGGGTAGATATGAGGTAGAAGCCTCTGATGCAGTTATTACAGGTATTGTTCTAGTTTGCCATCATTCTACTTCAGTATTATTTGACCCAGGGTCTACCTATTCTTATGCATCAACTTATTTTGATGTGGGTATTAATTATGTGAGTGAGTTTCTTGATGTGTCTATTACTATTTCTACCCCAGTAGGTGAATCTTTAGTGGTGGATTAGGTATACAAGGGATGTTTGGTGATATTTTTGGGTAGAGAGACCTGTGCAGACTTGATTTTATTAGAAATGTTTGATTTTGATGTGATACTGGGTATGAACTGGTTATCTCTTATCATGCTATATTAGATTGTTATACAAAGACCGTGACCTTAGTTTATCCCGAGTTACCTAGCTTGGTATGGAAGGGTAATCCGAGTTCATATCCTAAGGGAGTGATATCTTATATTCGTGCTCATCGCTTGATAGATAAGGGTTGTTTGTCTTATTTGACTCATGTACGTGATCTCATTGCAGAGTCATTGCCTATAGACACTACAAGGGTGGTGAGAGAGTTTATGGATGTATTTCCTATAGACTTGCCGGGAGTTCCTCCTAACTGTGATATCGATTTTGTGATTGATTTGGAGCCTAATACTAAATCCATCTCTATTTCTCCTTATCGGATGGCTTCGACAAAAATAAAAGAGTTGAAAGAATAATTGGAAGATTTATTGAATAAGGAGTTTATTAGACCTAGTATATTACCGTGGGGTGCACCGGTTTTATTTGTGAAGAAGAAATATGGTACTATGAGGGTGTGTATTGACTATCGACAGTTGAACAAAGTCACTATCAAGAACAAGTCTCCTCTTCCTCACATTGATGATTTATTTGACCAGCTTCACGGTGCATCGGTGTTCTCAAAGATTGATTTGATATCGGGTTACCATCAGTTGAGAGTTCAAAAATTTGATATCCCGAAGACTGCATTCAGGACTCGTTATAGGCATTATGAGTTTGTGGTTATGTCATTTGGGTTGACTAATGCCCCAGCTGCTTTTATGTAGTTGATGAACCAGGTATTTCAACCTCATTTGGACTCATTTGTGATCATGTTTATTGATGACATCTTGGTTTATTCCAAGAATGAGGAGGATCATGTGAGGCACCTGAGGACAGTCCTTCAGAGATTGAGAGATGAGAAGTTGTATGCAAAATTCTCCAAATGTGAGTTTTGGCTTGAGTCTATGACATTCTTGGGTCATATAGTGACCAAGGATGGTATTATGGTTGATCCAGCCAAAGTTGCAGCGGTTCGTGATTGGGTTAGGCCTACTTCAGTTACCGAGATTCGGAGTTTTATTGGGTTGGCAGGCTATTATCATCGGTTTGTGCAAAGATTCTCTTCTATTGCAGCCCCATTGACTAGGCTAACTCAAAAGACTGTGGCATTCAGTGGATTGATGAGTGTGAGGTGAGCTTTTAAAATCTCAAGGAACTATTGACTTCAGCACCTATTCTAGCCTTACCCGAGGAGGGCGTGGCCTTTATTGTGTTTTATAATTCTTCGGGAGTCGGCTTGGGAGGTGTATTGATGCAAAAAGGTAGAGTTATAGCTTATGCTTCTCGACAGTTGAAGGTACATGAGAAGAACTATCCTACCCATGACTTAGAATTAGCAGCAGTGGTGTTTGTTCTGAAGTTGTGGAGGCATCATCTCTATGGAGTGCATTGTGAGGTCTATACTGACCACCGTAGGCTTAAGTATATCTTTTCTCAGCCGAATCTGAACATACGGCAGTGTAGGTGGTTAGAGTTATTAAAAGACTATGATATCACCATACTTTATCATCCAGAAAAAGCTAATGTGGTAGCACATGTCCTGAGTCTCAAAGCATCTAGCATGGGTAGTTTATCCTTCCTTAAGGCTGTTGAGAGGCCTTTGGCGTTGGAGGTTCATTCATTGGCTAGACAGTTGATCCGACTTGATATTTCTACACATCATGGTATTTTGGCTTTTGTGGAGGCTAGGTCTACTTTGATGGAACAGATTCGTATACACCAGTTTGAAGATGAAAAGTAGAGGGTCATTCGAGATAAAGTGTTGAGTGGTGAAGCAAAATCAACCTCTCTTGATACGGAAGGAGTTTTGAGGATTAATAGTCGTATTTGTGTGCCCAATGTGAGTGAATGGGTATGTATGATATTAGAGGAGGCTCATTGTTCCAAATATTTGATTCACCTGGAGTGGCAAAGATGTTTCATGACTTGAAACAACACTATTGGTGGTGTGGCATGAAGAGAGACATTATTGATTTTGTGGCTAAGTGTCTAAATTGCCAACAAGTGAAGTATGAGCATCAGAAACCATGTGGTTCTATGCAAAGGATGCCCATTCTCGAGTGGAAATGGGAGCGTATCACTATAGACTTTGTGTCTGGATTACCTATGGCATTGGGTAAGTATGACTCTGTTTGGGTGATTGTGGATCAATTGACCGAATCAACCCATTTCCTTCCGGTGAAGACTAGCTACAATGCGGATCAGTTAGCTAGGATCTATCTTTGTGAGATTGTTAGGTTGTATGGGGTTCCTATCTCTATTATGTCGGATCGAGGTTCAGTGTTCACCTTTCACTTTTGGGAGGCATTACAATGTGGTTTGGGTACGTGGCTAGATATGAGTTCAATATTTCATCCTCAAACTGATGGTCAGTCCGAGCGGACTATTCAGGTGTTGGAGGATATGCTTAGAGCCTGTGTGATTGATTTTGGTACCCAATGGGACCAACATTTTTCCTTAGCAGAGTTTGCCTATAATAACAGTTATCACTCCAGCATTCACATGGCACCATTTGAGGCATTGTATGGTTATAGATGTCGATCACCCATTGGATGGTTTGATCTCGTTGCGGTTGATGCATTGGATACTGACTTACTTAGGGATGTTATGGAACGGGTATGTTTGATTCAGGGTCGATTATTGACAGCTCAGAGTCGTCAGAAGAGTTATGCTGACAAGAGGGTTCGTCCCTTAGAGTTCATGGTGGGTGATTATGTGTGGCTTAAAATATCGCCCATGAAGGGTGTGATGAGGTTTGGAAAGAAGGACAAGCTTAGCCCAATGTTTGTTGGACCGTTTGAAATCATGAAGAGAGTAGGTGGAGTGGTATATGAGTTGGCCTTACCCCCTAAATTGTCAGCTGTCCATCCAGTGTTTCATGTTTCCATGCTTCACAAGTATATACCGGATGAGTCTCATGTGATTTCTTATGATGCGGTAGAGTTGAGTCTGGATTTGACTTATGAGGAGGAGCCAACAGTTATTCTAGATAGGCGGCTTCGTAGACTCAGGACTAAGGAGGTTGCTTCGGTTAAGGTATAGCGGCATCGTCCTACTGAGGAGGCGACTTGATAGTTAGAGTCTGATATGCAGGCTCGATACCCTCAGCTTTTTGAGACCCCAGGTACTTTATTTTATCTTTTGTTCGAGGACAAACATCCTTTTTAATGGTGGATATTGTAATGACTTTGAGGGTGATTTTTAAAAATTTGTACAAAACACGCGTGAACAGTAACACGCATGAAAAGTAACACACGTGAACAGTAACTTTTTGGGCAGAAAATGCCCCTTTCTTCTCATTTCAATATTTTTCATCATTTGTTTGAGTTCTTGAACTCCTTGAGGTGATCTGAGAAGCGATTTTTAAGGCAAAGTATTGAGTAAGTAATTTTTGACCTAAAACCTTTCCTTTTCATTAAGTTTTTGATGATTTTAACCCCTAAAGTTTAATTTCAAACCCCAAAAATCTTTGTTTTTTCCTTAATTTAAATTTAAGGAAAATGGTGATTTCTAACTCGTTTTGAGCTCTATGTTTATGGATTTTTCAATCATGAGTTCCTTATTACAAGTAGAATGTGATTGTCCAATAAATTTCTAGATTTGACATTTTTTTGAAATAATTAATTTTTGGACCATTTTACCTCCGATTCGAAACCTATTAATATGGGTGTCATTGGACTTCTTGTGATGTGTATGTTTTATTGTTGATAGTGGGTTGTCAGTCTGGGCATTGAATTCGAGAGTTGCTTGTTCGATGGAGGTGTTCGAGTGCAGTTTCGGCAATTGAGGTAGGTTTGGCTATCCTTCTTTGAGATTGAGATGGGGTAATTAGTCATTCATATGTTATAGACTTTGGGATGAGGTCGTAGTATGAGTTGAGAATGTTATATATATTGTGATGCCCGTGTGGGGGCTTATTTATTAATGTATTGCCATGTGGGATTTTATTTGTATTACATAGCCCGTGTGGAGGCCTTATTTGTTATTTTATTTGCTTTGAGAGCATGTAATTCGTGATTTTCCTAAGAGAGAGGCTTAAGTATATTATTTAACTTGTGATGCTCGCTTGAGATGTTGAGTTGGGGGTATTGAGCATACTTGAGTATTGAAATATTGTTCAAAAAGAGGTGAATATTTAAATGGAAGTATTTCCTTCCCATTACTATCTATTGAGGGTGAATATTATGTGTAGGTTAAGTTTTGAGAACTTTAAACCTTGTACCACATTTGAGTTGACTATTACTTTCATGTCATATGTATTTTAATGCATTCATCCTCATTCATCATATCATGAAATATGGGAAGTTGAGAAATATGAAAATTCTTTTTGATAAATAAAATGAAACACCTTTAAACCTTTGTATCTTGAGTCCCTGACCGAGACAGTTTTACGGCAGGGTAGTGGATGCATTGTGATCCCTTGACCACTAGGAGGTGGCAAGGATGATGAGATATTGTGATTCAGGTATATGGTCTGTGAGACCCCCATGGGTCCTGCTTGGTAGCACAACTCGGCAGGTGTATACGACAAGCTGTGCGATAGTCTTGATTCCACCGTACCACCACATCATTGCATCATCATATTGCATTGTATTGCATTGATATTTGTGTTGCTTGAATTATCTAATTAATTGTGATTATGAACTGTTATTACGGGTTTACTTTACTCGCGCCACTATATATATATAAACTGGCGGCACCGATGTCGAAGTGGGACTTTTCTGTATGCAGGTGGAAGCGTTCCTTAGTTTATTTCATAGGTTTGATTAATTTCTTATACTCAGCCAGCTGAAACCTACTGAGTATGTGAATTATACTCACTCCTACTTCTGTATCCCTTTTTGATGCAAATACTAGTCGGGGTACCTCACGTGGCAGTTAATATTCTAGTGAATTGTGTATTCTCAGATTAGTGGTGAGGTTCCAGAATTTGGATCGTCACTAATCTATCTTTAGTTTTCAGTCTTTTGTATCATTCAGAGACTTATGTCGTATCTTCATATTCGAACCTTGTATTAGATACTCTTTATACTTATGACATCAGGTTTTGGGATAATTTTTTTTATTGTTTTTCTTTTTATTTAAATTGTGGCATCACTTTCCCCTTTGGGAGTCTTGTATGAGTTTTATTTTTAGGGTTACACATCAAATTGAATTTTGAGATGTGTGCCATCATGACCTCGATTTTTGGGTCGTGAAAAGAGTATACAAGAGAAAATTTTATCTTTCTATAAAAACTTAATGGGATCTACTACTACCTCTTTATTATCCATACATAAACTCGTCATGAGAAGAGAACCAACATTAACTCGACAACAAAGTAAAACTTTATGTGTGATGGTGATTGATAATAAAATTGAGGACAACCTGAATGAAAGCAATTGGGGATGATAAAGTTCCGGGCATTGATGGTTTCAACACTGTGTTTTTCAAGCGTGCCTGGATAAGGATAAAGCCACAAATAATTGGTGCAGTGAGATATTTCTTTATAACTGGCAAGTTATATCGGCCTATCAACTGCACATTCATTACCCTTGTGCCTAAGACAGCACACCCCTCGAGTATCAAGAAATATCGCCCTATAGCTTACTACATTGTACTCTATAAGCTTATCGCCAAGATACTAGCTAACAGACTTCATCAAGTTATGTCCTACATCATATATGAGACACAAGCAGGATTCATATTTGGAAGAAAGATCGGTGATAATATTATACTAGCGCATAAAATGGTGAAAGGCTACGCTAGGAAAAACATATCCCTCAAATGCATAATCAAAATAGACCTTCAAAAAGCGTATGATTCCATTGAGTGGAGCTACTTGAAGAAAGTGGTGACAGAAATTGGGTTTCCTGAAACCTTCACTAATTGGATTATGCAATGCATTCAAATAGTTAGCTATAATATTTTGATCAATGATGAGCCTACCAAGTCTTTTACAGCTACTAGAGGACTTAGATAGGGGGACCCCATATCCCCCTACCTATTTGCAATTGGCATGGAATATCTCAATAGACAATTAGATGGCCTTAAGGAATGCAAGTAGTTTAAATATCACCCAAGGTGTGCAAAGATCAATCTAAGCCACTTATGTTTTACGAATGACCTTTTACTATTCGCCAAGGGAGATCTGTCATCTGTCAAGACACTTCACAATAGTTTTACTTAATTCACTCAAGATTTCAGGCTCCAAGCTAACCTCGCAAATAGCTCTGTTTATTTTGGAGATGTTCCACCTCATCACCAATTCTTGATTCTGCCGCACCTAGGTTATATCTATGGGGAATTTCCTTTCAAGTATCTTGGCATACCATTAGCCACTAAAAAGATATCCCTTCTACAATGAAAACCTTTAGTGGAAAAGATCATAGCCAAAATTTCTTCTTAAATAGTTAAGAATTTATCCTATGCAGAAAGGGCTCAACTAATTCAATCTGTCTTATTTGGTACGCAAGCATACTGGGCACAACTTTTCAGTATACCAAGCAAGATTTTTAATCTAATTGATGCTCATTGTAGAAGCTATCTATGGTCAATTAGTGGGAATATTACTAAGAAAGCATTGGTGGCATGAGAATCAGTATGCTCTCCTAAATGTGTCGGTGGATTGGATCTTACAAACATAGCTTTGTGGAACAAATCAGCCTTGGCAAAGTCTTTCTGGGACATAACTCACAAATAAGATAGGTTGTGGATAAAGTGGATTCACACATATTACATCAAAGGGAAATCGCTAGAAACAATGCTAATCCCTCTGCAAGTTAGTTCGTTGATAAGAAAGATCTTTCAAACACGAACCAATTTAAATAGATTACTATAACCAAAAACGGAGAATAGTTTGATTAGACAAATTTATTACCACAATCTACTTGAGAAACCAAAGGTTGAATGGAAATGTATCATGTTTAGGAACGCTGTCAGGCCCAAAGCTAAATGCGCAACTTGGCTATTAATGCATGGGAAAATGCTTACAAGGACTGGTTATTAAATTGGGGAATGAAAGTGAATCCAAACTGCTCTTTGTGCCATGGATATGAAGAGACTAGAGAGCACCTATATGTGATTTGTGACTATGCTAAGAGGATTTGGGGAAAAATAGCTTGGTGGATGCATATTCAATATCCTAGATCCACATCATGGGAACAACACTGTGAATGGGTGATATAAAAGGCCAGAGGAAAGTCAAAGAGTGCACAAATATTTAAAATGATATATTCTGAGCTCACATACACAATTTGAATTGAATGAAATGAGAGAATATTTGGAGGAAAAAGCAGAAACTGGGAGGCCATTACAAAAGAGATTGCTTACACGGTTTGCGTAAGAGCTCCTACTAGGATAAGAAATAAAGTACATAGCTTTCCTTTTATTGATCCTGTATGCTTTGTATGATTAGATGAGTCCTAAGGTCTAACAGGCTGAGATTAAGCATGTTGCTCTGTAAAGATTTCAATTTGGTGGTTAATACAATCAGTTTAATTACCAAAAATATATATAAAAATTATACAAAAATTTGATTAACTCTCCTAATTCTATTCGTGTCAAAATAAAATGAGATAAATAAAATAACATATATTGGACACGTGCTAGCACGAATTTTTATATCTAATATATATATAAGGGTATATCAATTGATAGTACATGCAAAAGGTAGTTTTAGAAGTGTTAATGAACATATCAAGCTGAAGTTGGATATGTCAAAATAGACTGACTAAAAAATGGATAGATTAACCCATTCAAAAATTACTTGGGTCAAAATGAATTGAAATGAAATAAGCTGAAAATCGGATCATAACTCAACCCGTCCAGTTCTTCTTCTTCTTCTTCTTCTTCTTCTTCTTCTTCGTCTTCGTCTTCGTCGTCGTTGTTGTTGTTGTTCTTGTTGTTCTTATTATTATTATTATAACAATATTATTATTATTGTTGTTGTTATTGATAATATTATTATTGTTGTTCTTCTTCTTCTTGTTGTTATTATTATTGTTGTTATTATTATTATTACTGTTGTTATTGTTAATGTTGTTGTTGCATATCAGGAGCAACAAGATTAGAAATGAAGCTATTCGACACAAGGTGGGAGTGGCCTTGGTGGAAGATAAGATGCTGGAAGTGCGACTAAGGTGGTTTGAGCATGTGAAGAGGAGAGACAGAGATGCCCCAGTGCGTAGGTGTGAGACGTTGTCCATGGATGGTTTCAGAAGAGGTAGGGGTAGGCCAAAAAAATATTGGGGAGAGGTGATTAGACAGGACATGGCGCAGTTACAACTTACCGAGGACATGACCTTAGATATGAGGGTGTGGAGGATCCATAATAGGGTAGAAGGCTAGTACAAAGTCTTGTTATTCTCCCTTAATAGTAGACGCATTAGCGCAATATAATTTCTTATGCTATAATGTCCGTTATTATTTATTACTCTCTGTACTTTCATTATTCTATTTTATCTGTGTCATTTTCGATACTTGCTTTCTCATAACACTTTAAACTTCTTGAACTCATCTGACCTCTTTTATACTTCTATTGAGCCGAGGATCTCTCGGAAACATTAATCATCATCATTATCATCATCATCATCATCATCATTATCGTCATCATCATCGTCATCATCATCATCATCGTCATCATCATTGTCATCATCATCATCGTCATCATCATCATTGTCATCATCGTCATCATCATTATCGTCGTCATCGTCATCATCGTCATTTTCATCATCGTCATCGTCATCATCGTCATCGTCATCATCGTCATCATCGTCATCATCGTCATCGTCATCATCGTCATCATCATCGTCATCATCGTCATCATCGTCATCATCATCATCGTCATCATCGTCATCGTCATCATCGTCATCATCATCATCGTCATCATCGTCATCATCATCATCGTCATCATCATCATCGTCATTATTATTATCGTTATTATTATTATCGTTATTATTATTATTGTTATTATTATTATTATCCTTATCATCATCATTGTTATTATCATTATTATCATCATCATCATCATCATCATCATCATCATCATCATCATCATCATCATCATCATCATCATTATTATTAGCCTAGTTTTAAAATGGAATGAATTAATTAAGTAAATCAAAATGAATTGAGCTAATAAAATAAGTAAAAGTTTCATGTGGTGTCCTAATTTAGTCGTCCAATTTAAGTAATATTTACTTTTAATTTATTTATTTATTTATTTGCAGAACTACGCAGTATTAGAGAGCTTTCAAATGAAAGAATATACTTTTTTTGCTTCTTTTGCTTTTACATTCAGATATATGATAGAAACCTTAGCCAATTTTAACATGTGTTTCAGTCATGTATAACAAGCGCGCGCGCGCGCACACACACATATATATAATTAAAAGGGTGTTAAATGGGTTTGTTAGATTTGTTGTTATATTGACAAAATAATGATTGTGTTATTTTAATGATGCATGAAACTTATGTTTCAAATTTGAGTTTATTTGTAGTAGATTTGAGAGTTGAAAATAAAAAATAAAATTATTATGTTTTGGCAAAAAAAATTGAAATGCAATGCCTAAATTTCTGCTCATTTTTACATGTAGGTCAGTCATGTATGCATGACTAAATTGAGTGACTTGTTGAAATTTAAAAATAAATTATTATTTTTTGTTCGGACATATATATCTGTAATTTCAATTTATTTTTATATGTATTTCAGTCATGTATGACTGAGGTGCAAACACACATAAAATTATTTTTGACAAAAAGAAAAAATCAAATATACATACTCAAATTTTAACTAATTTTTACTTGTACCTCAATAAAAAATGTCCGAACTTTTACTTTGACAAGTCATACGAAACATCAAGATGATGTTTGATCTTCACAAGGCCACGCTTTCAGACGCAAATGTCTAAAGGTATCAAGTTTAATGTGTTTGTCTGTCTTTTTGCCCCAAATGGGTGAACTTGCAAAAAAAAACAAATATTATAAAGCGGACACTAGCTAGTTAAATGACGATCCCAAAAATATGTATTCGTGCACTTCGCCAATAAAGTAAGTTGATGATTAATTCACCCAAGTTTAAAAGAATTGAACGGATCATAGTTTTATGAGCTGATTTTGTCATCTCAAATTGCTTGATCGGTTACTAACACAAAAGTACTATTCCCTCTATTTTAATTATGCGATATTCCTTTCTTTTTAATTTGTTCATGATAATTTTGGATTAAACTATCAACTGATTACATTTTTATTCACTTTACATAGTTTTAAAATATTTTTTTAGCCTTTTTCATAAATTTAATTAAATAATATCATGTAAATTGAGACGGAAATAGTAAAAAGTGCAAAACATCAGAATTCACAGCAAATTTTAATAGATTCTTTATCGTTTTACAAAAATAATTAAGCATAATTATGTCTTTTGATCTCCAACGTAGTTATGAATTATGATCACTTTAAGTCCAATCACAAATAGATGAATTGAATCGGACACGAATACCGTTGACTGAAAGTCATATGTTTCTCTCAGCCGAAATTCGTACAGTGTTTTAACTCTTTAAAGCTAAATAAAATAATAGCTAAGGAGATGCCAATATGGAAACGGGGCGGCTATCCGTATTTAGAATTTTTACATTAATGATTAATGAAATTAATATATGGAAAAAATATCATTCAATTATGGAAACGAGTCGATTATGTGTAGGCGTAGATAAATTTCAATGATTTATAAAATTAATGTATTGGAAAAATATCAATCAATTTATCAGATATATTGAATCATCTTATGAACTCATACTTTAATAAATCAAAATGACAATTAGTAGATACAATTCATAATATATAGTTGCATCAAGATTGAGAATATAAGTATATGTATTTAAAAATTTCAAGAGTATATTTTTGTTGGTCAGTCTAAAATATCTGTTCTATTCAGTCATGTTCAATACATAGAAACTACAATAGCACGAGAAGTTAGAAACATACCAATCTCGTAATCAAGATGATTAAATTACCATTATTTTCATCTATCATAAAAAAATATGGTGCAGTGGATGAGGTTGCTCTTCCCCTCGATCAGAGGTCTTGAATTCGAGTCGTGGACTCGTGGGTATGAAAAAATTCTTGGTAGGGAGTGCTTCCCCCGAATGGGGTCCTATGAGTGCGGTGCAAATCGCTCTCTAATGCGAATAACAAACATATATTTAGTCCATGTATAAGCTTAAACTCTATACATTAAATCATCTACTATATAAATTGTAAGGTGGTTTTCTTATAGTCTTAGACAATTCTTTTCTCCTAAACTAACTTTGGGATTGAGCTAAACTCAAGATCCATGTCTTTTACATGATGTCAAAACAGAACTCATCCCATATCGATGGTTAATGAGTACGGCAACAACATATCAATAATTCTACAAATGGGACTTGGAAAGATAGTGGATACACAAGACTCTCAATTCAACTAAAACAAATTAAAAATGATGTAAAACAAATATAGTAATAAAAAAATTATACTGAAAATAATAAAAAAGAAAAGTCTCACATCAATAATTAATGAAATAAGTTATCTCCTTATATGATCTTCACATTATTAACGTGTTATGTAATTGAGCAGAATCGAATATTAACCTCCAACTAATCAGGTTTAATAGAATAATTAATGTGCACAACTTAGCACAACACATGCTTTTATTTGGTGCTACGCTTTACTAAAATAGACGGTAACTGCAATTTAGGGTCGCCATCTTGAAATATTTTTTTTGTCTTAATTTATATGATACTTATTTAGAGTCACCATCCTAAGTATTTTTTTTATTTTAATTTATGTGATATTATTTAATTAAATATAAATCAAAAAAAAAATTGGAATCTAAAGTAAATGTTCAACATTTATGTCATTATAAATTATTTAATTAAAAATTAAAGAAAAATATTAAAGTTAAATTATTTTTAGTTATATAAAAATAATATTCATTTTAAGATAATTTTTTTTAAAAAATACAATATTATATCTAGTGTAATTTCATAAATAAAGTTTGAAAAGAATGTAAGCAAATCTTACTTCTATCTTGTGGAGATAGAGAGGTTATTCCCACGATATCCGTAATTGTAAAGAAAAAACTAAAAAGAAAATATAAATGGACTACAAAGTTAATTTTTCCCCAATTATTTTATAGGATAATTTTTCTAAGCTAAAATAACTCTACGTGGAATTATTTGGTAGGGGATGGAATAATCAAGGATATTCTAATGATTTGAGATATCTCATGAGATTTTTTTTATTTCACCTTCAATATGGGACAGTAATCCCATCATTTTAATACAAATAACGGAATAAAATCATCCTAGAATTAGCTAATAATTTAAATTAAATATAAAATAAAATTAATCTGAAATTTTATAAAATTATTATAATTCTTATCTTACGTACCCAAATGATCGTACGAGGATTATAATAGGAATTAAAAAAGGAAAGAAAAAATTGGGAAGAAGTGTTGTAGTGGATGATGCTGCTCCTTCTTTTACCAGAGATCTCAAGTGCGAGTCTTGAGTATGAAAAAATCTTTGGTAGAGAGCACTTCCCCCGAATGGGGCTCTACGTAGTGTAAATTCAAATTAATCGGACTTTAATACGTATAAATTGAATGAACGTTCTAATTCTCAATTTCTCAAAGTTCTTCAATTGGTACACGCAAGAAATAGACTAATTTAGCAGCCTTTTGTTCAATTTCTCGTGGAGTCAAATTCTGTACGGGTCAAGGGAATGGACGGTACACCGAATGGGTAAAAAAACATTCTAACTCATGACGTTTTCATTATTACGTATGGTGTCTTTTTCTTATTGACCCCAATTTTATACACTTCTAGTGTGAAGCCCTTTACCTTTACCTTGTGACCTTATAAATAAATATATCCATTGCTCTCCAATCTCTATTCTCTAGCACAAAAGATTATTTTAGAATATCTTGAAATAGAAGAAAAACTTATAATAATAATAAAATATTTAGAGCTAATTAGGGTTTCCATTAACAATATAGTTGATCATCAAGAAAATGTATAGTGGCCTACAGGTTTGTAATTCAGCACCAAGATTGGAAAAAAAGTATGTGGAGAAGAATAGAAGGAACAAGATGAAGACCCTCTTTAACCAACTTCTTTCCCTCCTCCCACCTCACCCCTCAAAGGTCTCTTCTTTAATTTCTACATTCTCATCTAATTAGGGTTTGTCCTGAATTTTCTATCTTATTTGACGTCGTCTATCATAATTACTGCAAAGATTTGTGATTATTAGCTTCTATATAATGCTCCGTTGATTTTAATCCCAACAAATCATGCATATATTTCTTCTATTCAAAATTCACTGTTTGATTAATCTAAATTCACGTCGATCAAATAAATCAACTTTAATGGATTCAACTTAATCTAGTATTTTTTTTTTACGTAGATACATATATGTGAATTATCTCAAGAATGTAACTATATGTGTTCTAACAAGTTTTGAGCCCATAACTATAAAAGTACTATGGATGATGAGACTATAAAAGATTAGATTCATTACGTCTAATAAATTCTGAATCAGAACGTCCGATCTAGGGGATTAAGGAGTTTGAAATCTTCTTCTTAACTCTTATAATAGGACTTCTAATTAATGGTAATTCTATAACTCTTTTTTTTTTCTTTAGGAAAACTCACTTGTTATTCTAGAACTTGCAACATATAGATACATCTTGTGTGGATGGTGGTTTTTCATGGTATGATATAGTATGGTTAGTAAGAGAACCACGTTTGTTTTGATTGTTTCTTTAATTACATGGTATGGTATGGTTTCATGGTTTTGTAACCATGAAAACCTTCACTTTTTGAAACCATCAATTTAGTGGTATCTCATTGTTTACTTCTTTTTTTCCAATTATACCCTTATTTAATTTTAAATAATTCTAATTTATTCTTTATCTTTATTGAACGTTACCCTAAAAAATCTACTGCTTCCACCTTTGTATAACTCATTCTCCTCCGCAACAATTTTTGAAGTTTCTAGAAATTTCAAATTAAAATTTTCTTTTCAATTGTGCTCGTTATCTCTTCAATTGAAGCTTCTAGAAATTTCAAATTGAAATTTTCTCTTCAACTTTTATTAATATTTATAATAATTAAGGACATTTTCATACATTTATTAGTTACGATATAGTATCATACAGTCAAATCAAACAATAAAATTATCATTAAATAATATCAAACTATACAGTCTATCCAAACATAGTATACCATACAGTACCGTATATTATGAAGTCATGAAAAATCACCATCCAAACAAAGGCTAGAGGTCAAAGAACAAACACCCAAAAGAAGAAAATAAACGATTAAATTTGAAATTAATGAACTCACACTTTTCATTAATTATTTTATGTACACTTAATGAGAAACTTTTATAACCATGTACACAAATGTTTTCTCATATTATTTAAGATTACAAGTTTCAAAAGTTTTATTATCATATAACAAATGATACGTCATATTTTAAACCACAAATTTTTAAAAAATATATATTTTTTTCCTTTGAGTCAATTCAAAAATTATGTCACATAAATTAGATATGTTAGAGTGAACTAATATGTACTATCCCTAGAGAATTAATAATAATACTCATGCAAGAATTTTTTTTCTTTGTTTGATAAAGCTTATGCATGCAAGCTACTATTAGAACTACTAATTGACGAGTCTTGTGACATACTACTTACATGGGGGACAAGTTACATATTTGGCCAGCCGGCTAAGAATAATTATATTCGCTAGCTAAATATGTAAAAATATAATTTATTTCATATCAAAATTATGAATTTTATGTATATAATATATAAAAAAATATACATTTTCTGGCTATTATTTTTGGTGGGTGGCTTTATGTCGATTTTATCTTATATTATATGTTTGGATCAAAAGTTACAGGAAGAAATGGCATTGCCAAATCAAATAGATGCAGCAATAACTTACATAAAAAGTTTGGAAATGAAATTGGAGAAGAGCAAAATGCAATTGGAAAAATTATTGAGGAAGAGTCAAAAGAGGCCCAATTTATTATGCATTGCAAATCATGATCCAAATTCAAGTAATAGCAAATTATCATCTCAGATTGAAATCCAAGAAATGAGCCCAACAATGGACTTAATTTTGACGACTGACCTTGATAATTTAGCTATGTTTTATAACATAATTAGGTTACTCCATGAGGAAGGTTTTGAAGTAATTAATTCAAGCTTTTCACTCCATGGGAACTCTATGTTGCAGATTTTCCATCAAACTAAGGTCAGTATATATATGCTTCTATATAAGATTTAAGTAATTATATAATATTTCCGCGGTTCTAATTTGTGTGATACTGTTTGACTTTGCACAAAGTTAAAAAAAATAATAGACTTTTAAAATTTATGGTCTAAGCAAAACCTTAGATATTTATGTAGCTACATATCATTTTATTAAGGTTAAATAGAGAATTTTAAAGTTCAATTCTTATTATAAGGTTGGAGTGTTTGTTCATCTAAAAAGTTAAATTGTGGAAGAGAACACATTTTTATTTAATTAATTATATTCTCAACATACACAATGGTGCATCATATTTAGGGTCGTTTGGTAGGGTGTATAAGAATAATGTTAAATAGAGTGTATTAGTAATGCTTGCATTAATAATGATTGTATTAGTTATACTTGCATTAATTATGAAGAAATGTTTCTTATGCATTGTTTGGTTTGGTGTATTAAAAATAGCATTGCATAATTTTTTTTACAAAAATATTTATTTACAAAGATACCTTTCACAAATATGGTGGAAAAGATGTAAAAAGGTTTTGAGGGACAATTAGGTCTTTAACCATGCTAATGCATGTATTAAATTCTCTTGCATTGCTAATACCTAGAAATTCATGATATTAGTAATATAGTGTATATACATAGCATGAAAAAATATACTAAACAAGATACTACTGATACATCGAGTTAATACATGTATTATTTTTGCTAATACACTTTACCAAACGACCCTTTAAAAGTGGATGAGAAAATAATGTTTGCGTCTTTTTGAACGATTTGCTTATTTATGCCTTACAAATTCAAAGTACGATATAATAAATTTATTATATTATTAATTGTTTTTAAGGAATGTGTCAAATTAAACATGAACAAGTAAAAATGTGTAGAGGGATTAATTGTCAATTTAAAAAATCAAGAGAGAAATAATTATTTTCTTTCAACTTTTTGCCCGTAGCATTAATTATTTTTGAATTAAGAGACACATAAATAACAAAGATTAAAAAATTAATAAAAAGTATATTAATCAAATTATAGTCCTAGTTATTTTTTTCTTAAGAATTGTGCAAACATTATCCTGACAATTATATTGGAACAGAGATAGTACATTTTTTTTTTGTTTTCCACTCCGACTAATTCAGATTTGTATTAGAAAGTCCCATTTTGGAGGATAAAGCATTTCCTACCAAATGCGACTCCATATCCAAAGCTCATATCTGAAACTTCTAATTAAAAATGTACCACTACTCCACCACATTTTTTGATAATTAGTGGCAAAACTCGAAATTCTAGCCCTTTTTTTTAAAAAAAAATGGACTAGAATTCCAAACCTATTTAGTAAAGCAAAAGCTCATTTTGACACCTTTTAAATTTTTTTGTAGGTTATTGGGAACTCAACAAAAGAATGTAGAGCTACAAGGGTGTATAGAAGAGTGAAGGAATTGCTTAATGGATCTTCTTCTTCTCCTTCAAGTGATGATATTATTGAAACCCTACTGAGTTCATGGGACCATGAGATTCAATCTGAAATGCTAGGGTTAATTTGATGTAATAGATTTATTACCAACATAACTCACTAGCGTAAAAGTTAAACTTTACAATAAATTATATTAATCATTAGCAGCAAGTTACTCTTCTATTTTCTAAGTTATCATATAAGGCTTGCTACGAAGATTTAATTAACCTAGCGTTATAAGTGAATTTAAGTTGATACTATAAAAAATCTATAGATTGGCAGTGCATATATCTTAAATTCGACTCTAAAACATGTTATGAGTTTGTCCTATCCTGTGATGATCAGTTAGAATTTTTATTTAAATATAACTTCTTATTTTGTGTGGTTGCGTCGTTATCTTAGTTAGTTTCACCATTTTGAATTTGTTTATTATTTAATAATCATATTTTATTCTACCTTATCTTTTTTTAATAAATAACTTTACCCCATATCTTTACTTTACTTTATAATTGTAAGCTTATTCTTCAGTCTTATGTTGTGCAATATTATGTAATATGATATAATTTATTCAAATATAATTTCATTAAGATAACACAATACAATACATTAGGGTACATCGTCAAACTATGTATAGCAACCACCCAAACAAATTAGACAACAATATCTATTTCATAGCCCAATACCTGGAAATGGCCTCTCAATGCATACAGGCCCATGACCTATGTCCTCATGATCAGTTGAATATTCTTCGTCTAAAAGTTATATTATATATACAAAAAAAAATCATTGAAAAAGTATATTATATGTATAAAAAATAATACTATATATATAAATCACAAATTACTTTTCATACAATATATTAATTTTTTTAAATATTCTTTTGTAAAATTTTCGACTTTGCTAATGAAATCCATTAAAATGTCTTATTGAGGAATGTGGACAACTGCATGAAATATTTTGGGGTGATTGACACTTATGCCCTTATTTTGTGCTGGTGTTTAATTTATGTTGTTTATTATAAAAACTTTTTTTACGGAGGATATAAATATCCCCCAAATTATAACCCGCATGACTTGTGTTTCTAAAGATTACTTATGCCTCATTTCGGTTGCTAAAAAAATAATTTTAAAGACAATTTATTTTAAGGGGAAAAAATAATAATTAAAGACTAACTCATTTTGAAAACAATTATTGACATTCTGGGGTAGTTTCATTTAAAGGAAAATGAATATCTTTTGAAAAATGAACTAGAAAAAAAGAACCATATCAAATTTCCCAAGGTCTGAACTTCAGTGAGCTTTTACTTGTCAAATAAAATTAATATAGTTGACCACCAAGAGCTTTAGCGGGTTGGATAGAATTTCTTCACATTTAAATGTCTTGAGTTTGAATCTTTAAAATAGAAAAAGAAATCCGATAGAGAATTATTTTTAACCTTATGTCCAAATTTAAATTAATTAAGCCTCAAAATAAATATCAAACATCAAATAATCAAAAGAAATAAAGATGTGAAGTGAAACAAATCTGTATTGCTTTGCTATATAAAAAAAATAGAATTTTTTAAAAAAGAGTTATCAAATGAATACAATGATGCACCTGCAATAATTCTTTTTTTTAATAGTAATAAAAATCCAAATTTTATGGATTAATTTGGAGATTTAAAAGAAGCAGAAGGGACAGAAGCTTTGAAAATCCTATCAAAGGCATTCTCAATGCTACATTTGAACTTTTGTGGATCAATTAGTCCTTTCTCTGTTCCTACTGCCACTCTTAATTTTCCCATATAGCTCATCATTGTTATTGTTAAACTCTGCATGCAAAAAAAAAAGGCATATAAACTTTTTATATTATCACTGTAATTTAACTATAAGTTATTTCAGGCAACATAATAGGTATTGCGATGCAAAAAGCTTTACAACTAGGAGAAATAAAAGAAAGATTTACTACACGTATAAAAAGCTGACAAAGTGTTACATAAATATTTTTTTTATAATGGGCGGATATGAAATTTTTAATGAATTTGAAAGAAATTGTATTGAGAAGTAATGTATATGAAACTTCTAATGTGTGTATTCGTGTTAAGAATCCTAAATATGTAACCGTTCAAGATATTATCTCATCACCTTATGTAGAAATCGTTGATATATAATACACAGCAAATAGCCAGTTTAACAAAATCAACTAGTTTTTGTATTACAAATGATATCAAAATAGTTATTTATTTCACTTCTGGATTTCTCCTCTCTTCATTTCTTTTTTTTAATCAACAATTAGTGCTTACTAGAAAAATCAAAATTTCTGATGGACTTTTGGTCGAAAATCCATCAAATTTGTACTCAGCGCAATTGTTTTCAACAAATTTATCATATGAAATTATGATTTTTCTGGTACTGTTATATAATTATCTATAAAGATACCTAATAATAAAAATATTTTTTATTTCGTCAATGCGTCAAAAGTTATGAAATTTACCTCAGGAACACCAACCACCATGAAGTACAAGCTTTTAACTGGATGATTTGCCAAAGCCATTCTTTCCACTGGCCCAATCATGTTTGATATTGTCATGCTTGAGTTCTTCAACGTACTATGGATATATTTAGCCGTTACCTATAACACCACCAATCAATATGTCAATTTTCCATGCGATGTATTTGTGAAATGGGACGGAGATTTATCCAAACTTAATCCAATTCTATTAAAGATGAGGGCGAATAATCAAGCAACTCT
The DNA here is from genome assembly GCF_947179165.1 of Solanum dulcamara. Lineage (NCBI taxonomy): Eukaryota > Viridiplantae > Streptophyta > Magnoliopsida > Solanales > Solanaceae > Solanum > Solanum dulcamara. Next base: position 5,165,634 of record NC_077246.1, on the reverse strand, counting down.
TAAAGATAGTCCTTCTTTCTAAGAGTCCTAGGGTCCTCGTAGTCCATTAGAAAAGAAGGGGAATCAAAGTTCTATGTCCTTGAACTGATGATAAATGACAGAAATATCCCTTTACTAGATGAAAAAGATGGCTAGGCAAGTTGAATTGAATTGTACCAGTCTCTAGTGGGAGTTATTACTCATTTTTGTACTTGTTTTTATTTTTCAATTGTTTCTTCAATTAAAAAAATGAAAGAGAATAAATAAGATTCTCTTAGCTCATTCAGAAGGATCTCATAATTTAATTATCCATATAACTGTTTATGTCTCTAACATGACCACTTGATGAAATCGAGAGGGAAGTGGAATAAATTAAATAAGAGTACAAAAGTCATTCGAATAAATATTTTTCGATGATTAATTAGTGAGTCAAAAATAAATTTTGGAAAAACATTTTTAAGATTAATAATAATTTTTATAAATCGGATATATATATAGTTGTGATGGAAAATATCTTCAGCTCATAAATAGAGGCGGAATAATTAGAGTGTATCTTATCTGTTCTATTGAACCTAATCGATTTAGTCCAAATTATGTATTCGTTTTAAAAAATTATTAAATATGTATAAATTATTAATTTAGAACACATTAATTTAAAAGAATAGAATCCTAAATCAATAATCTTCAAATCCTAAACGAGGGAATTAAGTATTGAGCAATTTGCCAGTAAGAGATTTTACCTCAGGGCCTCTATACTTTTGCAAAGTATCGAGCAATTTTCCAGTTAGAATAACAGCTGCGGAATTTCTTTTTCTCTGAATAACATCTTGTGCTTTAAACACAAAGCTTAGAGGGTTAGTCGATGATTCTTCTTTATCAATTTTTGGTAATGAAACATGTAAAAATGCAAATTGATTTCCCCATTTTGACTCATTTTTGGGCTGCAACATTTCTTTCACTGATTTGTAACCCTCAATATTTCTAGTGTTGAGCAACACCAATGCCGTTGAATTTGCATTTTTCTGTTCGTATTTCGTTTCTTCCATGTATAATCGTACTCCCAAGAACAAAACTCCACATATAACATCGTTTATCGTCTGTTACACAAAAAAGAAAAATCGTAAATTTTAAATAGTAAAATTCTCAATATCAAGATCATGATATATATCTATTGACGTTGTAAATAAAATGTTATATCATCAGTAGAATTTAACCCATCGTATTATGGTTAATTTTACTTATATTCAGGTTACTAATTAACTCCTACACAATTTAACAATTAACATGTCATAAAACATTAGTTTTTCTTTTTCAGGTTACTAATACCATTAGTTATAAATATTTGCCTCTCAGTGTGATGACATTAAAGATGAGGCAACAACTATAAAGTAGTTGAGATATTAATATTGGTCCAACTCCTGTCCAACTCATGAATGCCATAAATTGAAAATTGCTTTTTCGAGGAAAGGTCATTCAAGCCTATTGGCAATCAGCTCATACAATCATGATCCGTCTAATTCATTTCAACTTGAACGAGTTAATAATCCACTTATTTTTAGGTAAATTTATTGTGACCTTCTTAAAATTAGGTAAGTATATTATCTAGATTGATCACGAGAAACTTTATCTAAATATCTTTTAAAAGATTTTCTTTTGTTTGATATGTTTCACATAGTTATGACAAAAAAGTTTTATTAAGTACTCAAATAAATTATAAGAAAACAAACTTTGAATTTAAAATTTGGAGTGGGTCTTGTGACCTGTTTTTTAGCTTATTACATTTAAGTGGGTCAATGACCTATCCATTTATTAACGGAAAAATTATCAGGGAGAACACTTTTTAATAAATAATTATTGATTTTAGTAATATTTTTTATTTATTATCATTTAGAAATACATAGCAATATTATGATATATCTATCATGTATTAAAAGTGAATTATGCAAGCAATATAAATGTATTATAAGTGTTTTAAAATATATTATACTTGTTTGATAAGAAATTGACACAATGTATTATAAGTGTATTAAAGTGTGTTATAAATCTATTATCCATGAATAAAACTTGTATTATATGAATTTTATAAATTATTCTTACTAATATGTATTAAAATTGTATTAAAACTATATTATAAATATATTATAAGTGTCCAGGAAAAAAATATTATTATTATAAATAATAAATATTTTCTTAATATAATATATTTATATAAATTTCCCTTTATTAACTCAACTTATTTTAAAATTCTCAAATTCAGCTTAATCCATTCATTTAACACCCCCTACTGACAATATTATTGTCCAGGAAAAAAAAATCCATAACTCAAAATAAATCTACACATTTGGTGGGCAATAATTGAATTGACAAGGGAAATACTATCACTTGTGTTGTGTCCATCACCCAGCCTATCCCCTTTCATGAATTTAGTTCTTGGAGCATTAAAAGTTATATTTCAATTGCAATCTTTTTCAACTACTAATTAAGAAGACAATCAATATAAAAGTAAATATCCACATGTATTTACTAGTAATTGCTCCTTGCTAGTCAGTGTCTACGGATTCGATATAATTTAATAGTTCTAACTTAAATTTTATATTTATGCTTAAAAATGGAGTAAATTACACTTTTTTAGAATTATATATAATCTATAAATTTTAAATCTTAATTTCATCTTTATCTGCGATATTTTATTTTGGTTCTATTACTATATGAATTCTCTTTTTTTTTTTGATTTTTCATTCGATGTTCGGAATCCGTATTGGAGCTCCGATTAAATTTGAATTGTGTACTACAGAGCTTATTCGGAGGTGGCGCTCCCAACAGAATTTTAATTTCTCCATACCCAAGACTCGAACTCGAGACCTCTTATTAAGGCTGTGAAACAATTCCACCACTACACAACAACTCATGTCGGTAATATATGAATTCCTGCCCTACTTGCATTAAGTGCAGTTTGCTAGGTGGGAATTTGAGTACTTAATTCCCATAAGAACACAATGATTCTTGAAATATCATCAATGCTCTCTTTAAAACATTTATTTTCCTAGGCAAGTTAGGTGCTATTACATTAATAAACAGACTTAACATGACATGAAGTTCGAGTCCAACCAGACTAACAATTAATAAACATTATTTTATAACCTAACACATATAGTACTAATTAATAACTTGACATCATAAGTTAAATCACATTATTAATTTAAATGTTTTTTATTTGTTATATCGTAACTGTAAGTGCCGAATCGATATAGAGCATAATTTATGAATTTACAGAACTTCAATAGCTTTTTCGTAAACTTTAAATTTTTATTAAAAACTATACATATACAGTAGTGATACATTTTCTATACAATAATGATACAATTTCTATATATATGCGGAATTAGTTGGAAAAAAGGCTACGAAATGAAATTATTTTAAAAAGGCTAAAAATATATTTTTTAAGCTTCTTGGGTCATCCAGTGTCAATAGTTTCACTCTTTCAACCAGACAACCATTTATGTCTTTGTCCCAATTTTAATATCATTAAGTCACCTTTTTAATAGTCCAAGCAAATAATTATCTTGTTTTTAAGATTATTCCACCTAAACATGTCCTTTCACAACATAATTCTTCAATGTCTTTATCAATCTTAATCGACTCATGTTTCACAAAAGGAAAAAAAAATCTCTAAATTAAATAATCAATAATGGTGTCCAAAGTAGTAGCGGGAGCTTAAGTGCACCGGGTTGCCCTTAAATTTTTAAAAATTAAAAATAACAATAACAATAACATATTCAGTCTAGTCTTAAAAAAGTGGTGTATATGTAATCTTTTCCTTAATTACCTAATGAAGGTTAAGAGATTGTTTCCAACACTAGTAAAAGAACTACAAAAATCCATGTGGAAAACTGACCTCATGAGGTTGATTTTCATTAAAAAGCAACCGAAAATCGACCTAAAATACTTGAAAACGACCTCATGAAGACGTTGCAAAAAATCGATCTTCTGAGGTCGATTCTTTAATTTTTTATTTGTAAAAAAAACCTTTGAAGGTCGATTTTTCTGACTTCTTTTGAGGTTAGTTATGAAAGTTTTTTTTAGTAGTGCAATAGACCCTTAACTTAAGCATATCCAAAAAGATAAACAAGTAAAACAAATACAGTAACAAAAAAATCATGGAGGAAACAATTAAGAAAAAGAAATTAAATGACATACCACTTTAAGATTGGACTTAATTTGCTTGAGATGATCAAGACAGAACTCCATAGTTGTAATATCAATTGGTCTAAATTCCACTCCTTCATCACCAGACCTAATTGATGTCCTCTCATCTTCAAGATTAGTGCTTTTCAATAAACTCCATCCAAAATCCAACAAAGTATTCACAACACCACTAACCCTTTGAGTCACATTTGTACAAAACCTCTTCTTATAATCACTTTTCAAATTGGGATTATTATTATTATTATAATTATTATTATTATTATTATTATTATTATTATTAAATGCTGGAAATGTTAAGGGAAGTGAAGGATTATCAGCTCTTTGTAAACAAGAAAGAAGTGCACCCATTAGTGAAAATCCATCACCAAGTGAATGGTGAAGTTTAAAGACTAAATTTCCAGCTGATTTGGTTGTTGGATATTTGAATATGTGAATTTCCCATAATGGCTTGCTTTGTGGGAGTTGTTCCATAGAAATCTTGGTTATGTATTCATTGAAGCAATTATCATAAAATTCTTTTGATTTTCCTTCTGGGAAAATTGGCACATTTATGTGATCTTTGTGCTTCACTTCAACTTTCTTCCATTGTTTTACTCCATTTTTGTCTCTCACCTAATCAAGATTAACAAGAAAATAAGCATAAAGACAATCAAGAAAAGAAGAATAAAGAGAGATCTTGATACTAACTCTCCTAACTCAACCTATAACTCATAATACAAAAATTATGTCACAATCAAGATTTTATGAAAATTAAAAAAAAAATATCACACATCAAATGTGACTCTATCATAACCTAAATCAACTTTTGAACTTAGGGTCAGAGTTAGAAGTCTGAATATGAAGTCGGTTATTTTTGTTCAAAAAGCAAATTTGTATTTAAAAAAATTATTTTATACGTACAAATATATTAAGTTTAAAACGCAATTATTAAGATTTGAAATCACCATTCTATAATCTAAAATCCATAAATTTGAAATTTTGAGTCCGAGTAGATCTGATTGAACCCTTTGCTACTTTACTATATTTTTTCATTATGCCAAGAGAAACCAACAACTTAAATAAAACAAGAGAAAATAGTTTTAATCCTAACTCGCATAATATAATTTTCTAATGAAAGACATTCTATTGAAAGTAACCCCCTCCCCTCAACTTATAAGCTCTCCTCCTACCTACGACCATATAAGGAGATAACAGTTCGAATTCTCTCAACTAATGCAGGACATTCTACCACATGGAGAAAAAAATACAAAAGAAAAACATACCATAATAGAAGAGAAACGAGGATTAATAGGGATAAAAACATCCTTAAGCAATGTCATGGTGCAAGAATCATCAATCGGAATTTCAGATTCCAACACACAGATAACGGAAATCGACATGACCGAGCTCGTAAAATACTGCCCGGTAGGGCTAACTGGAAACGACGACGTTTCTTCTTCTTCTTCTACCATTCTTGTCACATTAACATTCTTCATTTTTGTTGTTTCTAATTTTGTTCACAATGTACTATATGTCTTGTAGCTCTTGAGGCTTAAACTTATATAAATATATATTTAGTAAAGTAAGCTAGGTGTGTGTGAATAATAATATATTTGCAATTATTTATTCCTTGAATTTATTGCATGAAGAGATGGAAAAATGGATTTCATATGCTTGTGATTAATTTTCTTGTTGGGGAAATATATACATTAAGTTATGGACGCCCTTTATCGTATTGACTCCTTGTCAACAAACTTTATAAGCAGCCGAGGGGTCTTTAAATGAAATGAATTATTTTCACGTTTCATTTTACTTGATCCATATTACCTTAATTAACCTAGCTTTTGTTTGGAAAATTTAAGTACTACGTTATATAGTTATAAATATGTAGTATTGAATGAAAATAATAAACTTTTCTTAATTTATTAAAAATAAATAAATATTTTTAATATAATAATTAAATATTACTCATAAGAATAGTATTAAATATTAAATAAAATAAACATCTCTTAATTTACTAAAATAAATAAATAATTATTTCTAATATAATGACCAAAGTATATTACATTGAATGAAAATAATAAACTTACCTTTTTGGGAAAATGATTACTCATGACCTTAAAGACGACCTAAACATGTTAGACTAATTTATTTGTCTCTAGTTAAGAGACATAAACAATAATTCATTTGTCCATTCTAAAGTATTTTTGCCGTTTGTTTTTATTTATTCAATTTAGACTTTGCATATTTCTTAATAATAATAATTTGCGTAAATATTTTAATATAATATTTATATTAATTAATTAATATTTAATTTTTAATTTTTAATAAATAATATAAAAAATAAATAATTAATATTAAAAGTAAATTATGAAAATAATATGCTTTTTCTATATGCTAAAAATAATAAGTAAAAAATATATTTTTGATATGGTGAATAAATAAAAATAAAGAGGAGAATATTTATTAAAGCTAGAAACTACCACAAAAAGTAGTTAACATAAATAACTTTGCCTTAATAATTTGCAGAGGTGGCATTAATTCTTCGCTAACTTATTTGACTTACTAGGTTCGGATTTTATTATTTATGTTCTATGTTTATTTTTATTTGATACATTTTAAAATATATATATTTTGAAAGATTGATCAATATATAATTTAATTTTCAAAACTTATAATATGATAAAGTATTTTGGAACGGAGGATAGATGAAAAGCTAAAGAAATGTCTTAAATTACGAGTATTTTGTGACAGATGTAGAAAATATTGCACAGCTAGCTGTAAAACATTCGTAACATGCTAATAATAAATGTGCCAAAAAAAATGGTAGTTGATGGTCTATCGGATCATATCCTCCCAATTAAATTACATCATGTTAGTTCTTGAGTACTTTCCAGCTCTTGTCCACTTGTTATTGTTAGATATGAATTATGATCATTATTGCTAGTTTGAGCCGCTTAAATAAAGAAGAGTTTGGTCTGATCTGAATTCTAGTATGATTTGTTTGTTTGTTGCTAGGTCAAAAAATGGCATCCAATAACGGTGTTGACATGCCCTTTAATAAATCGAATGGTCCCTCAACCTTTCTTTTGACTCCAACCGTTGGCATAGATCTCATGAGATGACACGGATTTAAAATTTAAAGTTTATAAGTTTTCAACAATTTTAAATTTTAAAAAAAATTATTATAAGTGTCTGAAGAGGAATCGAACCCTCGTCAAAGAGCAAAGTAAAGCGTAAATAGGATACATTTTCGCCACGGAAAAAAGAACCTATTTTGTTATTGAATTTTCAACAAATATTTCTTATATATTTAATAAATTTCTCAATATAAATATAAATTTTGCATAAAAATTAATAAATTTTCGAAAATCCATGCACTTAATATTCTAAATTCATACACTTTCGTGGGGAGGGGGGGGGGGGGGGGGGTTGATGATGTCAATTATGAAATGATGTGCTAGTTGTACCATGTTGATTTGCTACCAATATTTTGTTGAATACTATTTCTATAATTAGTGCGATGAGGATAAGATTTGGGGCAGGAGACATGAGAATTTATTCACACATTGTAGGGAAGAAAATGCATGGTGAATTTTTTTAAAGTAAAGCTAAAACTCTCATCAATAAGGGTTTTCGTGGAATAATCATTAAGTATTTTTTTATTCTTAATCGAAAGTTTGAATTTGAATCTCTCTGAATACGAAGTCACCTAAACGGAGCACTTTACCACCACCACCACCCCTCCCCTATTCAATGTGCGACTTTTTAATGTGAAGTCGAATTTATAGCTTCAATGTGAATACCGGATACCAAGTGAAATTTTTTTAAAAATAAAATAAAAATTGAATAGAAGAAAATATTATCGATTTGCATGAAATACCGAAGAAATGAGATATCTTGACCAATTATATATTGAATAGAAGAAAATGACCTTTTAAAATCTCATATGAATAAAAATAAAGATCTCTTATTAAAAAAACTCATAAACAAAAAAAAAAAATAGCCAACAAAACAAATTCTCCCTGAAATATTGATGTATTCATTACTAATATTTAGTGATAATGAGTATTTATTTTTTATAATTATTCTTAGTTATATATAAATAATTCAAGTCGATGGTAATTAAGTATAGTTTTTGCATGTTGGGTGTGCGCCAACAAAATTTCACATTGGTAATTCATATTAAGAAGCTCTAGATATAGTGTAATAATATTTGTAATGATGTGAATCCTCATGAAAAAAAACTTAATTTATGAGTTTGTCATAATTCACAAAGCAGGCAATCTAAGTATATCATGTTAAGAATTCTTAAGTTAGTTTAGCCTAATAACTAGTCAACAATATCATTGATATCAAAGCTAATAATTTCAAGATGACAGAGACAAGCGTAAGTAGTCTGTTCTTTTTTTATCATCTATAAATCGATTGACTATATGCTAACCCCGTTTAACTACGATTTAACAATGAATTAGCTAGTAATTGTTGTTAACTTCCGTAGCTAATTTCATGTTTTCTTGTAGTGGTGTCATTTTTTTATGTGTACAATATCATTATGCCCCCCCCCCCCCCTACATTGTCTATGCCAAAAATAGAAATAACGGATGATCCTAAATGTAAGCAAATAAAGAGCAAGAACCGGGCATTTCAAACAGACAATTACACTACTAAAGCGTAAATCACTTCAAATAACGTATAACAAATGAACCATAATTTTTTAAAAAAACATAATAACCCTAAATTATTTCCATTTTTGTCTTCACTTTCCACCTTAAACTCCAAGAAAACTTTCCAATATAAATCAATACCCCTTACACACACACACACACATAAAACTCGAAAAAAGAAGAAGATGGAATTCCGCCTATGCATAATTTTAACAATTTTCTCAATATTCACCATGATAATCGATCCATCATCATCATTGTCGTCATTATACAATAATTTTAAGACTCAGTACAAAAACTTCGATCAATTATCATCGATCATGCATGGTGAGGAATACCGTGCAATCTCAACGAGGAAGTGCAATGGTGGCCTCGTGGGAAATTGCATAGATGAGGAGGAAGAGATGATGATGGAGTCGGATATTAGTCGACGCGTATTAGGAGGAAGAAATGGTTATGTTAGTTATGGAGCAATGTCGAGGAACAATGTTCCTTGTAATGTACGAGGTGCTTCTTATTATAATTGTCATGCAAACCAACGGGTTAATCCTTATCGTCGTGGTTGCACTCAAATTACACATTGTGCTAGGATTAATTCATAAATAATCTCGAAAATAAGACATTGTTTGATTTATTTAGAGTTTTGGTTAATTAGGGTAAATAACTAGATTATATTCTTTTCTAAGGAATATATATAGGAGGATTTTGAAATCCCATGATGTGAGTCACTTTGTTAGGGTTATTGTCCTAGGATGCCTTGAAAAGATTTTTCAATATTTGCTTATGACGATTTGATCGAGAGAGTATGTTATATCGATGTAAAGAACTATCTACACAAATTCGATCATGAGATATTCTTTTCGTTTTTTTTCCTCGTGTTGCGTATTCGATCGTAGTAGCCAATATTTCAAAAGGATTTGCTTTTGTTAATTAATTTTGTTTTACCAATATAGGAATGAGATGTAAATTTCGTCAAGACTTAAATTATTTGAATTTAACACCTGTTGGTTATTTATTTTCTTTTTTTATTTCTCATCGTTGTCGTAAACTAGCAATAGTTTTCCGGTTATTCGCAGAATATTCTCATATTTAATTGTTTTAATTTCCCATGGCATATTTTTTCCATTTTAAAAAGATCAGAATAGGATATTTTGGTACATTATACATATTTTTAGTCTGAAATCATAAAATTCAAAAGTTTTTTTTTATTCTCTTCAACCTACTTTACATGTTGTCTTATCTAAAATAGATGATACAATATAGTTGTTATTTTAGAAAATGAAGACATAATTGAGTGTATTCTTCTTATTTTGCCCTTAGTACTCCCTCCGTCCATTAATACTTGTCCACTATTGACTTTGCACAATTCTTAAGAAACTATATCACTCTTTAAATATAATAAATACAATGTCTTCGAAAATATAATAGATAAATGACTACTAATTAATGATAAGGGTAATTAGGAATCAAGTTTACATTATTTCTTGATTTCATAAATTGAACAAATATTGTTGGAGATCTATTTTTAGTATAATGGACAAGTAAAAAAGAAGTAATAATTATTCTTGAAAATAATAAACATTAATTAATGACTCCATCTGCTCCCTTTTACTTGTCAAAATTTCTTAATTTAATTTTCCTTTTTACTTGTCAAATTTGACAAATCAAGAAAGTACAAATTTTTTTTTACATATTATACACTCAATTTATTGAGAGAGTTAATATCTTTGGAATATGTAGAATTTCTTGAAATCTTAAATGATCAATCCATCTATAGACTTAGAGTATCAAACTGTTTTGGAATTTGGATTATGGCTTTAGTGATTAATAAGGGTAAAATGGTAAACTTCTATATCAATCATTGATTTCTTAATAGGTGTGCCAAGTCAAAATTTGATAAGTAAAAGGGAACGGATGGAGTAACATAGAAAACCTAAGTGAAGAACAAATACACATACTTCAATATTGTGATTGCTTAAATTAACTTCCTTTTTATTTATTAAAGAGAGATTAATATTTAAATGACTTGGGTGATAAATAAGGGTATGAAAGTCAAAATACACAATTTCTTAAGGGGCGTATAAACCAAAAATGTGACAAGTAAAATGCCTTAGAGGGAGTAATTTACTTTCTCAAACTCGGTGTCAAGTCAAAATCAGACAAACAAATTGAAATAAGGAATAAGTGCTAAAATAAAGAAGACTTTTTAAAAAAAATACATAAAGAAGATAATTGGCATGTCATATCATATTAAGGCTCTATTTCTTAATTAAATCCATTTAACTCATATTCATCTAGCTCAAGTCTTATATACATTGAATATGACTCAATCAAAAAGAACTCATAGATAAAAGTTTAAATTAAATCGTTTCTTCTTAATCGAGTCAATAAAACAATAATCTCACTCATTTAGTCATACTCTTTTTGTTCATAATTTTTAAGCCGTAAAATATTTTTTTCTTACGAAATTCGTGTTAAAATAATTTTTGTTATAAGAAATTACCATTTATCGTACCTTTATATTTTTTGTGACAATACTCTTTTTCAAATTTATCAAAAGTGGCAATATCCTTCGCACTTGCATTTGTGTTTTAAACCATCACTTTAATATCTTAATTTAAATTTGTCTTGTAGAGGGAAAGAAAAAGGAGAAAAAAATGGTGGTAATAATTTTCAGATATGAAAAAGATAAAGAAAATAATTATTATAACGACAAAAATATTAATGGTTTTGATAGCGACGACAATTATAATGATAGTGTATGATGGAGATCGCAAAGAGAGAAATGAAGAAGAGGAGTTTGTCTTATTTTTATTTTTTGGAAAAAATAAAATAGGCTAAATAAACAATTTTTACACACTTATCTTTTAGTTGTATACACATTATTTCATGTTAACGAAAATTGTATTTTTTAAACTATTAAAAGCGTTCAATATGAACCAGTCTTAGATAAGGTGTTAAATTGAAAGTTGCAAACAAGTTCCTATGACTTTTTCATCGTACTTACATAAGAATAATTATAATTTATAGTATTTGTCATATAATTTCTTAATTTCATAAAAAAAAAATTGACTCACGAAAATAGAAAAGAACTATAAATTTGCATTGAAGTCCTACAAAGCATCCGCAGCAGTGGTCTAGTGGTAGAATAGTACCCTGCCATAGTACAAACTCGGGTTCGATTCCCGGATGGAGCAGTGAAAGAGCAATGATTTTCCATTGCACTATATTGTGAACTAGACAGATATACTATTTTTAAATTATATTATACATAAAAATATTTATTAAAATGTAATTTATAAATATTTTTTAAAATTTTTTCATAATTTTTGTTTTCTTTCTTACATTTAGATTTGGACTTAAGTAGCCCATCTAAATAATATACAAAAAAAACTTATCTTATAAAGTTATATTATAAAGTTAAAACTTCAAACAGTGTTGTGCCTCAATCTTATATGTTGATATTTTGTAGTAGAACTCTTTTTAAGAAGCACTGCTATGTGCTTTTTATTAGATACTATGAGAAACCCAAAAAAATCCGAAAAAATCCAAAAAACCCGAGAAACCCGAAAAACCCGAAAAAACCCGAAAAATCCGAGAAAAATTGATATCGAAAAACCCGACTTTTATTGGTTTGGTTTGGTTTATAGATTTAATAACCCGACACAAATGGTTTGGTTTGGTTTGTAAAAAATTCGAACCAACCCGGTTCATGTACACCCCTATTGTGAACGATGGGTCGTCATATTCATCTGATTACAGATGACCAAAGAGTGCATCTGAGCTCTTTTTTTGTCCACACCGGAACGCAGTCCGATATGATCGAGAGGTTTATTTCAGTGTCATATAAATGTAGTAAAGATATGATCGAGAGGTTTATTTCAGTGTCATATAGATGTAGTAAATGTTAAATTCCTTTCGACATTTTCATGTATTTACTTCTTCATATTTTGAACCTTCCTAGTGAAGCTATTAACGGAACTATTTCCACATATTTTTTCATAAATTTGTTAACATTAATTTATCTGCTAGTGGACATTATGATTATTTCTCTTTTTTATGTTTCCAAAAGATCGCAAAAATCTAATTTCAATCTCTACATCTAAGAATGGACCAACTAATAACTTCTCAAGAGCCACACTAGTACAAAGCTATTTCAAAAGCAAACGCATGTCATACATATAGTGGTCAGTTAAAACACTAGATATGAGTAAGTTTTTTGCGTTAATTCAATAATTAAAATATCACAACATAAATAAATATACAAAGTTTTTCACGAGAACTTCCTATTATTTTCATGAAGTTAGTACCTCAATCAAACAGGTTACATGCATTCATGAAAATTTCATTTAAATGATTACAACTCTATCAACTTGATTTGCACACAAACCCGTCAACATTAATGCGATTTCGGTAATTAAGCGTTTATAAACTGATTAATTAAAAACTAATAATTTCCCTAACCATAAAAAAATTGAAATTTAAATTGACATAAGATTTTTTTTTCATCTTGAGATATAAGACTATTTCTATTCTACTATCAGTGTGTGCATTTTTTAATTTTGTTAGACTACTTTTGTTACTTCAAGACTCTAGAGGAATAAATAAAAGAATTTTGCAGTGTTTTTTTCCCCTTCTTTTTGTTAGCCTCACTCGATTTGTTATTTAAATACTTTTAAAAAATGCAATCTTTGTTGTATAATATAATAAACATTAATATTTTAATTGAATCGATAAATTGAAAATTTTCTTTAGTGATGTTTGGTTGAAAAAGATTGAGCATTTCTTCTTCTTCTTTTCTTAATATTTCTTTTTCAAACTAACGCCGCCTATCTCATACAAATAAAGGTAAACAAATGCGATTAAACAAAAAATCAACAAAAAGCTGATTCAATGTACCATTTTCATTCGATCAAATTCCATTAAATCAAAGTAGGAACAACAAAAAAAGTACATTGCAACTTAAATAATTAAACCAAAATACAGAAATAAACTGCAATTATTGAACTAATAAAGCTCCAAGAAAAAAACCCACCAATAAACCCTGGGGCACCCGACGTAGCCGAAGCCGGGGCAGGTGAAACTGGGCCAGTGGATTCAACAGGTGCTGGGCTCAATGCTTCATGGGCTTTATGGGCTTTGTGGTGATTGGGTGACAACACAACAATCATGAGTTTCTGGCCCTTTTCACAATTATCTTCATGTCCACTAATGAAATAAAATGGACCTGATCCATCAAATCTGAATTTTGAATTACCATGTTCTAATTCAAGAATTGGATTGTCCTTGTTGCAATTGTTGTAATCATCTTTATCAACTAAAAGAACTGAATTTGATCCTAATTTAAACTTGAAAACTGCAAAAAAAAAAAAAAAAAGGAAAGAAGAAGAGGAGGTTAAATCATTAAAAATAAACACACACAAATTGATCGCCTCATAGTCAGAAATTCTAACAAGGAGATTTTTAGCTCAAATTTCAAGATATTAAAAATTGGTCTCTCGTGTCACTGACAAATGCAAAATTTTCACAAAGGAGTTCAATATTTATAATAAACATTATAAAAATAAAATAAAAACTTCATATACGTAGTAGGATTTTTCAATGAGAAGAGTTTTGATGAACCCTGTGACTCCACTTTTTATCAAGGAGATTCAAAAAGATTTATATATAGATATACCAAATTAGAAATAAAATCAGAAATCTAAAATATTTTTTTACCACATTTGCCCTTACACTAAATGTTTTCTTTATGTCAAGATCCAATGGCTAATGGATGCAAAAGAAAAAATTTTCAAAAGGGTTCAATATTTAATATATAACAACAACAACAACCCAGTGAAATTCCACAATACACATAAAAAATTTAAATTTATATATACAATATGATTTTCTAATAAAAGGAGTCCGATGAACCCCTCCCACTCCTAGTTTAGGGTATTCAAAAATTTATATATATAAAAATTATTTATTTTTTTCCTTATTTGTATCGTATAATTTATAAATGAAAGAAATGTAGGTAAATTCAAAAAATACAAAAATAAATATTTTTTTCTCTTTTTTTTTATTTGGTAAACAAGAGAAGAAAAAGGAGGAGAAGATTTACTGATGGTGTCATTGACTTGAAAGCGATTTCGTTCGGCCCAATGAACGTAAGATTCAGAAGGATTTAAAACCCAACCACTTTTGCCACCAGCATAAAATGTATAATTAGCTTCACATAATGAGCAACACATAAAAAAAACCCAAAAAATCAGAAAAAAATAACTTTGAGACAACAAAGACTCCATGAACATTACTAAAATTTTAGAAACCAAAAGAAGGAAATTGCAACAACAAAATAAAATAAGATGGAAGGAGAATTTTGTGGTAAAATGAGTGGAAAATTAGTAGTATTTATTGAGACATGTGTAAGAAATTACCGTTGAATTGTATTGGGAGTATATGGAAAGTGCTAGCTGGTAATTAATTGGTGTGTTAAAATATCATAATTATAATAATTTGTCTTTTATTGATTAATGAACCATATTATTTTTTTCAGAAAAATGTTTACATCTGGCAAAAATGATTATTACACATCTGGCCGTTTTTTGAAGATTTAATTTAAATTACAGATAATCTGAAATTCAAAAAAAAAAAACAAAAAAAAAACATGCAAGTTGATGAGAGTAAGCTATGTTTAAATTGATTTTAGTAAGATATTTAGTTTTCAGATGTTGTCTGTAGATTAAGATTACTATAAAAGATAGATTATAAATTATAATAGTCAACATTTTGAAATTTTGACTATTATATCTTAATTGAAACTTTTTTTGTGTTTGACTATCATATCTTGATTGAAATACTTTCTTTTGTTTGAGCAGTTAATTATCAAAGAGATTTGCTTGTAATTTTTTTTTTAATATTTCTATATGTGTAAGGCTTTAGTTTGATATATTTAAGATGTTTCTTGAAAAGTCAAAGTTATAATTCTCTATTTGAGTATATATAAGTTGAACTCAAATAAATTGTGGTTGTTAATTTATCATATAACAAATTATCGAATCATATATACCGAATTAATCTAGTATGATAATAATATAGTATTTTTTTGTGTGTGTTTTTTCTTGAGCCAATGATCTATCGAAAATAACTTTCTATCTTTCAAGATAGGAATAAGATCTACATATACACTACATATCTAAGACCCACCTTAGAGGAATACATTGAGTATGTTATTTAATGGTATAATATTTTTTTTGAATCAAAATTATCAAACGAAAATTTTCAATGGAAATTGTTGATTATTTGTCTTAATCGACAGGATAAAAAGTTATACATCGTTAGTATTCAAGTTAAACCCGCTACATAATAACAATATAAGCTTAAATTATGTAAATAGTATAAAAAATCATTATATCATCAGATCACTTTATTTGTTGTAGATAGCAAGTAACATGTCTAATTGTTAAGATATCAAATATTATATTTAATCTGCGTGTAAATATCATTTAAACAACTTAATATCATTAAAAAGAATTAAAAAGATTTTTTACTGTAACAAAGCACATAATATTTACAATAGTGACATATAGGTATGATTTCATGTTATATTTAATTTAACTATATTCTGTTAAATAACTCATAAATCATACCAAATTATCGTGATTTCAATATCATCTAAACTTATTTTATATTTTTTTAATTATCTATCCTTTATATTTTTTTCATTTTGCTAATGGTACCTTTTCAAAGCTATAAAACAATATATATATGTAAATATATATATATAATAGAATTATGAAATGTCATGCTAATTTCTACACAAATGATACCTCATTTAAACTTATTTTTTTTACTATACTATTCTTATTAATTGATGATTAATTTGATTTTAAAAATATTTTTGAGAATAAATAATTAATGCTAAAAGTAAAAAACAGAATTGTCTATTTTAAAAAATTGTTTGTTTTAATATGTTAAAAATAAATAAAAATAATAATTTATTTTTAAAATAGTAAACAAGTAAAAATAAAAATGGAGTAACTATTATTGAGTGTGATATTAGAAATCTAACTCAACTTAGCAACATATGCAAAAATAGGAATACTAAATTATTCCTGAGGAGACACCCCAACAATTTCTTGGTGCAATTCCTGCCTGTCAGCATGTCTAAGGATAGGACTGTTTTACCCAAGTGTCGGATTAGAGTGCTGATGATGATGGAGAAAATTACGTTGAAAGCGCCGTTGCGATTCAGATTTAGAGTCCGTTTGAATTGACTTTAAGTTGGTCAAAATCAACTTAAAACCCATTTTCAGTTTTTGGATGTGTTTGCCTAATGCTAACTTTAAGCCAGAAAGTTCTTAAAGTCAGTCAAAAATGAAAAGTTAGGATTCCTAACTTTTTTTTTTCTAAGTGCTTAAAGTCATATTCTTTGACCATAGAAATTACTTTTATATCCCTTATATTTTAACTAAATTCTCAAACTATCCTTTTTATTCTTTTAACCCTAAAATTCACATCATTTTCCTCATTTAAGCACTTTTATCCAAACACTCAACTGCTTATTTATAAAAATAACTTTCAGCACTTTAAAGTTCTAAAAGCACTTCATACATAAAAGTTACTTTTTTTAAGCTCATCCAAACGGACTCTTAGTTGGGGCTTTCTGGACATAGAAAAAAAAAACTATATAACAAAGAAGAGATAGGGTAACAGTCCTTCCTCCCCCTTTGGTGACAATTCAATCCCAGCCGTTAAAATAATCTTTTAGTAAACCGATGATGATTCTACAGCCCAATAATCCAGCATCTTCTATCAAAATAGTAAGCTTAATGCTTCATTGCTCCACCAGTCAAAAATTAGGAGAAGATTAATGTCACCTGCTCTTTATTAGCTTATTTTTATTTTATGCAAAACTGAAAACATCCCACTATCTTTTTTTCTTGATTGTAACTGTTTTTGAATAAAGAAATACAAGTGGGTTTTTCTTATTTTTGGTTCTTGAATTGACTAGGAAAGGCATTCTTGGTGAACCCCAAATCAATAAACCAAATGATTCTGCTTATGTTGAGCTTTCAATTTCTCTGAAGTTGATTTTTGTTGTTGGGGTTGTTGTTTTATGTTGTTTGACTTCAATTTAAGCAACCTCTTTTTCTTTCTTTCACTTAAAGTTGTCTCTTTTTTCTTTCTTTTTTTTAAAATTGTAACTGTAATGGGCTTTGTTTCTTCATCTGGGTTGCTCAAGAATTGCTTGAAAGTGAAGAATTTGAATTGATCTTGAAATGGGTATGGCAAAAAGAATGTATTTTTTGAGGTTGAAGAGGAGAAATTATGGAGTTTTGTTTAGAGTTCTTTTCAGTTTATGGTTCATCCTTGGAGGTTTTTGCCCAGTAATGGGTCTCAGGCCTCTCAGAGAAAGATATCGTTCCTGGGGAGATGAGGTTAGTATTGGAGTTACATTTTGTATCTTCATTTCCTTGTGTAATTTGCCTTTTAAAGGATAAATTATTTAGTATTGGAATGAAATTGGTCCAAATAGTGGAAAGAGTACAGCCCTAATTAGTTTAGGATTGAGGTGTAGATTGATTGATTGATTGTTGTTCTTTGAAAATTTGTTAATGTTGTAAAAGTATCACACCGTGAAGAGTGAAGATTGCTACTTTAGTTGTGAATACTGTAATAAAAATTGAAATTTTACACATTCAAGTGCTCAAGTGATGAAGTGCAATTTTTTTGTTAGATAGCTGGTGAAAGGAATTCCAAGCTATTTGCTTAACCTGCATCTGATAGGTTTAGTGCTTCATACTTTTTGAATCTTACTAAATGTAAGTTAGTTTAGCATGCATAATAGCAAGGATGGACTTATATTATGGACATTGTACAGTGAGGAGATATGGCAAATGAATAACTAACAAGGAATAGTTTGCTTTTATTTGTCCCCCCTTTTAATAAGGAACTTGCTCTTATGAGTATACTTCATTATCGTGAGAAAATCCGGAATAAGGTAGGACTTTCTCAGGACTGTTTCATGTTTATGCCTTGAGCCAAGATTTCTGCCACTCCAATCAATGCTTGACACCAAAAAGAAAATCAGGGATGATGAAATGGCTGGATAAGTTTGAGATATGAAATTATTGCTTGAAAATTCAATAAATGAGATATGAAATTATTCTAACACCTAGTCAAGACTGGATATCAAAAGCTTACTAGGAAACTGTATCAAATCAAATTTGATGCTAGCTATATTCGGTTTCTTGGTGATTAAGATCAAGGTTACTATACTTACTCAGTTATAACTTCTTGGAGCTCATTAGGAGTGTGGAATTCTGGAAAGGGCATTACATTCCTGTATTTGAACAGGGGACATGAAGATAGTATCATTGCCAAAAGTGAATAAGTCATTTTATTTGTCCCCCCTGCTCTTCATGCCTAACCATTAATTATATCCTTATTGTTTGTTGCAGTGGCTTCTTGTAAGAAAAGATGAGAATGAATTGGGGCCTTTTTCTGCTTGGAATATAACAGGAACTTACAGAGGTTTGTACAGTATGATGTTTTAGTGCATTGCTCATATACATGAGCGTGGAAGAACACTTTCGTGTTGTTCTACCATTAAAAAAAAGCTTTCCTGTCATTGTTCTTCCTTCACTCGTATGTGATGTGGTGATAACACGTTATTTATTTTGTTAAGTGATTGAGTAGAACTCATCAAATACAACATGACAGAAAATTTATGATCACTTCAATTACTAAACTCAGTTGCTGCTTCGGTCTTTTGAATCTAATAATATCCTCTCCTCAATATTTGAGCTGCAGGGTCTTGGAGGTTCCTAGATTCAACAAATAGCTCTTCCAGATTTCCTGATTTTAGGAAGTCCAATGGAAACTCGGTCCTTGAATTGATTAGTAATCCAACAAAAATAACTGGTGTACATTATGTTCAGGTAGTCCTGTCATCATTAAATAAGTGTTCTTTATGAAATGCTATGTTAAATCCTTGTTCTCCACACAAATACTTGTCTCTAACCTATTAATTGTCTATGTCATTGTGTCCCAATAGATTTACTGAATTTTAAGTTGATGACTTGGGTAGTTTACTTCTCTTTCTATCTTGAGAGAACATCTATCATAAGTCATAGCTGGACTTGCTGCATGCCATGCTTTTTTACTGTACTTCACTTGCTCATCTAATAAAGCATATGATGTTTCCAAGCAAAACTTGCTATAATTGACTGTATGTTTGTAGAAAACCATATTTTTATAAGGTTTTCTAATTTTGGTATACATCTTGTATAGGGGCGAGTTTTGCTCTTCATTAAAAAGATCTTCTTTTCTAAAACCATATTTTGTCAAAAATCAAAATGAACATATATCCTCAATCATATGGTAAATGTGAAATTGCATGTTCCTCATGAAGGCGCTAATCAATGATGACATAGCTCCAGTTTTAGTTAGTTTTTATGTCATTTTTAGTAAGTTCATCCGACCCCCCTTTGGCGGAAAATTACATTGTTTATACATGGTTGATATTATTTTCTATGTATATACAGTAGATGTTGAATCCCCTTTGGCTTCTTCATGTGTCCACTTTCTCATATTTTGAACCCTCTTAGTGAATATCCTGGTTCTGCCACTACCGATAGGCACTTGCAAGATTGCAAACGATGGAATTATCAATGTTGTAATCTCAACACCTTAGTCTGGTGTGCTTACTGAATACTGATTCTAGCTTGCTTCTTTGTTGTAATGTATTGCTATCCTTTGATGAGTGCTGAAAGCAGTGAAACACACGATTCTTAAAAATTGAAGTCCAATACACTTACTCTAATGCAGATTAACTATTGATAGTAATGTTTATAGGCATTTCATCTTTCTTAGATGATGATACTTCTAACACAGAAATTGCACATTTCTATGGTTTAATCTTTAATTGATCTCATTTTCCAAACAACAGGGTGCAATAATTTTCCATGATGTTTTTGACAATGAACATGGAGTTGGTGGAGCACAAATCAGGGTAGAAGGTGTATATATATGGCCATTTAGACAACTTCGAATGGTAGCTTACAGGTACTAGTTCTTATTTGGTACCTAAGCTGAAAGGAAATTTCTAACATCATCTATCTTGTGCACCATGGAAGAAATTGATATAAAAATATGCTAAAGTATTTAAGTAATTCACGCCGAAAGTGTATAATAGTTGTTTCCTATCTTTGAAATGCTTCAGTCCTAAGAAGATGCCACACAGACCTTTTATCCTTCTAAATGAATCCACTAAGAAAATGTATTTACAATATAAAACAATGGATGGTTAGGATGGGTGTCTTTGCAGAGCTTTAAGCACTCAAGTAATTCATGCCAGAAATTTACAATTGTTACTAACATTTAGACTTTAGTTGCTATAGTCCTTATCTCATGCTTAAGGATTCCAATTAAATTTTTTTTTTTTTTTATGGAAATCGTCATCAAAGTTTCTAAATCTTGTGTTCTTCAGAACATGGAATGTAAATTTTAGGTATTGGTTCACACATCATGCTATTTTAATGTGCTTCGTCAACTCACAGTCATGCTTCTAATTTGCAGTGGCAAAGATGGTGAGTTTGGCCAGGAAGATGATTATCTGTTATCAAATCCATATCACTTGGTATTAATTACAACAATATGTCATTTGTCCTCAAGCATGAATTACTGAGTGTAGCTTTGACATGACTCCTGATGATCATCTGTTACAATGAGTTCTGCTGCTGCTTGAATCAGTTGACATACTTTAAATTACTTCAGCAGTGTTACATATTTATTTTCTTTATATTTGAAGAGCATAATGCTTGAATACCATTAAGAATTTACATGCTTTGACTTTTATATACGATATTTCGGTAATGGGTATAACAATTTCAAAACTTTTCTCTTCCACTTTCTTAGGGCTCCTTTTGTCTACTGTATTTCTCTTTCTTTAAAGTAATTTGCAGGGAATAGCTTTTTATTACCATTTGAAACTTTAGCACATGTGGATTAGCATAAGTAGAATTTGTTTTCAAAGTGGAGATGATGAGGGAGGATTACGAATACTATTCATATCCGGCTTCCTTTTCTTTTATCCTTTCCTTTTCCCTTCCTTATTTGTTGTTTCAAAAAGGTTTTTGTATATTCCATTCTTCTCGTGGTAAGGTATTCACATGTTCTAGATAAATGAACGATATATCTGGATAAGCTTCGGGTCAATGGTCTCAAAAAGTCAATTCACATTACATATGCCTTCTTTTTTCTCTTATCTCCGTTTTACATTGTAAAAAACATATGCTTATGCAGTCCGGTTTTGCTTCTTTGTAATCAAATAGCAGAAAATGAGAACTGTTCTTAATCTTTTGTTCTTCCACAATGGCAGCTAATTACTATCAGATATCTCATATTCCATGGTAGTCAAATTCAAATTATTTGGAAAAGATAAAAAGGAGGCTACTTATCAGGATTTTTTTGTGTTCCATAATGGTCATGATGATTACTTTAGATGTACATCCCTTTCATGTGACAATAATTCGAGTTTAAGACTTTATGAAGATTTCTGTCATTGAAAAATGACTTGCTTTATCTTTGTTGACAGCTTGGAGTTTTCTCGTCCCAGATATTCCAGGAGTCTTCTCGAGATAAGATTTGGAAAAAGAAACACTGTAATAATTTATTTTTTTAACATTGATCCAATTTACTGTTTTAGCTCCTGTCTAACTTATGTATCTTTTTGTTTCTGCAGCACCGTTTTACGAGATGGAGAAAAATTGTAATATTGAAATTGCTGCACAAATTGCTCGTGTCTCATCCTCCTCAAATGGTCCTTGGCTTTTCTTATTTACCTTTCACCTTTGATACGACTCAAGCATCAAGAGGATACATTTCTTCTCTGGATCATTTGACCTTATGCTTCCCAATTCATTCATTTCATGAACTCTGTTTTATATTTTTTTTACTCCAATAATCATCAAGAAAGGTTTTTTTAATAAGATTAGGTTAATCATCAAGAAAAGATTTTTGTCATTACTCATTCATGTCTTAGGTATTTTAGCTTTTGACGCCTATCAATGTTCTAAAGTTAATTTGACAAGATCACCCTGCATTATGTTACCTAAGCTACTTCTTTTGTATTATTTATTCAGGATCTTCATATGCTTTTCTGCATGTTCATCAAAATTTTCCAATCTATGTATGTACCATGATGCAGTTTGCCCAAACACAGAAAGAGAGAGGGGGGGGTGCTTCTTTTTCTTTTCTGTTAAGAAATCAATGCTGGCCCTAACTTAACCCCGAAAGTTAGCTCAAGAGGTGAGGATTGTCCAAGCCATATAAAGAGACCACCCATCCCCTTCTAGAGTATGGGTAATTTAATATGGGGACCCAACATCGGGATACAAGAATTGGGATAAGTCCTGCTAGAAATGGATCTTGGGCCTAACTCAACCCCAAAGACTAGCTCAAGGGTGCTATATAAAGAGACCATCCATCCCCTTCACCACCGATATGGGACTTCTTCACATTTTCTTTATTCCATTTTAATGCGTATCTCAATTCAGTATTCAACTTATCCATAAGCATGTGCAAAATATCAGGAGTAAGTGATTTATTTTCCTTTCTCAGATGGAGCTCGTGATCATTATCACCTAGAAGGATTGATAGAGAGCCCTTCAGTGGATGCTGATGGAGACTGTTTCTCACCAATGCTTTTGAATGCTACTTCTGTCAATATAGAGGTTTACTACAACAAAGCAGTGAACTACACATTGATGGTCACATTTGTATCCTACAACACTTCTCATTTTTATGCATATTATTTTTGTAACAGATATCACTTGTCTGGATTCTTTAACTTCCTGATCCTCCAGATATCTTTTCTGCAAGTGCTCCTTCTGATTCGACAGATGGAACATAGCAACACCCAATCAGTAGGACTCTCTTTCTCTCTCTCTCTCTCTCTCTCTCTCTCATAAAGCCTAGAATGACATGTGATATTCTTTTTCTAGGGAGCTGCCAAAGTTTCAATTCTGATGATTGGACAACAGGCTATCATGGATGCTTATCTTTGTCTTTTGCATCTGACTGCAGGGATACTTGTTGGTAAGTTTGATAAGTGCTGTTGTCTTGGTAATCCCAGCTAGTACAGATACATTTACAGAGTTCTCTGCAAGCTAATCAAACCTTGTGATCAGGTTCTAGTTTGATTTCATATGGAACACTGAGGTAGCATCTAGCATTATACAATTATACATGGACATTGTTAGGATCATGTTAACAAGTCATTACTATATCATATTCTTCTGCCTCATTTGTCACTTTTGGAAGAAGCAGTGTTAGAAGTTTATGTCGACGGTTCTTCAAATGAGTTTTACATTCTTAGCAAGTGCACTCTTTTCTGGTAGCGAACTTACGTTGTTAGATATTGTCAATGAAGCCCTGCATTGGGTCTCAAGTATTACTTTTATGTAATTTTTCTGTTCAGAGAAGTCTCTCCATACTTCTATTCATTTCTTGCTCGGTTAATTAAGTGTTCGAAGTAAAAGCTGGTCACTGCTTTCTTATGGCACTGTTCGTCCTTCCCTTTCTTTCATTCTTTTGCAGAATCCCTTTTCAATGCTTTTGCAACTGCTGCATTCTTCAAATTTGTTGTCTTCTCGATATTTGAGATGAGATATCTACTTGCTATATGGAAGGCAAATAGGCCCATGAATAGCGGAGAGGGTTGGGAAGCAATGAGGCGCGAATTGTCAGTCCTTTACAGCCGTTTCTGTAAGTATCTTTTACTTGAGGTGGACTTGTATCACAACAGTTAACAGAATCAGCAAGTGAAATTCGTTTAATATGCATGCCTATATTATCAATACGCAGGCTGCTATTGAAAGGGTAGTTAGATGTTACAATCAAATAATGTATCTGAGTTTCACTGTTTCCACGCCTTTGTTTGTTCAATTTTGCTTGTGTACAGGCTAATGAATTAATCACTTTTTTGTTAATCTATTTTCCCTAATTTTTTGTGTGAGGTACCTAGAGGCTCTAATTTCAGTATCTCTAATTATTTATTCAAAAACAAACAAACTGGGCTACACAGTTTGAGAACTTTTGATATAACAGAATGATCCTGAGAAGGCTTCAGTGTCTGAACTGCAGAAAAGAAAGTAACAAGGGAAAAATAACAGTGTTCAACATAGAATGAGCTTTGCTTTTAGATGAGCTCTAAAGCAAATGCAATTGTTAGCTACTTACTAAATCATATAGAAAAAGAAAGAAAATCTAATATACTATTACAGCAGGAGTATTATGCCGTTGCCATTCTAACATCTCTTAACATAATGAGCTAAAGTTCTTTGACTCGGTACAAGAGAAAGATTTTCCAAAGAAACGTCAAAGCATTTCCACCGGGCCAATCCAATGTCTTTCTCCTTTGAAAGTTGGGCCACTTCAGTTGCATTTGCAATAGGTCATAAACAATTTGCTAGCATTTACCTTTTCCTTTTCTGAATCTTTTGCAGATGGGATCCTTTTAGGCGGTCTATTGTTCATGTACGAGTTTCACAAGTTTTTGCGCCCTATTCTTCTGCTTTTACACTCATTCTGGATACCTCAAATTGTAACTAATGTCATTCGTGACTCAAGAAAACCTTTGCACCCTCATTACATCTTGGGAATGACTGTTACTCGTCTGGCAATTCCATTATATGTCTTTGGCTGTCCTCACAATTTCATGCGTATAGAGCCTGACAAGAATTGGTGCATCTGTTTGGGAGTTTTTATTGCGCTGCAGGCATCAATTCTTCTGTTGCAGCGCTATCTTGGATCTCGGTGGTTCATTCCACGTCAGGTTATTTGATACTGCTCTTTCAGTTGAAACTCTTAAGGATTATTTGTTGAAAGCAGAAAAAACTGAAAATGTTCAATGCTGCCATTTATCTTACGTAAGATCTATTGTGTTGTTGCAGATTTTACCCGAGAAGTACAACTATTATAGAAGGTTTGATCAGGGTGCAAATCAGGCCACTGACTGTGTTATTTGCATGACTGCTATTGATCATACTCAACGCTCAAGTAATTGCATGGTACTATATATATGGTCATAACAGAAAAAATCTCTAGCTTAATTTAGTGTTCCTATTAGAATGCGATTTTAACTCGAAAAAGCATGCCCAGTTAGTAATTGGCATAATGTGATGTTCAGGTGACACCTTGTGATCATTTCTTTCACTCTGGTTGTTTGCAAAGATGGATGGACATAAAGATGGAGTGTCCAACATGCCGGCGTCCCCTTCCACCAGCTTGAATAAATGTTATTTCTTTAATCATCTTGATATAGAGCAACTGACATTGCCCGGCCTGTTTATAAAGGTAAATGGCTTTGCTTGAAGATATATTTGAACACCAGATAATGACTGACCTTTTTTGTTGCAAGCTCTGTTGTGTACTATCAGTCTAATCAAATTCAGCAGTAGTTCATTGTGATTTTACTTTTAACAATGCTATTGTTTAAAATGTCTGCCCTGTAGCTTGCCATTGTCTGAGTAAAGACTAGGGATGTGTTCGGTATGGAGGATAACATTTTCCGCAAAACATTTTCTAATTCTCATGTTCAGTTGGTCAAAAATTTTGGAAAACATTTTCTATAGGAAACACAAGCTCATTTTTGGAAACATGACTTCCCTAGAGAAAGTAGGAAAAACAAGTTACACAAGTGGCATTCCAGATTGATTCTGTCCTCTCCACCCTCCAGCACACCTCATCTTCAACCCCATCCTCACCACCCTACATCCACACCCCACCTCCCAAAGTATTTGTCTAGATTATATACAAATGCTTTTATACGTACCGAATGCAAGAAAATAAGTAAGGACTCCACTGATTTTCCAGGAAAACATTTTCCTTCATACCGAACACACCCTACATCATGATTATTTTCCTTGTAAATAGATGTTTGAAGGTCGCTTTTTTCCTACGATCCAGAAGGAAAAATGTTTGAAAAAGCTTCGTTATCTCTTTCAGGTTGGAGACTCAGAGAATACACAAGAAGTAGTTTTCTGTATCAAAAAGTTTGAACACAGATTCACAAGACTTGCTGTGAAGATGCCGTTTAATGTACATTTCTAATATAATATCTTGTTGATCAACTGTCTATTCTTTTCTAATATTTCACCACAATCAGATTTCTTTGAGAAATACATTTACTTTCAGTTTAGAGCAAACTTTGTTGGAAAAATGTAGTTATTTCCAAGTTGGAAATTCAAGACTGTAAGTTGATATCTTCAAGAGGTAAATTACAGGTACATAGCAGATATGTTTGGTGTTAAAAAACAAGTGATATGTTATACCATCTGTATAATTGCTTGAATAATAGACATTCCTTCTGTTTGAATTTGTTTGTCAAGTTTTGACTTGATACGGAGTTTAAGAAAGTAATTTTTTTTGAATATTGTGGTCTTAAACTAAAGATACATAGAATGTATCAAAATGTTCTTTAATCTTGTGGTCTTAAACATTTTATATGGAAAAGTTGAAATTAAAGAGTTGTAAGAAAAGGAAAGAAATTCTTCTTGAAACGAACTAAAAAGAAAAGTAAGACGAACAAATTGTAATGGATAGAGTATATAATATATTGTCGTACAGAATGTTGTGTGGATTGAAAAGCTAATTTCAGTGAAACCTATGGAGTCTTTGATCATGATTGAGCTTGCATGTTGTGATGATACAGAAACTGAAAGTATTTTGGATAACTAGGTTTTTTATGATATGCTTTTATATTTTCAGGGATCAAGTTGTTTATGACGAAACGAAATCAGGAAATAGCCCCAATTGCAAAATTATAGAAGATTATTTTTTAAGATGAACCAATTCTATCGACACTCCTAATTTTCCATATCATATCAAGGAGTGTGATGAAATATTTGAAGACTCCTCATTTTTAATGGGAGGTTTTAATTTTAAATTCTAAAACAGAAATATATTTCGACTCCTCATTTTTAATGGGAGGTTTTAATTTTAAATTCTAAAACATATATATGGTAAAACTAAGAGATAAACATGACAAGACAAGTTGAGAAAGGGAGTACTGAGTAGGATTTTACAACAATCATTTAAAAACCTTGAACTTTTATCAACAATTAATCATTTTAATTTTAAATCGTTTTAATTTGGTATCAGAGCGAGAAGTTTCTGTGGACACTAAATGAAAAGACATCCTGCTCATAGAGACTGCAGATCGAGATATTGGTTATTATATAGGGAATATAAGCTAAAACAGACAGCTATAAAATTGAAAAAAGCGTTAGAGGACTATCTTCACATAGTAGAAACCATAGATGCTATAGATAAAACATATCAGATCAGAGAAAGACGATTAGTTAGAGGAGACCTTATTAGTGCCCTAAAGTGGGAAATTCAAAGCCAAGAAAGTGATCTAAAATATAGTGGTAATAGAATTGCTTGGTGTTATAGAAGAATTAGTAAAAAAACATATCAATTAGGATAAAGTTGGTTATGCAAAATCAACCTTTATTTCAAAGATATAAAAGAGTATCTGGTTGGCTACAAGAAGAATTAAGACATCGCTCAGAAGTTAAGCAGTCAGAAAAAGAACTACGACTAGTCATAGATCAATACTCCTCATATCATCCAGACCAGCATACAACGTATCTACAGACTCAATTAAACAATCTAAAAACACAAATAGTATATTCTGAAATTAGAATAAGACAATATAAAAAGATACTAAACTCTATTCCACTAGGATAAATATATTAATGACATTAGAATACATAAGAAGAGTTAGGCAAAAACAAAAGTGGATATACGAAAAAAGGAAATATAGGACCGAACTCAAGAAAAACCTAGCCTGGTTAGAACAACAACTAGACAACCCAGCTTTTAAAATAAAACCATATACAACAGAAGAATTATATAAAAAACAAACTGAATTAAGAGCAGAACTACTAAGACAAATTACCGAAATAAAAGAAGATATAACATTTAGCAAATATAGGATAGAAATGTATAAAGTATTTTGGCAATTTACTTCTTTAGGATAGACAAAATAGATCCTCTAAAACACTTAGAATATTTAGATCTTAGAATACATCCAGAAATGAAATACAGAATTATACATAAAACTAATACCATTAGGTGTAATTTCTCGCAAGGAGAACATATATTACACTGTGAAGACAAACATCATAATACGTTAGTCGACCTAATCATAAATCTTAGTGATAATACTCAGCTAAAAGATAAGGTAATAATATGCCTCCTAGAAACTATAGAATCTACCGTAAACAAACAAAGACTTTAAATAAGTTAGAACAAAATTTCGATTTCCTTAAAACGCAACAACTAGAGGTAGATAGAAAAATACATTTTTTGAACACTAAATTTAACCTTGAAAAAATACCTACTAAACCAGAAATAGAAAGGTTAATAAAAACAATTCTAGAAACACCTAAAGAAATAAAAGTACGAAACACTCAGATAATAACAAAAATCACAGAACAAATAGAATATATCATTTCTGAAATCAACAACTTAAAAGAAGTAATAAAAAGACTAGAACAAATTTCTCTTTCATGAACGAAGAAGATATAAACTATATAAAAGCTCTAGAAATCTCGACCAAATACCATGACGACCCAATAGGATTTACAAGACATATTCCGAACAGCACTTCAGACAAAATTATTGTAAAACAAAATAATACAATAATAGCATTACTAATAGAATTAAATATTAAAATAGATAAGATACTAAAGGAAAAGCAACCTGAAGTACAAATACCGCAACTTCCTAACAGAGAAATAGATGCTTTAGTAAATCAATGAAAAAGAATAGAAATAACCCCCCACAAAGAAAAAATACAAGTTGTCAAAAAACCATAACCATGAACCTTTTTTCACACAAGTCTAGATCAACAGACGAAGAAAATATCCAAAGAAACAAACCAAGCGTAAGCTACTCGGATAATAGAATACAAAATAATCTCATATCTAGGATACTATCTAGGAGAAGAAGCTTTAATGATGAACAGAACCAAGAATTAAATGAAGTAGTAGATGTAGATAAAGACTTACAAATTTTCCAACAAAATCAACTGAAACTATTAAACCCAAAGACTCTATACAAAGTAGGATGTTTCTCTAAAGATAATCAACTATACCGACACTATAGAGAAGAACAAATATCAACCCTAGGAGAAAATTGTTCGAGTCTAAACTTAGTAACTCCTAATTTCTTAAAGACTATAAATGCCATAGACTAATGATGATGCATATGGGATTAATTGTTATAGGAATTAAAGGATTAACCAGAAAAAATTTAGGCGCTAAGGTACTAATAGTAATATATGACGACAGATGGTCAGACCTGAAAAAATCAATAATAGGATTAACTGAAGTAGATATGACAAATAATGGAGGAATATTCTATGTAAGCCCAGACTTTTTAATGAATCTAAATGAATTTGGTGAACATATTAAAATAGGAATACAAACCAAAGGATATGAAGAAATGAATAAAGGTAATAACCTACTAATGTGTTTAGGATTTATAGAAAAAATGATGTTAAGTAGTAATACAAAATTTAAACTCCAAATTAACGATGTAGTAGAAGTAATGGGAAACAAAGGAATAAAATTAATAAAACCAATTAAAATCAATCCAGAAGAATACGCAGGATTAGAATGGAACCTAGATAAATTAAGTAAACCTAAAGAATTTATACCAACCAACCATTTAATGTACACTAGTTCCAAAGGAGAAACCTCAATAAGGTTTATAGATTATAATTATACAAATCAGAAGTTAGCAGATGACACAGACACAGAAAGTACAATAGCTACAGAACAAGAAGAGTTTATGAATATAGAGTTAATACAAGAAGGATGCGAAGTAGAAAATGCTATAGAAATAGCAAAAGAATTATACAAAGAAAATAAATATAGTAGATTCAAATGTAAAGGTTGCCAAAGAGGAAAAATGGATATTGTTGAAGCTATAGAACATTTTAGAATATGCTAAAAAAGAAATGACAACCTAGCATATAGAATAGAAGATGTTAAAGAACTTGATGAAAGTAATAACATAAAAGACACAGAAGACTAAGAATCTTTAGATGACATAAATGTCACGCCCCGAGAGGGTACCCTAGGCGTGGCCGGCACTCAGAAACCATTTCTGACTTCTGAGAGAACCACTTGGTCTCATTTCTTATTTATTCATGAGCGGAAGACTTAAGAATACTAATGTGGGCTTGTCATAATCAAAGGAAAAATAGATAATTATTAGAAGAAGTAGTTTCTAAGGAGAACTACTCCGATTACATCATCAGACTCTGTCTATGAAGCCTCTAATACTCTTAGATGGTGCCAATGACATGTCCATGGCTACCTCAAAAGAAACATCACACTCAACAATAATAAAAGGATAAGGAGTTCCTTCGAATACAAGAAGGACTCACCAAATAGCTGAAAAGAAATGATCTTCAACGATGCGCCTGTTGAGGATCTCTAACACCTGTATCTGCATCATAAAACGATGCAGGTCGAATGACGTCAGTACGTGGAATGTACGAGTATGTAAAATGGCAGGAAGGTAAGGATAGATATCAAGATACTCCTCTCAATAAAACTCAGCTCAGAACTCAACATCATCTCAACATGAATATGTAATGCAAGTTTAAAATATAATAATAAAAATAATAGTAATAAGCAATGCTTACTCAGTTGGGAGTTTCTCTAACCGACAACCATCACTTATGAGCTAGCGATGATACAACGAAGCGATGTCGTTGCCACATCCATCCAATACCTTGCCAGGGTAAAGGACATCACCATCTTGGATCCATTCATCAAAGTCCTCTTTTTGGGACTTAAGAGGCATAGCCTCCATCCTACGCTGGCTACGTAGTTCTGGGGTTTGAGTCAATTAAACTCTTACCCAACTCGGTGCTCAATACTACTCCCAAAATATGTGCTCATATTAAACTCATCATCTAGTCTCATTGGACTTTAATTTAAATCATCAAACTCATCTCATTTCATGTTCATCAATCATTATACTTCCAAAAACATCATTTACATCTCATCAAAACATCTTGCTCAAAATATCATTTTTCTCAAATTCATTCAAATTCAACTCTTTTACTCTTTCATAACTCAATAAAATACATATATAGTATTAATTCATATAACTCTCTTTTTATCAATAAAAATAATAAAAAGCCAACATCTTTACTCAAAACATATGTAAAAATATTCATGAACATCAAATCAATTAGAATTCATGGGAAAGTAGCCATGAACAATAATTTCAATAATATGAGAGATAACAATAATAATAATATTAATGCATAAATATATCAAACTCAATAGAAGAAGAATTAATTCATCTAGAATTCAAGATTTGAATAAAACTCAACTATAACTCAATTATAATAAATTTAAATATTGGGCGCATGGACGAACTCAATCCAATGCTATGAAAGCCTTACATACCTTAAATCCGAAGGTTTACTCCGAATTGGAATACTCTTGGATCCCTAGCCTTTTCTTCTCGCCGGAGCGTTTTGTGTACTACCCGGAGTATAAGAATAACCGGAGTAGTATTTTTATACTACTAAAACTAAAACTATATTTGAGAAGAAGTATATAGAGAGAAGAAATGCTTAGGAAAGCTTGATGAATAAAATGAGGAAATAAGGTGGGTATTTATAGGTGGGAAAGAGGGACCTAACAATAAATAAAATAATTATAAAGAAAAATCTGAAAATTTAATGGAATATATTGATGTCATGGATGATGTTAAATGGAGGACAATTTATGTCATGCATGATGTCAAATGCATCTAGATGTTTCCATGGTAGGTAAGATGAGTTCTTTTTAACAGAATACTCATTTTCGAAGCTACGTTTGAATAAGATAAATTCCTTATTATGATTTGTTTTGTTCATAAGAATCGTAGATATGGAAGTCTAGTTTCATATCGTTTAAGAATCAACCAATTTGGAGCAACCTACAGTGAGATATGAATTTTCTTCTATCAACACTCAATTTCGTCACAGCACTATATCTTGCAAAGATTAATTTATTTGACCTACTTATACTCCGAATTTGAAGTTATGTTCTTCATGAAAGTTGTAGGTAAGGATGTTGTGATTACCCAGAAATTTGAATCACCTAATTTGGACCAACCTATGAAAAGTTATGCCCAAAATACAGAGGTTGTATTATTTTTGTCGAGAATTGAAATAACGACATACAACATTTTAGGGGTTGTTACAATATCTCCCCCTTGGGATCATTCGTCCTCGAATGAAGATGAAAATAGGAGACATAAAGAATGAATATCATCAATACATCAACTCCGATACTCAAATGGTTAATGACTCAAACTCAAGAATAAACATCAACTCAAAGGTAGAAGTAAGGAATATTACCTTGAATATCGTCATCAGAAGGCATAAATAGATGAGGATAGTTAGCCTTCATATCTTATTCAGCTTCCCATGAAGCCTCTTCAACAAATTGATTTCGCCATAGGACTTTGACAGATGCCACTTCCTTAGTTCTTAATTTGCGAACCTGACGATCAAGAATTTGAACTGGAATCTCTTCATAACTCAAACTCTCTTTCACCCCAATGCTCTCAGCTGGGACAACAAGTGAAGGATCTCCCAAACACTTCTTAAGCATAGAGATGTGAAACACGGGATGAATAGCAGCTAATTCTGGAGGCAACTCCAATTCATAGGCTACGTTACCTACCCTCCTCATAATCTGATAAGGACCAATGTAGCGGGGACTAAGCTTCCCTTTCTTTCCAAATCTCATCACACCCTTCATGGGTGAAACTTTCAAGTATACCCAATCGTACACTTCGAACTCTAAATCTCTTCTTCTAACATCAGTGTAGGATTTTTGGCGACTTTGAGCAGTCCTCAACCTCTCTTGTATAGTTTTCACCTTCTCCATAGCTTGGTGAACCAAGTCTGGTCCAATCAACTCAGCTTCACCAACTTCAAACCAACCAATTGGTGATCTACATCTCCTCCCATACAGAGCTTCATAAGGAGCCATTTGAATACTCGAATGAAAACTATTATTGTATGCAAACTCAATAAGAGGTAAATGATCATCCCAATTACCTTTGAAGTCAATGACACAGGCTCTTAACATATCCTCCAAAGTCTGTATCGTACGCTCTGCCTGGCCATCTGTTTGCGGATGAAAAGCAGTACTAAGGTTCACTCTTGAACCCAAGCCCTTCTGAAATGACTTCCAAAACTGAGCAGTAAATTGAGCTCCCCTATCAGAGATGATAGACAAAGGAACTCCATGCAGTCTAACAATCTCTCTAAGATACAGTTTGGCATAATCCTCTGTAGTGTTCGTAGTCTTAACCAGCAAGAAATGGGCCGATTTGGTCATCCTATCCACAATCACCCAAATAGAGTCATGTTGTTTGCGGGTTCGTGGTAAACCGGTAATGAAGTCCATATTGATCATTTCCCACTTCCATTCCGGTATCTCTATATTCTGAGCCACTCCACAAGGCCTTTGGTGCTCAACTTTAACTTGTTGGCAATTTGGGCACTTGGACACAAACTCTGCTATATCTCTCTTCATTCCACTCCACCAGTATACTTCTCTCAAGTCATGATACATCTTTGTTGAACCTGGATGGATGGAATACTTAGAATTATGGGCTTCTTTCATGATTCTCTCCCTAATACCATCAACACTTGGAACACATAATCTTTCTTGATATCTCAACACTCCATCTCCCCCTTTGGTAAAAGCCATTACCTTTTGCTTGTGAACCTCATCTTTCAGTTGAAGAAGAATAGGGTCCTGATCTTGCTTTTCTTTCACCTCTGCAACTAGAGATGATTCGGCTCCATTTCGTACTATTGTACCACCCTCACTAGAGTCAATAAGTTGAACTCCCAAACGCGCAAGTCTATGCACTTCCTTTGCCAACTCCTTCTTTTCCTCTTCCACATGAGTTGTACTTCCCATAGATAACCTGCTAAGAGCATCAACAACTACATTTGCTTTACCTGGGTGGTAGAGAATGCTCATGTCATAATCCTTGAGCAACTCTAGCCATCTCCTTTGCCTCAAATTCAGCTCCTTCTGGCTGAATACATACTGCAAGCTCTTATGGTCTGTGAACACATCCACATGTACACCATAAAGATAGTGACGCCAAATCTTAAGAGCAAATACCACAGCTGCCAACTCAAGGTCATGAGTGGGGTAGTTCCTCTCATGAGTCTTAAGCTGCCTGGAGGCATAGGCAATGACCTTACCTTTCTGCATCAATACACATCCCAACCCAACTCTTGAAGCATCACAATAGATTACAAAACCATCCATTCCTTCGGGTAGGGATAGTACTGGAGTAGTAGTCAATCTAGCTTTCAACTCTTGAAAACTTTTCTCACAAGCATCAGACCATTGAAACTTAGCCTTCTTCTGAGTCAGCTTAGTCAATGGTGAGGATATGGATGAAAATCCCTCAACAAACCTCCTGTAGTAACCAGCCAAACCTAAGAAACTCCTTATGTCGGTTGGAGAGGTGGGTCGGGGCCAGTTCTTAACTGCCTCAATCTTTTGAGTATCAACTTGGATTCCATCCCTAGATATAATATGACCTAGGAATGCTACAGACTCAAGCCAAAACTCACACTTTGAAAACTTAGCATACAACTCCTTCTCCTTAAGAGTTTGAAGGACAATCCTAAGGTGATTAGCATGCTCACTCTTACTTCTAGAGTAGACCAAAATATCATCGATGAAGACAATTACAAACGTATCTAGGTATGGCTTGAATACTCGGTTCATGAGGTCCATAAAAGCTGCTGGAGCATTTGTCAATCCAAAGGACATAACAAGAAACTCAAAATGACCATAGCGGGTTCGAAAAGCCGTCTTCGGGATGTCACATTCTCTCACTTTCAACTGGTGATAGCCTGATCTGAGGTCTATCTTAGAGAAACATGTGGCACCCTGAAGTTGGTCAAATAAATCATCTATTCTGGGGAGAGGGTACTTGTTTTTAATGGTGACCTTGTTTAGTTGTCGGTAATCAATGCACATTCTAAGGGACCCATCTTTCTTTCGCACGAATAGGACAGGAGCGCCCCAGGGTGAGACACTTGGCCTAATAAACCCCTTATCTAGGAGGTCTTTCAGTTGTTCTTTCAACTCTTTGAACTCAGCAGGAGCCATCCTATAAGGAGGAATGGAGATAGGTTGTGTATCAGGAAGGATATCAATACCAAAGTTTATCTCTCTATCAGGAGGAATTCCGGGTAGATCCTCAAGAAAGACTTCAGGAAACTCATTCACAATGGGAACTGACTCAAGAGATGGAGTCTGATCATTAATATTTTTGACTCGAACTATATGATATATACATCCCTTAGAGATTAATTTTCTGGCCTTAAGGTAGGAAATAAATTTACCCCTAGGCACTACAAAATTCCCCTTCCACTCTAAGATAGGCTCGTTTGGAAATTGAAACTTGACAATTCGGGTCCTACAATCAACCGAAGCATAACAAGAATAAAGCCAGTCCATACCAAGAATCACATCAAAATCAACCATGTCCAACTCAACTAAGTCAGCCATGATATCCCTATGATAGATTGACACAGTACAATTTCTATAGACCCTCTCAGCTAAAATAGAATCACCAACAGGAGTAGACACACTGAAAGGCTCAAGAAGACACTCAGGAAGGATCTCAAATTTACTAGCCAAGTAAGGAGTCACAAAAGATAATGTAGCACCCGGATCAAGTAATGCATACACATCAAAAGAAAGGACTCGAAGCATACCAGTAACAACATCGGGTGCGTTTTCTTGGTCTTGGCGACTACCCATAGCATACAGACGGTTGGTTCCCCCACCTGCACTTGAAGCTGCACCTCTATGATTACCTCTATTCTGTGGAGCTGCAGAAGAAAACTGAGCTCTACTACTTCCATCTCCCTGCCTTTTTGAAGGACACTCATTCTGGAAGTGACCTATCTTTCCACATCCGTAGCAAGCATTGGTGCCCACACGACACTCTCCCAAATAGAGCCTTCCACATCTAGCACATGGTGGTTTCCCTCTAGAACCTTGAGACATACTTAATTGGGACTGAGAACCTTGAGATCGGAAGTTTTGGTGACTTAGAGATCTTTGATCATACCTGGTATTAGGTGTAAAAGTATTTGTTGGGGAAGGTGCATAATTGGAAGACCTTTTCTGAAAGAAAGACTTGTTACCCTTCCCTTGCTTCTGCTCATTCTCATGCCCAGCAGACTTAGCCTTCTTGCTTAGGTGTTCTTCTCGGTCCTTTTTCTTATCATCCTCAACCTGCTGAGCATACACCATCAATCTAGAAAAATCCATGTCAGAAATCATTAGCATTGCCTTACATTCTTTCTTTACATGTTTGCCTAGGCCAGAGACAAACTTCTTCATCTTAGACCTCATATGGGGAATCATTTCTGGGGCATATTTGGACAATTGAATAAACTTCAAACTATATTCTTTCACAGTCATACTCTCTTGCTTGAGGTTCACAAACTCCTCAATTTTTGCTTCACGTAGCTCTTGGGGAAAAAAGTTATCAAGAAATGCTCTTTCAAACTCATCCCAAAGAGCAGGCTCTGCATCTTCACCTCTACTTTCTTCCCACTAGTTATACCAGACATTTGCGACATCCTTGAGTTGATAAGACACCAACTCAACACCCTCAATCTCTGTAGCATGCATCGCTTTTAGTATCTTCCACATCTCATCAATGAAATTTTGGGGGTCTTCATCAACGTTAGAACCCGTGAAGACCGGTGGATTCATTCTCAGAAAATCTCTGATCCTCGTGGCAGCAGACGACTCTTGATAACTAGAGCTAGGAGTTGGTGAACTCTGGCTACTATTTCGAGCAGCCACCAACTGGGTGAGCATAGCAATCGCTCCTCGAAAATCATCCTCAGAAGTAGGAGTGGTCTGAACAGTAGGTACTTGGGGTACCTCAGTAGACCTTGCAGGTCGGCCCCTAGTTCTCCGTGGAGGCATCACTGACTGTGGAACCTCAGTGCTGGGAGCGTTCCTCTGACTAGCTGAACGTTTAGGAGGCATGTCTGAAACGTGTAAACGCACGAATTAGAAAGAAAGCTTTTATAGAGTTAAACTCTATCGCACGAACTCAGATTATGAAAGAAGTGAAATAATTCCTAATGTCCTATAGCTTCCTGATTATAAGTGTGGTGCACGACACACCTATAAACAAGACTCTACTAGACACGGCTTCATAGACACCCTAGGACTCTTGAACTCTGGGCTCTGATACCAAGTTTGTCACGCCCCGAGAGGGTACCCTAGGCGTGGCCGGCACTCAGAAACCATTTCTGACTTCTGAGAGAACCACTTGGTCTCATTTCTTATTTATTCATGAGCGGAAGACTTAAGAATACTAATGTGGGCTTGTCATAATCAAAGGAAAAATAGATAATTATTAGAAGAAGTAGTTTCTAAGGAGAACTACTCCGATTACATCATCAGACTCTGTCTATGAAGCCTCTAATACTCTTAGATGGTGCCAATGACATGTCCATGGCTACCTCAAAAGAAACATCACACTCAATAATAATAAAAGGATAAGGAGTTCCTTCGAATACAAGAAGGACTCACCAAATAGCTGAAAAGAAATGATCTTCAACGATGCGCCTGTTGAGGATCTCTAACACCTGTATCTGCATCATAAAACGATGCAGGTCGAATGACGTCAGTACGTGGAATGTACGAGTATGTAAAATGGCAGGAAGGTAAGGATAGATATCAAGATACTCCTCTCAATAAAACTCAGCTCAGAACTCAACATCATCTCAACATGAATATGTAATGCAAGTTTAAAATATAATAATAAAAATAATAGTAATAAGCAATGCTTACTCAGTTGAGAGTTTCTCTAACCGACAACCATCACTTATGAGCTAGCGATGATACAACGAAGCGATGTCGTTGCCACATCCATCCAATACCTTGCCAGGGTAAAGGACATCACCATCTTGGATCCATTCATCAAAGTCCTCTTTTTGGGACTTAAGAGGCATAGCCTCCATCCTACGCTGGCTACGTAGTTCTGGGGTTTGAGTCAATTAAACTCTTACCCAACTCGGTGCTCAATACTACTCCCAAAATATGTGCTCATATTAAACTCATCATCTAGTCTCATTGGACTTTAATTTAAATCATCAAACTCATCTCATTTCATGTTCATCAATCATTATACTTCCAAAAACATCATTTACATCTCATCAAAACATCTTGCTCAAAATATCATTTTTCTCAAATTCATTCAAATTCAACTCTTTTACTCTTTCATAACTCAATAAAATACATATATAGTATTAATTCATATAACTCTCTTTTTATCAATAAAAATAATAAAAAGCCAACATCTTTACTCAAAACATATGTAAAAATATTCATAAACATCAAATCAATTAGAATTCATGGGAAAGTAGCCATGAACAATAATTTCAATAATATGAGAGATAACAATAATAATAATATTAATGCATAAATATATCAAACTCAATAGAAGAAGAATTAATTCATCTAGAATTCAAGATTTGAATAAAACTCAACTATAACTCAATTATAATAAATTTAAATATTGGGCGCATGGACGAACTCAATCCAATGCTATGAAAGCCTTACATACCTTAAATCCGAAGGTTTACTCCGAATTGGAATACTCTTGGATCCCTAACCTTTTCTTCTCGCCGGAGCGTTTTGTGTACTACCCGGAGTATAAGAATAACCGGAGTAGTATTTTTATACTACTAAAACTAAAACTATATTTGAGAAGAAGTATATAGAGAGAAGAAATGCTTAGGAAAGCTTGATGAATAAAATGAGGAAATAAGGTGGGTATTTATAGGTGGGAAAGAGGGACCTAACAATAAATAAAATAATTATAAAGAAAAATCTGAAAATTTAATGGAATATATTGATGTCATGGATGATGTTAAATGGAGGACAATTTATGTCATGCATGATGTCAAATGCATCTAGATGTTTCCATGGTAGGTAAGATGAGTTCTTTTTAACAGAATACTCATTTTCGAAGCTACGTTTGAATAAGATAAATTCCTTATTATGATTTGTTTTGTTCATAAGAATCGTAGATATGGAAGTCTAGTTTCATATCGTTTAAGAATCAACCAATTTGGAGCAACCTACAGTGAGATATGAATTTTCTTCTATCAACACTCAATTTCGTCACAGCACTATATCTTGCAAAGATTAATTTATTTGACCTACTTATACTCCGAATTTGAAGTTATGTTCTTCATGAAAGTTGTAGGTAAGGATGTTGTGATTACCCAGAAATTTGAATCACCTAATTTGGACCAACCTATGAAAAGTTATGCCCAAAATACAGAGGATGTATTATTTTTGTCGAGAATTGAAATACCGACATACAACATTTTAGGGGTTGTTACAATAAATTCCTTAGTAAGCTACATAGAACTAATGAATAAAGCAACAAGTGCCCACAGTGCTAGCCCTTTCCAAAGAATTGTTCCAGTGGCAAATGATACACATACTTCAAGCAATCTTCCAAGGAAAGCTTGGCCTACAACACAAGATATAGAAATAAGAGACAACATTAAACCAATAGGTAGACGAATGCCCTTAGAAGAACCCATTAAATTACAAAAAGGAGGAAATAAAGGGAAAATACTTAATATAGCAGCTCACGATCTACAAATGTGGAATACAGTAATAGACGTATGGAAAGGAATAATAGTAGCAGATTTTATAAAAAACTATCAAGAAACAGACGCAGAAACAATGTATAAATACTTAGAAACTTTTCTAGGAGAATCATGTAAAGTAGTTTTGGAAGCATATAAACAAACTTACCCTCAAGAATTTTAAGGTTTAATAGAATTAGAACCAAATCCATACAATTTTGCTAATAAAATACATGTTTTGTTAACAGGAGAAGATCCAAATAGTGGATTACTAGCCTTACAAAGAAATGCAGTAATAAAATTAGAACAGTTAAGCATCACAAATTGAATGCATATTAAAGACTTTTTAAAAGATTATTTCTATTATTGCACAGTTAGTGGAAATACTTTTGATGACGAACTAGGTAAAAAACTATTTCATAAGTTACCCGGAGCTCTAGGAAGAGAAATAGAAGAAAGATGGTATAAGAGAGCAGGAGTAATACAAGACCCGAATGCTTTATGGTCAATAGGACAAAAGATACAACATATAATGGAAATACTACAAGAAAAATATACCAACATACAAATCCAGAAACAACTTAAACAAAATGAAATAAACTTTTGTAAATCGGTTATTTATACAACTCAAAGTTATGACAAAAGACCATAAAAACCAAAGAAGCATAAAAGACAATCATACTATAACCCAAAACTATATAAACGTAAAAAATATTACCTAAAAAGATCATCAGCAAGAAAACCTTATCTAAATAGAGATAGACACGTCAGAAAATATAGAAGTGATAGAAACTACAAAAATAAATTAGAATGTTATACATGTGGAAGTATAGACCATTTAGCTAACATATGCCCTAAAAGAAATAATATAAGAACTAGAAACTCCCAATTAATAGAAGAACTACAGGAGACACTTTTAAATGTAGACGAATGTATGTCAGATACCAAAAGTATATACTCTATTGTAAGTGTTGAAGTAGCAGAACAGACCCAATCCGAATCCTCTGATTCAGAAGAAGATAACCTAGTAAACGAAATAGGATTAGATAGAGGAATGATAAATTTAGAAGACCTACAATTAAGTACTATGATGAACGTAGGAGTAGAATGTCATCATAATTTTGAGAGACATAAAGGTATAGACAGCAATCAATGTAACATATGTAAATGGTACCCTAGTAGAGCAAATAGAGCTAAATGCCATAAATGTTATATGGAAGCATGTATTACATGCATAGAGACTAAACTAGAAATAAAAATAGGAAAACAAAAGGAACCATAACAAGATAAGGTCACTACAAAAGACTCAGTAATAGATTTACGACTAATAACCCTAAAAACCAGAATAAATAAAATAGAACAAAGATTAATATATCTGGAAAAGGGTAAACAGAAGATAGAAGAAGAAGAAGAAGAAGAAATACTAGGAACAATACATTTAAATAACATCGAAACAGAATTGATGAATATAGAAGAAAATAATACTAGCCTTATCTGTAATAAAGATAAACAATTTGGAACAGTTAAAGTATTAGCTAGAATTAAAATTAAAGACATAGAAATCGAAACTCTAGCCTTAGTAGACACAGGATGTACAAGTTGTCTTATAAATAAAAGAATACTGCCCGAAAAAGTATTAAAAACATTTAAAGAACCTATATCAGCAATACAAATGGATGGAACCTACAATTTTTATAATCATTACATAAAAAAAGCCCAAATAAGCTTTGTTTATACTTGTAATAAATTTTACAAACCTACTTACAATATGTATAAAATACTAGCTAAAGACTTAGACATAAAAACCGACCTAGTAATAGGATTACATTTCCTCATACAAAATAATGGAGGTTGTTTATTTTCTAGAGACGGAATAATGCTATTTAAAAATACCACTTACACACCAGTACAAACTGAAAAGTTTCTTACAAAAGGAAGATCTCAACTAAATATACAACCAAAGAAAGAGATAGTTGCCTGTTGTACAGATTGCAAAGGTGGCAATGCATGTACCACAAAAAAACTGTATGAAGAACAGGAAGACTATTTAGAAGATACATACTTAGAAGACATAGAGAAAGATTATACCTTAATAAATATAGAAACAAAATTTTATAATTTTCAAAAAGGGATAAATGTTCTAGGAAAAATAAAAAATCCCAAAGATTTAGACAAAATAATTTCAATACTAGAAGAGATGGAAATAATTGGAGAAAGGCCCCTAGTACATTGGGATAATAACAAGATTATGTGTAAATTAGAAATAATTGACCCAGAATATATCATAAAAACAGCTGCTATCGAAGCTAATAACGAAGATACAGAAGAATTTAGTAAACTGATTAAAGAATTACTAAAAGTAGAAGTAATAAGACGATCTACCTCTAAACATAGATCAGTTACATTCATGGTTAGAAATCATAGCGAACAAGTCAGAGGAAAAGCAAGAATGGTAATTAATTATAAAAGATTAAATGATAACACTAAAACAGATGCATACATGTTACCAGACAAAAATGAATTATAAATAGAATACAAGGTAAAAAGTTCTTTAGTAAATTTGACTGTAAATCAGGATATTGACAGTAAAAATGCACCCAAATAGTATAGAATGGACATCATTTACTTGTCCAGAAGGACATTTTGAATGGCTAGCCATGTCTTTCGGATTAAAGACTGCACCACCTATTTTTCAAAGAAAAATGGATACTATATTTGGAGAATATAAAAACTTTGTATTAGTTTATGTAGATGATGTACTAGTATTTAGTAAAGATATACAGGAACACTTAGGACATTTACAAACGGTGTTCCATTTATTTGTTAAAAATAGAATTATAATTAGCAAAAAGAAAATGGAACTATGTAAGACTCATATTAATTTCTTAGGAGTAACAATAGGAGAAGGTAAAATAAAGTTACAACCACACATAGCCAAAAAAGTACTAGACATGCCAGATAAACTAGACACGACTAAAGATCTACAAAATTTTTTAGGATTAGTAAATTATGCTAGAAATTTTATTAAAGATTTAGGAAAAATAGCAGGACCTTTATATGCCAAAACAGGTAGTAAAGGACAAAAACATTTTAATATAGAAGATATTAAATTAATTCAGCAAATTAAAGAAAGGATAAAAAATATACCAGATTTACAAATTCCCCTCGAAACAGATTATTTAATAGTATAAACTAATGGAAGTTAGTTAGGATGGGGAGCTGTTTTAAAAACTAGACCAAATAAATATAGTAGTAAAAATGAAGAAAAAATATGTGCTTATCAAAGCGTAAATATAAAGAAAAAGGAAATATGAGTAGTATAGACGCAGAAGTTTTAGCAATAATATATGGATTAAACAGTTTTAAATTATACATATTAAATAAACCAGAAGTGTTAGCAAGAACGGATTGTGAAGCAATAGTAAAATTTCACCAGATAGTCAATAGTAAAGCAAGTAGTAAAAGAAGATGGCTAAATTTTATGGATGTTATATCTATCTATAATAATATAGTTTTTGAATATATAAAGGAAAAGATAATGATCTAGCTGATCAATTGAGTAGATTGCAACTAAAAACTAATTAAACAACTGTGTTTCAGCATGAGACCCACTGGCCAACAGCCAGCAGACAAAGGCAAGGGAATAGCCCCAGTAGACTCATATGCTCAGACACTGCTTGATAAGCTTAATTTTAGACCTCACGGAACCATTGAGATGATGGAGCGAA
Organism: Solanum dulcamara; assembly: GCF_947179165.1. Lineage (NCBI taxonomy): Eukaryota > Viridiplantae > Streptophyta > Magnoliopsida > Solanales > Solanaceae > Solanum > Solanum dulcamara. Next base: position 5,121,319 of record NC_077246.1, on the reverse strand, counting down.
TTTACTTCGGTAAATTTAATTTAATCTCCTATCCTCAATGTAACCTATCTTTTAGAATACTCCCAGAATGTAATATAGATAAGACTAAAAAATATTTAGTAGACAACTTATGGATAACATATACTAAACAAGATACTAAACATTTTATTGCAGCCAACAACGTTTTATGTCAATATTTTTCAGACAAGAATAGAGAAAATAAATTTAAATACTATGTAGTCATACATGGAAAAACAAATGAAGTTTTTTAGACTTGGTTAGAAGTAGTAGACTCTATAAATGGGATAAAAAAACCCATTTTTTAAAGGTTTTAATAATTTTACAGAAGCCTTAGACTATGCCAGAGGTATTCTGGGCCCAAACTATTACATCTCTCCAGCCCTCAGACAAAACCAAGCCCAAATACCCCAATACAACATCCAGAAAGACACAGACAAAATTATATTCTGCGACCATTGTTCTACCATGACCGAAGACTTCAAAAGACTAAATGCAAAAAATGAGGCTCTCATACAAGAGAATATGAAACTTCTGAAACAACTGGAGACTTTCCAAGGTAAGTTTGTTGCTAAAACAAATACAGATACTCAGATAGAAGACTTGAGTTCTCCATCTCAACCAAAAATGGATGAGAAGGGTGTGCATTCCCCTCTGAATGCTCAGAAATCTATTATATCAGATCAAGGTATAGCTAGTCCGACACAAACGGTAGCCGGTAAAGACAAATTAAATCTGTTAACGGCTGTCACTTTGCCAAAAAGTGAAGAAAAGGAATCTTCTTCCTCACGAAGAAGATTACCTAAAACTTTCTACCAAGACTGTTCTGAAAGAAATATGGCTATAAAAAAGAAAAAAAATAATAAAATTGAAGCCATAATTAAGCAGACTTTAGAACAATTCTTCAAAGATCAGGGATGTGATAAGCATGTTATTAGTAAAGACAATCCAGATCCAGAAAATAGAAGAGTTCAATCAGACAAAGACACAAATACAAGTCCAATAAGAACACCCAGCTCAGAAGAAGGCTATGGAAATAATAATTACCAAGACGCCCAAGACCCATATGAAGACGATGACTCAGGCATGAGTTTTTACTCTATTTCCCTTCATAATCTTGATACTTAGAGCAGAAGCATCCAAGAAGATAAAGACAAAGAGGAGGCAAAGACATAAAGACGAATGAGACGGATGAAAAAAGACATAAAGATAAACAAACAAGTGTGCCATGTGGGTATGCCCACAGATATTATGTGAGTGCTGTTACTTTATCAATACCCTCCAAAAGAGGGAAAAACTGTTAACAGCACGCGTCTATAATAGGTCAAAGAGAAAGTTTAATAATGCATGTGACGATGGGGCCCAATGAGCACCCGATGCGCATTATTAAACCTTATCAACAAGTGTCGGCCATCTAGAAAAAGGCCACGTAGTGATGTTTTAATCCTTTCATTCTACCATCTCTACCTCTATATAAAGAAGCAGTATGTAAGTTAGAAAGACAGATTTCTAGAGTGAGACGCTCCAAGTTTAAGTGTGAGAAAACCCTCCAACATATTCCCCTTCTCTTGTAAAAACACCAAATCCCTTTCCAAAAAACCGTTCTATAAGTTGTACTAAAGCAGTTTATATAATATAACAAGTGTGTGGTTGTGTTTTAAGTTCTATCTCAGAGACCTTCGGGGTTTCCCGAAAGGGAAACCACTCTCAGTCAAAGTCATGTAAGTCTTATTAAGTTTTACAAATTAATTCTCCCCAAAAAATATGTGTTTATGTCTATGCTTATGTTTATGCTTTATCATGTAAATGTTTGTACATATTTAATTTTGATACCCTTAGTATATGGTTAGCTTCTTAATTTTTAACAACAACTATGGATTAACCTGTAAATTCCTAGGAATTTAAATTAGCCTTGACAGTCCACCTGAATAAAGGACATAATTATGGCCAGATATATCCGGGGTGGGGTTAAAGATGAAGTTATTAAATATAAGTTAAGAAGAAGAGATGAATGGGGTAAATCAGAACTAAAGTATATCGGCTGGAAACCAGAACTATCAACCGAAAGAGTCCTTCGGGAGACTCGTAGATCTGGTGTAACAACGCCACGTACTTAAGTTAAAAAAAATAAAACGGGAAAATTATGGTAAAACTAAGAGATAAACATGACAAGACAAGTTGAGAGAGGGAGTACTGAGTAGGATTTTACAACAATCATTTAAAAACCTTGAACTTTTATCAACAATTAATCGTTTTAATTTGGTAAAAAATTGTTTTAATTTGGTATCAGAAATATATATATTAGTTGGAATAATTCAAAGCTAGTTAAGATTGATGTATAATCGTTAAATAGTTAAATTATTGAGCATCAACATCAATGACTAGTTAAATTTAAAGTTGAACAAGTCCAACTTTTAACTTCAAATATATTATCAACCAAGATTGTGATTGAGTGGTAAGTATTCCATCATCATTAATTAGAGATCTCAGATTTGAATCTTTCTGAATACGAAGTCGCCTTTTTCAAAAGCACTTTATCTCAATTTGAAACTTATACGACTAAATAAAAAATCAAAAAAAATTAATTCAAATATACATATTTAGGATAACTAGTAAAATAGGTGTCGTCACCCAAAGGGTTAAGCCATTTAAGCAACGGTTTTAGGCCAAAGATTTGACCAAACATACTTGGTCAAAGATTTCCTATATAATCCTATTTTTCTCGAATTTCACTTTTAGCAACTCCTATGTTACAAATAAATTCTCCGACAACATTATATTATATCAAAATTGGGAAGGTTTTGACTTCAAAATTGGATTATGAAAATACCCATCACTAATTTTGTAAATTAAAAAGTCCTTTTACTAACTTTTAAAATTAAATCAGTAATGACAATTAAGTTACACCAAATACATGATTTGATGTTATAACTTACCATTTTCCACTTCTTAATGAGATTTAATTGGGGCATCGTTTTAATTGTTAACTCTTCTATCATTAAATACATTCATTCACAACCTTTGAATGCCTTTTTTACTCCTTAATTTAATTCATTGAAAGATTGTAATGCATTTGAGTAGTTTAAATTTAAAAAATTACAAAATAATAATTAGCTCCTTTAACACAAGTAGCTAGATAGACATAATTGGATCAACTAAAAATTTGTTGATGCTTTGAGTTTCAAAAAAAAATTCAACATACAAAAATGTAAAAATCACCACAATAAATACATAAATACCCTTTAAATACATATTAATTAAAATTTGATGATGCTTGAAGTTTATCTTAAAATACTAAACTTCACTATATTAGCCTTTAATTGAAGTAATTTATTGTTATTAACATTTTCAAATGAATATTTTTAAATTCTCAAGCATTCTTCCTATTTTCTAAAACTTACATTTATAGTACATCATTATTCAAATAATATTATCTTCTTATTTTTTATTTTTTTCCACATTTGGACTTCCATAGCTTGACTCGTATGTTTTTGAGATAAACGTGTAATGATACATTCCACTTATAAGTAGAGTTTTTCTAAAGGTATTTAATATAATTTATTCTTGTCAAATTCCTTAATTTACATGGACTTGAGGGACGAACTTGGTGGGACACAGTAAGATAAAGGTATACTAGCGTATTATTAACATGTGTTAGACCTATATAAACTTTATATAGTGGTAGGGGTCAAACGTGCAACGCATATTCTCAAAACTAATCTATATGTAATGTGACCTTTGTTTGTCAAAGATTTGGAAGCCGCAAATGTTGAAATTTGGCAATCATATTTGTCAAAGATTTGGTATAATTGATAAGGTTCACATTTGGCAACCATATTTGTCAAAGATTTGGTATACTTGATAAGGTTCACATTTGGCAACCATTAATGTCAAAGATTTGATAGCCACAATATTTGATATATTCACACTAAGATGTTGAATTTCTGTATCTTCAAATGATATCATCCATGACATCAAGCAACTCATTTTCCCCCATAAATAGGAAAGTTGGTCATTAGTTGAAACACACCTTGAAGCATATGAAAGTATTTCATTGCTTTCTTTCTCTGTATTTTCATTAAGAGTTATTTTGTAGAAGAGTTAGTGTTAGAAAACCCTTGTGTGAACACTTTCTTTGGAGTGATCTTATGAGGTTATTCTCTTGGGGTATTTAGGATTAATTAGAGTATTTACTCTCATTTGTACTTTTGTTGATATAGTAAATTCCTCCTCTCTGCTTGTGAATTAGGTCACACTGATCGAACTACATAAAATTTGTGTCTTCTTTATTTATTTTTACTTTCATTATTATCAACTTACTATTGTCTTTGCTATTGTCATTATAACATTATTTGGCTAAATTCTGTATTATCCGAGTTCTCGATCTTAACAAATTGGTATTAGAGCCAGATCTAATCAGGTTAATTTCAATAGCCAAAAATGACAGTAACAAAGACTCATGTTGAGAAATTTGACCCAAGTTCAAACTTCGGGATGTGGCAATTAAAGATGGAGGCTATCATATTTCATGATGGCCTAGATATGGCACTGGAAGAAAAGGAGAAGAAGCCAGAAAATATGACAAACACGGAGTTTGCCGTCATAGACAAAAAGGCAAAATCATGTATTATTTTTAATCTCATAAATGAGGTTTTACTTGAAGTATCTGCAGAAACCACAACCAAAGGCAAGTGAAAAAAACTAAAAACCTTGTATATAAAGAGGACAGTGGAAAACAGACTTTACCTAAAGCAAAAGCTTTACACATTTCGTATGGTTGACGGTACTTCTATACTGTTACTATCACGCCCCGGGAGGGTACTCTAGGCATGACCGGCACTCGAAAGCCATTTCTGGACTCCAAGCGAACTACCTGGTCCAGTCACACATTCATTCAAACACATTCTCTCAGCGAAAGACTCAATCAATGAAGTGCTATTCAAAATTTAGGGCCAAAGGCCAAATAACTATCAAATCAACAAAACAGTTATAGAAGAACTACTCAAAAGAACAATCCAATATTTCTACGCTCCGATCTATGAAGCCTCTATCAACAATCTAGGAGGTGCCAATGACAAGCCCATGGCTACCAACAATCAAAATAAAGGAAACAACACAAAACTATACAGGAAACTCAACATCCTCCGGAAACTAGGAGGACTCACCAACTAGCTGGGAGTGTGTGGATCTTCAACGGTGCACCGGTTGATGATCTCTAGTACCTGACTCTGCATCATGAAATGATGCAGGCCAAATGGCATCAGTACATAGAATGTACGAGTATGTAAAATGGCCAAAAGAAACGAACATCAAGGAAGAATCAAATCAACTCGAAATCTCAACTCAAGAGAAATAACAACTCAATTAAGTGTCCTAAGTCTAAACAAGAATATAATTTAGACGGGACCAATCACATACAATTCGACTCAATCTGACTCAGAGTACTATCAAGACCTATGTGGGAGTTTCTCTTATCCGACAACCATCACTTATGAGCCAGTGATAGTACAACAAATCGACGGTGTTGCCGCGTCCGTTCATACTTTGCCAGGGTATGAACAAATCAACCAATCATGGATCCAATCCAATCAAGTCCTATAATGTCAGGACAATAAATTTAGGAAAGCATCCGACTTTAACGGTTCAATCCCCTCCTACATTTGGCGACGTAGTTATTGGGTTCGAGTATGGACTATACTCTTACCCAATTCGGTGCTTGATACTCCTCCGAAGACTCAATGCTCATAAAACTCCATCCAATCAACTCAATCAAATCATATCGACAAGTCTCATTTATAACCTTGTCAACTCATCAATTCTATCACAATCAAATCTCTTCCAATCATACTATCCAATTAATCTCAATCATATCTTTCAAAAGTAGATTAAATATGCATTTATAACAACATGTAAACCTATCCAATCGTTTCTCTAGTCATTTAACAAATCTTTTGGGACTCAACACAACTCCAAGGTCTTGAATCAATAATTCAAGATAAACAACATATTTAAGAAAATTAACATTTCTTTATCAAAATAAACATAGTTAGGAAATTAACAACATATGATCGACACCTCATCTCAATCAACTCATAACAATATAAAGCACATCACTTTCTTGACTCCACAACATCATCATAATGGAAATTAGGGTAATAGATGAAAATGACCTATTTGGACCTACCTCTATCAATAAGCTTCATTCTTATGGACAATAAATCAAAAAAAGATGTTGGGCACATAGGTGGACTCAATCCATATTTTGAATAGCCTTACATACCTTAGTGAAAACTTGAAGAAAACCTTGATGTTGGGTCTTCAATGGGAACTTGAACTCTTGAAGCTCTTGGAGGCACTTCTTGTTGGAGAAGGATTTGGAGAAGAAAAAGAAGAAGAAGAAGAAGAAGAAGAAGAGAGGGATTTCTAGGGCTTTTAGAGAGAGAGAGAGGGGGATTGAAAATGATCCCAAAAATGTCCCAAGGCTGTGTATATATAATTTGGGAAAATACCCAAATTGCCCTTTCTTCGAAAATCTGGAAAAATGGCTAAAACACTCTTGGCGCGATAGTGGCGCGTCGCACCACTGCGGTGCCAAGTTGAATTTAGGCTTAAAACCTGCACATCTGATAGTGGCGCGTCGCGCCAAGGACCAAACTACTGAGGCTATTTTGTGGCGCGATAGTGGCGCGTCGCATCCTTACAGCGCCAAGCCCATATTTTCTGGGTTCTGAAAAATAGGCTTAAAAACCCTGCACATCTTCTAGTGGCGCGCCGCGCAAGGGACCAAACTATTGAGGCTTGTTCCTGGCGCAATAGTGGTGCGTTGCGCCACTGCGGCGCCAAGCCCAGGTTTCTAGCAGTTGTCACCCAGGCCTGAAATTCCTACAGTACCCGTCCGTCTTAGGATTATCATATCTTTTGACTCCGAATTCTAAAAATTACATTCTTGGTGGCGTTGGAAAGAAGACTCGATGACCTTTAATTTAATAGGTCGTGGGCCACCCAGATTATCATATTTCAAATGATATGGTCGTTAGAAGTCGACCCTTATACAAACTCCCTCAACAACTTACCCAAGACGAATCCTTTTGGACTTAGCTTGGTTCTAGGGATCCTTTATGACTCCACATCACCTCTAACACTCTTTAATTACTTAGGAACTCATCCTAACTCATGCATACACTTCACAATAATCGAATTCAACCCTACACGTATACAAGAAAGGTCTGAATCTTAGGGAAAATTTTTGGGGGGTGTTACAGTCACATCTTGATGTATTTGATTCTATTCTTATAGATTGAGTAATATAGATGCGAAAGTTAAAGATGAGGATCAAGCTGTATTATTACTTATTTCCTTACCCCAATTATTTAAGGATATTAAAGATACTATGCTTTATGAAAAGGATAATATCTCTTACAGAGAAATTAAATCTATCTTAAAATCAAAAGAACAAATAGATAGAGATATTACTGGGAAGAGTAGTGGAACCCATGGGAGGGTTTATTTGTAAGAGATAGATCTAATAAGAAAGAATCAAGTAGCGAGAGATCTAAATCTAGGTCAAAGTCCAAATACAAAAATGTGGTGTGCAAATATTGTTATAAGAAAGGTCATATTATTTCTGAGTGCTATAAGTTGAAAAACAAAGAAAAACATAAGGAAAATAAAAAAGAGAACCAAAATACTGACACTGCTGAAGCAAGTGTAGTTGTTGATGAGTCTGACGAAACAATATTTTTAGCTACTAGTAATAACTTTAAATCTAACGATGAGTGGATTTTGGATTCGGGTTGTTCTTATTATATGTGTCCTAATAAGGATTTGTTTACCACATACTAATCTGTTAGAGGCGGAGTTGTCTTGATGGGGAATAATGCTCCTTGCAAAGTTTTTGGTAAAGATAAAATTCGAATCAGATTGTATGATGGTGTGGTAAGAACTCTCACTGATGTTAGATATGTTCCTGATTTAAAGAAAAATCTCATCTCATTGGGTACTCTAGAATCTCTTGGGTGCAAATACATAGGTGAAAGTGGGGTTATGAAAATCTCATTGGGTACTCTAGAATCTCTTGGGTGCAAATACACAGATATGGTACATTGTACACTATATTGGGATCTATTGTTATAGATATGTTGCAGTTTCTACTCAATCTAATTCCGACATCACCAAATTGTGGCATATACGATTACGACATATGAGTGATAAAGATCTTTCCATCCTCAGCAAAAGAGGTCTCCTATGCAGACAAAGTACTGGAAACATAAAGTTCTGTGAACACTGTGTGTTTGGAAAGTAGAAAAGGGTCAGCTTCAAATCTCCAGCAATCCATCGAACAAAAGGTACTTTGGACTATATTCATTTAGATCTTTGGGGTCTTTCTTGTATCCAGTCAAAAGGTGGTGCCAAGTATATGTTAACTTTCATTGATGATTATTCAGAAAGTTTGGATTTATTTCATGAAAAATAAAAGTGATGTTTTCCTAACTTTCAAACAATGGAAAGTTTTGATTGAGAAGCAAACAGGAAAACAGGTCAAGAGGCTTAGAATAGATAATGGCTTAGAATTTTTTAATGATGAGTTCAATGAATTTTGCAAAAATGAAGGAATTGCTCGACATCGCACTGTGAGGATGACCCATCAACAAAACGGTGTTGCAGAAAGGATGAATAGAATTCTTTTGGAAAGATCTCATTGCATGATTTCAAATGTTGGGTTGACAAACATTTTTTGTGCAGAGGCTATCTCCACAGCTTGTTATATTGTCAACCATGCTCCTTCTGCACCTTTGAACTTTAAGACCCCGGAGAAAATATGGTCAGGTACTCTTGCTAATTATTTTGATTTAAAAATTTGTGGTTGTCCTGCATATATGCATGTGAATGATGGAAAACTAGATCCAAGGGTTAAAAAGTGTATTTTCCTTGGATATGCATCTGGGGTGAAAGGATACAAACTCTAGTATCCTGATTCCAAGTCACCAAAATTTATAATTAGCAGAGATGTAACCTTTGATGAATCCTCTATGTTACACCCTAAAAAAGAGTCTTTAAGTTCCTTTAACACGAATAAGGAGCAGGTATACATGAGCAGGTGGAGGTTGAACTTGGTATTCCTTCTAAGCCAAACTCATCAACTTTGGAGCAAAATACAATTAAAACTTTTGAAGTTGAAGCTCCAGAAGTGCTGACTTCTGAAGTTGAACCAAATAAGTATTCTATAGCCACACACAAACCAAGGAGACAAATTCAAAAATCAGGAAGGTATGGAGATTGTTGACACCCAATTTTTACCCTCTACAACGTAATTTTTACAAAAAATAATAATACCATAATAATAAAATATATATATATATATAAATAAATAATAATAATAATAATAATAATAATAATAATAAAACGAAATATACACATATGGTATCATCATTTTAAATTAATTTCTCTCTCTCTGTATAGCTATATATATATATATATAAAATAATTCTTGAATATAATATATTTTATTATTTATTCAAAAAAATTTGCCTCAAAAGATTTTTATTTTTTAAAATAAATAGGTCTGTTAATTAGTGTGATTTAATTAATAGACTCATATTTCAAGTTAATTTATTTAAACTGAAGTTAATTATTTACTTTGTCAAAATGAGAGGTTTGTTAATTAATTAATGCATACTCTTCTTATTTTAATTCTAGACTTCTTCAATTTTAATTAAATTAAAATAATTGGCTTTTATAAAACAATGCATATTTTCAAGTGTATTTTAAATAATTTTTCATCTTCATAACATATGCATTTTTTGGTTATATAGTTATTATCTCTTAGTAATATTTAAATTTGACTTATAAAAAAAAATTATTATTTACCATAATTAATTATTTCGTAAATTAATAATTAGTTACAATGAGGTTAATCATTTTACTTTTGTTAAAATTAAGAAGATCGTAAATTAATTCGTCTAATTTGATAACCAATTCACTAATTAATTTTACGTTTTCATTTCTTCCCCTAAATAACACATAATTAATTTTATATTAATAACTTTTTAATTCTTCCATTAATACTACAACATGCAAATAATATATAAACCTTCCCCCCAATTTTCACATCATATTCTATCTATACACTTCGCATAAACTAATTTACACATTACTATACTAAAATCATTAAATAGTTTCTTAAATTTCTACACTTTATAAATTTACTTTTATTTTTTTCAATAAAAAATATACCCCACACATGCCACCCATATTCCAACACTATTACTATACTAATATATATGTCCCTTTCTATAAAACAATAATATATATATAAAATAAAATAAAATAATAATATGTTCATACCCAAATATTATATATAATAAATATTGTATGTACAGTACTGCATGAAAAGTTGTAGACATTCGTATTGAACCATTCAAAGTGGGCACTTTCCGCAAGATAAATGATTCCCGGCTCATGTGTGTTAATATATATATATACGCATATATTCATCTACTATATCCCAAATAATACTATATTAACATAATCATTATATTCATTTGTTATACTAAAATATAAAATATAAGCCTATGCATGCATCTATCTAATTCCTAAACTAACCAGCATTCTACATTTTCCCTTATAACATCACAAGAATATATACACCATTTCCAACATTATATAACACCTAGCTACAGCACATGCCTATCACCTTTGCCCAAAATCCTAAAATTTCCCTACTTTATTCCAATACTCTATGCGCATGCATTCTTCCCACATACTGTTAATAATTTATCATAACCCTTCCCCTAACCCCATCTAATAATAATAACAAACAACCAAAAAAAATGAAAAGTGTGTCCCCTCTTCCTTTTTAGATATATATAAATATATATATAACTATTCTATCAGCCTTTGTCCCCTCCCCTTGACCCACGCATGCCGACGCCACCTCCAATTTGCCTTCTCAAAAAATGTATATTATTTATTTATTTCCATGCGCGTGCCCCTATATTCCCGTATAATAATTTTTTTTTAATATGCCCATTCTTACATTTATATATATATATAACATCCACCATTCTGATTTTGGGGGTAAAGATAGACAGGGTACTCACTCTAAATTCAAAAGGAAGAACAGGGAACACGGACAGAATAGGGAAGAACACTAAAAAAAAATCTTACACTCTCATTTTAAGTATCTTCTTGTAAAAGAATTTTTGAATTTTCTCTCAATTTGAACTCGATTTTACTTGAAAAATGAGGGTATATTCGTGACCAAAGCATTTCCGTTCACTGCCCAGCAACAGGTAATATTTACTCCGTTCTTCTTTTATTTTT